>NW_006778821.1:2365752-2373689 GCF_000442215.2 Lipotes vexillifer | reverse complement strand
TCCCTTTGTTACAGTTCTTTGCATTCTGGGCTTTAAAGGATTCCATATGAAAAGGCTGGGATTTTTTTTTTTTCTCCCCCTAAGTGGGATCATTTATATGGTTAGGAATTGATTCCAGAACCGGTATCTAGGTGCTCTTTGGCAAGTCCTCCCGTCGTTCTTTCGGGGGGAGGAACAGCAGCGGCTGGAGGGGAGAGACCTGGTGGGAAGAGGTGAAAGGGTCTGGCCCGCTGCAGAGGCCAGAGGTGCTGTGGTTTGTTTGATAGGGATTAAGTCCGGATGTTATGAGGTCTCAGTGTGGTTTTCAATAAAGTCTGTCAGGGATTGCTTCTATTATATCGATATGTATTTTAAAAAATTACTAGCATGAGAAGAAAACCAGACTTGTATGGATCCAGGCCGGTAGTAAGCTACTGTGATCAGGTTTCCTACTAGACTCCCAGAGGGGAAGTCAGCGTTTGATTGAAGCTACACTTGGTTCTTGACTCTCTGGGGATGCCTGCTCTGAAACAGGAGCCCTCCCTTTCTCTCCCCCCCCCACCCCCCTTTTCCCTTCTTCCCCTAAAAGCCTTTGTGCTGAAAGAGCTTCAGTAGGCATGAGTCCCTGGTACCTCTCTAAAGAATGCCTTCCAGCCTTTGCTGACATTGTTTTGTGAACAGTGGGTTTTACCAGGCCAGCAGTTTTCCCCCCATCTTAGCTCACTATTTTAGAGGTTCGGGTATGCCCAGGATGCGCCCAACTGCAGTGCTTTCCAGTGTGTGTAGCCAGGGCCTTGCCTGTAATCTGAAGACACCTTAACCTTTGCCCTAGGTGCCTCCCCCGGGGGGTGGTGGTGAAGGTGGGGAGAGCAAGGACAGGGGATTGTTGTTGAGTGTCTGTTTGTTTTCTCCAGCCACAGAGGCAGAGGGGTGGAGTGGGGCGAGGCCGAGAGTACGTTCCAGCCTTGGGTCTGATTTAAAACTTGGTTTAATTGGAGAAACTCTTAGGCATTTAACAGTTCTGTACAAATGCAAACTTGAAATAGCTCTAGGCCTACGTCATTTAGGAAAGAATAAACGAAGTACAGAAACGTCCAAACTATGTAAATCCTAGAGTTGTCTGCCCTCCCATAAACACATGACAAGTGCCAAGGCATTTCCAGTCAAAACACCCATGGAACCAGCAGCCTCCATCCTTTGTATTTATTATTTTATTAACAGCATTTTACACAGCATTTAACAAGCACAGCCTGCCTGCTTTCCACCTCGGCTCTCAGCAGACTGAGGGGTGGAAAACAGATGGGGGTGGACAGGAGTGGTCTCTAGAAGAGACTTCTAAGCTGGAGGAATCTCTTCAGATGGGCAAGGAAAAGGAACCTTGGGGGTTCCTTTCTCCTGGCCCCAAAGAGAAGACAAAAGTAATGCTTTGGAGGAAGAAATCCCCTCTCCCTTCTCCGGAGGGAAGTTGTGGATTCCAGAAGGTGTGAAGCAGGGCCTGCTTTCCCAAAATTCTGCCCATCAGTTATTGGTGCTTTTCAAAGAATAAGTATTTGTCTGCTATCATTATTCTATATCCTGGTGGAAAGTTTATAACGAAAACTAATGCCTTTCTTAAGTCATAAAATGAGCCTTGTATGATTATTTAATTAAAATCTATTTAAGGACCGATTAGGCGTGTAATTTGCGCTAATAATGACGATTATGGAAATGTTCGACTTAACCAAAAATCATAAAGGAGACATTTTGATCAGTGGGGCGACCAGGAAGGATTCAGGGAGTTGGACGGTTTTCCGAAACACATGAGGCTTTGGCTGCAGAAAGTGCCGAGCTGCCTAGCCTCTGGGACATGGTAGAGAGGGCTGCAGGACCCCAGGCCTGGCCGGGGCAGGCCGACCCATGCTTTGCTGAGCAGGGAAACTGACCCTGGGAGTCTGAACAACCTTTATTCCCAGCTGAGGAAATGGGGGAGGGGGCCTGGGAGGAGGAAACTCTGGGAGAGAGCTGATGAACCCCACAGAACTCTGTGCGAAATGGCTGTGTTCTCTTGCTTTAACAATCAGCAGCGACACACGCATTGCTGCCTCGGCTATAGCCTTGGCTGGAGCCTGGAGGGGTGGGGGGAGGGGGGTCTCTTGTTCCGGAGAAACCTGCCAGCTGCTGGGCTTGGTGCTAAGGCAGACACAATGCTGCTGTTGTTGGTTTGATCTCTAACTGTGGATTGTTAGTCTGGCTTTAACTATGTGGTAAGGGGGGAATGTGAAGGCTGTTTACAGCGAGTGCAAATAATGTGACAGCTGTTGGTGCACGAGCAGCGCTGTGCCTCCTCGGCGCTCACACAAAGCGCGCACTATGCAGGCCCGCGGAGAGCTGCAGAGGTGGCCGCCCCTTGCTGGCCCGGGAGCCCTCGGATGCGCTGCGAGAGAGCCCGCGGCGGCGGCACCCGCCCCCCCGCACCCCGCGACACGCATCTTTCTGGCTCCTGGGATCGTGGTGGACGTGCGCGCTGGTTGGTGTGTTGTGGTTTAGGGAACTTGTTAGGCAGAGGTGGCAGGAGAAGGCCTGCGGGGTCATGAGTGTCAACTGTCTGGAGGGGTTTGGCCGGGATCTGTTGACCTGGGGCCTCAGCGGCTTGTGACCGGGTTGTTAAGATTTGGGAAAATAACTTTCCGCCCTAAAGCAAGCCTGTTGGAAAGAATGTATTATTAACTGAAGGCTTTCTGGAAATTGCAGAGGCTCTGAAGGCCGTTGTTCTTCCTCTGAAATGGCCCTGTTATTCAGACAAGTTCAAGAGACAGGCGGCCGCTGTTTCCTGGATTGGAAACACAAGTGTGTAGGTTCAGGACCCGAAGGGGGGTGAATGGGGGTGGGGAGGTGTGCAAGTCGGCTTTTGATTACCCACCTCCCTTTGCCTTCCCGGTTTTTAAGAGTGCACTTGCCTTTCAGCTGCTGGACCAACGGTGCTGTCTTGAGGTCTGCCCACAGCGCCACCCACTCTGTGACTTAATCAACTAGATGCCCACAGCCCGGCCTTCTCTGAGTTCCTGGTCCTCTGCCAGGCACTGTGGGGAGGCGCCAGGGTGGGAGGGAGAACAGTTGGTGGGTGGCAGCAATACCCCGCTGGGCCGGTCCGAGCCGGCGGGCTCAGGATGGTCCGGAAGATGGGCCTGCCCCTGGGCTGTCCTGGGGCAAGCTGGGTGTAAAAACCCCTCCCCCCAATCTCAAGGTTGAAGGCTTCGCAGCCCTGGCCCCGGGGCTTTGGAGGATCATTTAGAGCTGACTTAATTCTATATCCTGCCCTTCTGTGTGACTTTGGCCCCTGCTTGCAGGATATCTGCAAGGATATCTGCAAATTATGGGCCCACCTCCCCCACCCCACCCCTGCCCCCCAGATCTACTCTCTGAGTTCTAATGTGGACTTCTACATCTAGTTGGGTTCCCTAGTGGGGAGCTGGGAGATGCTTCTGGAATGATACATGAACTTCGGTGCCAGTTCTATAAATTGGTCTCTTTTTATGACGTGTGCCATTTTCTGTAGGAATGTTGCTTGCAAAACGAGTTTCGCCTTGGAGGAAAGGCGGAAAGATAAACAAGCCTGCAACGCCAAAACACTGGCAGTCTTTCCCTCCTTCCAGCTCTCTTAAAGCAGCCGGGCTGTATTTCCAGGATTAGACTCGTGCTTGTGAAGAGGGACTCTGGTTGGCTTTTTTTTTCCCCCCAAGCAAATGCAAATTAGAGAAAAATAATTTTCTTTCAACGATATGCAATGTATTAGTCACTTGTTATCGTGCTCCGAGGCAGGCCTCATTTGCGCGTCTGCCAGCTCGCTCACATCTGCTCTGCGCTGTTTGGGGCATTTTAACCTTGGCGGTGTCGTGTCTGGTCCCACGGATCAAGGAGGAGTAATTAAGCTCTGAACAGCTAGAAAAATTCACGGGCCCCCACGTCTACCGCAGTTTTCCCACAGCTTTCTTTGGGGTGTTCCGGGTTCCAAGATGAACAGACGTGGGGTTCCTATTGTTCCTTGTAAAGAAAGTGGGAGCCCCTCTCCTCCCCTGACCCTCATCCCCAGCCTTCCCAGGACTCCCAGGCTGCACACAATCAGCAGGGAAGCCGGGTGCAGATCACAGGACCCTGTGTTTTATGCATCTTTTATTCGTAAAAAGTTCCTTTGTGCTTCCTGTGTACACTAATGATAGCTGTCGTTAATAGCTTTATGGTATAGCTTGTTCCTTGTGGAGGGAGGAGTTTGCAGTGAGTTCACTTTATTTCTACAAAGCCCTGATGGAGTCTGCAGTGCAGTGACACCCCCTCTAGAGTTGTGGTCTATGGATCGTTTATTCTGGATTTGCCTCCAGGTTGTGTAGACTCCAAGTGGGAACCCAGCCTGTAGGGACCAGACCCGAGGGGGTGTAGGGGGGGGGGGGGGGGGGGAGAGGAGTAAGGTTGATTAATTGCATTCAACTTATAGGTTTCCTGTCCTGGGCTGCTGCCTCCTGTTGAGGGACACCAACTTCCAAATGGGGCCCCCTCTTGCATACACACGTGGTTGTGTGTGGCACAACCGTGAAAGAAAGTGAAAGGAACAAAAAGCCGAGGCCTGGCGTCGGGGGTGGGGGGTGGGGAAGGGGAAGTGTCTGAGGTTGGTCCAAGAGCTGACGGGGCGGGGGCGGGACACGGCTCTGTTTTGGGGAAAGGGGGTGTGTGGCGGGCAGCCCCGGTTTGGCAGCGGCTCTCCCGGTCGATCCTTGCTGGTGCCCCCCTCCTCAAGACCCCGAGCCCCCTTTTACAGTTGGCTACACCTGGCTTGCATCTTTCAATCGGGGAAAGTGGGGGAGGCGTCCACGGAGAGAACACTCCAGACTGGCCGAAGGGAGCGCAGGACGATGGCCCGGAGCGGTCTCCAGTCAGTGCCCACTCCCCTGGGGCGCGCCGCGGCACATCCTGGGTTCTCCGTGCGCCCACCCAAAGTTGCTTTTTGTCAGAGGTTCAGCGGCAGGCGCCTGGGAAGGGGGAGCCCAGAGGAGCGCAAGGGCGGGGTGAGCTGGGGTCGGGGGCTGGCCGAGATGGCGGAGGAGGGGCGAGGAGCCTGCGGCAGCGCGGGTGTGTGTGGTGGGAGAGAAAATCCCTTTGTTGCCGACCGATCGGGCTCCGGGCTGAGGCAGGGGAGGGGGCGCCCCCCCCCCCCTCGCAGCCGCTGCCGCCGCTGCTGCGGGCCAAGTTCACTCCCGACTGACCCGAGTGGCTCGCTGCTCTATCCTGGCGCCCTGGGAGGAGGCAGGGAAGGTTCTGGTTGCTCAAAAGGTCAGGGCCGGCCGCGTGAGTTCCCCGTCCCCCACCCCGTCACACCCCCAACTCCTGCTTCGCAGCTCTGTTACTAATGCAAAACTTGGGTCGTCAGTGGGGACGCCTCTGGAGGCGGCGACAGCCATGACTTGGAGTGTGCCAAGAGACAGCGCCTGGGCAGGCTGGATCACTCCTCCCACCCCCCACACCCCCCCAGCACCCATGCCCGGCTGCAGGACCCAGTCTGCGACCTCCTTCAGCCACACCCCAGGAAGCTTGTGACCCTCCCCCCGACCTGGGGGCATCCTTGGGGCTCCCCTCTCCCCATCCCAGGAGGACTTGCCCCAACGCTGCACACCCTGGACCGCTTTTTCTCCTCTCCCACCTCCTCGCGGCCCCCAGTCCTAAAACAGGAACTTCATCCGTCCCTTCCTTGACGCCAATGGAGAAGTGCCTGCGTGTGGCTCAGTCTGCGCTTGGAGCGGTCCCAGGAAGCGCTCCAGCGCCACGAGCTTGGGCTTCCGTGAAAGCCACACACTCTGCAGAAGGTCACCCCTCCCTGGGCCCCCTCTGTGTCCCTGCCTCAGCCTTCCCTCTGCCGCAAAGAAACTATGTAGCCATTCTGGGGTTTGTCTGTTACATAGTATGTTTAGTGGAGTCAGATGCTGTCTAATGGGTTAGATGTGGCCTGCACCAGCTATTGCCAGGCAGAACTCGAGTCCATAGTGCAGTTTAATCCTCTGGAAAACACGGTGCCAAATATTTACAGATGAGGGGGCCAAAGTTGAAGCGGTCCGGCCACCTGCCCAGAGACACGCCGTGGATGAGAGTGGGAGCTGGGAGGCTGTGGTGACTGCGCGCGCACGCGGACACCCCTTCCCCGAGGAGGTCCCCAGCCTACGGAGGACCATGGCACATGGCATGCTGGCTGGGAGCCCTGCCGTCTGCCCGGCCTTCTGAGCCGGAAGCTCCCCAAAACCTGGCCAGGTCTTCTTGGTCACTAACAGGATAAGTGCCTGATGTGGCAAGGGGTGCCTAGAGAGCGAGGCCCTAGGAAGGGGCACCGTTAGTATTGGAGTGGAGTTGGGATGGTTTGGCGGTGCGGATTCCCATTCCGTCGCTGTCACTTGATAAGCGTGCTGTGCAGACTTGAACCAATCCATCAGCGCCTCAAGGGCGGAGGCAGTGGGAAAAGTGGCCCGGTGCCAGGAGGAGCTGGGGTGGAGAGAAAGGAGAGGTGCCAGGAGTGGCCTGGTGCTGCCTCCCTGCACTCAACGCCAGCCTCTCACGGCCACTGCTCCTTCCTTTGCAACCTGTTTGTTGCCTGCCAAGGGAAGTCGCCTTTAAAGAAAAAAACAAAACAAACGTTCTCTCCTTTTCCTGGTTCCATAATGGTGTCTTCATGGCAGGGATCGGCAGAACAGTGGTGGGCGCAGCTGGGGACCCGTGTGCCCCCTCGTGTCCCCTCACTCAGGGATGCCGAGGTTGGGGTGACAGCTCCTAATCTTGGTCCCTCTGACCTCTTTCTGCCAATCAGGCTCTTCTCCCCAGTGTCCAGGCCAAGCTCCGATGCTAATCATAACTCTTGGCTCCTGGACCAGATGACTGCCCAAGTCTGTCGAGGGAGACTTCAAGCTCTCCTGTGCTTGCCCTTAGGGCCAGACCGAAAGCCGGAGACCACGCTGTGAGTCTGCGTTTTGCAAGCCGGGTCTCTCCCAGAACTGAGTGTTCAGCGGGCAGCCACCACAATTCCTGGTCTGTTCTTCAGAAACCAGACGCTCCTCCGTCTCCCCGGCTGACCCCTTCTCTTGGCCACCTTCCCTCTTCATCCCTATCCCACATCCGTGCCCCCTTCTCTCCACTGCTGGGAAAAAGGGTTAAAACCCAGAGCCAAGGTGTAGCTTAGCAGCTCCCACTGGAAACAGGTTGGTGCTTGTAAAGTGCTTTTCATGACTGACTTCACACACCTTGGCACTTCCAGAAGCATCACCCACCTGTGGAAGAAAAGGGGGGGGGTCGTTGAGAAATAAGGGCAGACGAGCCTCTTATATACAGCAGCAAAGCGCCCGCTCTGTCTGTCATCTAAATCACGTCATTTGCCCCCCCTGCACCATGACCCACAGCCAAGGGTCAGGGAAGTCACTTTTGAAGAACTTTTCCTTGGAAGTTAAAAAAAAAAGGAAGAAAGTAAGAAAAGACCCCCAACTATTTCAATAGCCGCTTGTAGAAGAGGAGTGGGGTGAGCATGGCTGTGTCTCTGACCCCGTCTCTGTGTCCCTTGCGCCCAAGATCCCCTTAGTTAGTTCTGCATCCCAGAGAGATGGGGGATGGACCCGTTCTTCGGTGATGCTGCGGTGTAAGCAGTATAGCCTTTGCCCAGGATGAGGGTGTTCATGCCCAGGATTTGGGCTGTCACTCTGGAGAAGGGCCTCATGCCAGGCAGGGCCCCGGCTCCTTGGCCCTTTCCACCCAGGTCCATCTTTGGCCCGGAACCTGAAGAGTTAAAAGTCTTTAGCTCGTTGCAATGAAATTATGGCTGGCAGTGGCGCCGCTGTTTGTTCAACAGACCTCCACTTTTAAACAGTTCACAAAAAGTTCATGGGGCAGCTAAAGATTATAAGTGTGTGTGTGTGTGTGTGTGTGTGTGTGTGTGTGTGTGTGTGTGTGTGTGTGTG
>NW_006778821.1:2364213-2365652 GCF_000442215.2 Lipotes vexillifer | reverse complement strand
CCAGCTCCACTCCCATGACACCGGACCACGCTCTGGGCCTCAACCCTCCATCTGACCCTGTGCACGTAAGAACACTTCATCCTGACACTGGGTGTTATTTATCTGTGCGGCCTTAATATTGAAAACCGCACCAGACAAGACCTGGAAGGGCGGGGAGAGGCTTTGAAAGCACCCCGTGGTCCCAGGTGTCTCTAAACTGCATTCCCCTCTCATGTTAAGTCCAGGCCGCCCTTTCTAAAGAAAAGCCCTTTCAAGGGAAGGGGGCTGCTGGCCCTTTTTGAGGGGAGGGGAGAGGGCTCAACAGGATGATTGTGGCAGCTGCGTTTGTTTCCTCAGTCAGGTGCTCAGAGGTCCTTGTCCCAAGGTGACAACTAAAGGAGACATGTAAGAAGCAGCTTGTGTTAAGTTTTGAAGCCTGGGGCACCAGAAGATTGGGGCTTCGAGGGCATACACGCTTCTTCCCTCATCCTTTTCTTAAGGGTTTGATGGAGTGACCCTTTTGCTTCTGGTATAATGTCCAAATTTCATCGTGACACCCAGCCAGGGGGTGGCACGGTGTGGTCCTCCCGCTGCAGCCATGGCCAGGACACTTGGCACCGAGGAATGTTGCTCCTCCACCTTTTAGATGAGGCTTCCCTGGACATCTTCCTTTTGGTCTTCCTTTTGTTAGAAGGGGCGGCAGGGGTTAGGGAGGGGACACTTTGTTGAACCTGCCTTCTCGTTGGCCCTGCACTAGTGGTGGCCTGCCCCCAACTTGATTTGTATGTACGAAACACGGAAGAACAGCCCGTGAGCCCCCCACAGAACCTTCCTTGATGCCCAAGTCCATCTGAGTCCACCTTTTCGGGGCACTGTGGCCAGCCACTGGAAGTGCCCCAGTCTGTCTAAAGTAAGGGATGCTTCCTAAAGAAATAGCTTCTCTAGAATCCCACCAGGCTGGACACAACTGGGAGATCTCTGCCTCTCCTCAAGCTTCATTGTTGAGCTCTAACTACGCGCCGTACGCGCCGTGTGGCTCTTGATTAACAGACGGTGTTCTCTTCTGTACAGGGGCCTCCGACGGGGGATGCTGGTGGACAAAAGCCTGTGTTAGGACAAAGAAATGCAGAGGGATAGCCCGGCTGGCTTTGGGATTCAGGTCTCCCAGGTGCTCCCTGACCCCACCCCTAGTCACTCTCGGAAAAAGGGTCACCAGTCCTTGGTGGCTCCCACCCAACAGACCTGGCAGTCAGCTCCGGTGTGCTAAAGTGTAAAAGCAAGCATTTGCATATTTTTTCCTGCTAACAAAGGAAATGTGTCGACTTAGGGAACATTTGGGCTTTCGGAAACTGTGTGGGTGGGTGTGTGAGGGAGGAGAAAGAAAAGTTCCCCCCATGAGCTGCACACCAGTGATTTCACACTCAGGTTTGGGTCCTGTGTAAAGAGGCCGTGGCGGGGGG
>NW_006778821.1:2354690-2364179 GCF_000442215.2 Lipotes vexillifer | reverse complement strand
CGCCACCCCCGCCCCGGACAAGGGAGTCTGCGAGCAGGGGAATTGCCTAGGGCCATCGGTCCCAGGCATTAAAGGCTCCCCTACTTATTAACCCAGCATTTAACAGCAGGATATGGGGCTGAAGCACAGTCAAAAGAAACGGCTCAACCTCCAAAGAGCAATTAAAATCCTGCACGAGGATAAATCACGCGCCGTGATAATCCTGTTAATAAAATGCAGCTTGTCCTGACCCTTCACTCATGCAGCAAACTAGAATGTGATGTGGGTGGGGCTGGTGGGCCGGGAAGTTAAGGAGGGGGCGGGGCTCTCCCCTCTGCCTCGGCAGCCTCCCCCCTCCTCCCGGTAGACGGTTAACGGGTGGCTTCTGCTTGCTCCCCGCGGGCCGGAAACTTGCAGCCCCAGCCCCAGCCCGGCAGCCTGGGCTGCTACGATTTCTGCACTCGCTACTGATTGCTGGTCCGCAGCGAGCAGGCGTCATTGAATTACTCCGCCGCCTCCCTCGGCAGCTCCCAGGCCAAACCACCCCAGGTTTGGGGCTTAATCTAATCTAGGGCTCGGGTGGGGTGGTTCGCCAGCCTCACTGACTCTTTTTAACCCTCCATCTGTAAGGCACGCGCACCGCAGCCGTAGAAGTGAGTCGTAGTTTGGGCCCTCACACCGGACTGTTGTGCCTTTTATCCCACACCCCACCCCCCGTCCCCAATCCTTTCAGCCGCAAGAAGAATCAATGTGGGGCTCCCTGGAAGCCAGCACCGTCCGCTTTCAATCCAAGTGTGTTCTCCGAAAGGCTGGGAAAGGGGAAGGGAGAAGGGCAGGTTAAGGGTGGCATGTGCTGTACCTTGAATGGTTGTGTGGCCTGTGGTTCTTGAACCCTCTCTGCATCCCCAGCGCCTCCTGCCAGGGAAGTTCCATCTCCCTCCTTGAACCTCTGGCTCAGGTGTGTTCCTTTGCTCCTGGCCATCTGTGGAACATGGAGTAGGGTCTGCCTTCCCAAGTGCATTCTGTATGAAATGCCTAGAGGGAGGGTTTCTCTTGTTCCCTCTTTGGCTCCTTTTTTATTCAACCTTCTGGGATTCTTTTTGTTTTAAACAGACTAGACGCTTGAAGAAAAGCTGCCATCCAAGAAGACGACATGCTTTCAGCAACCCCCCTGTATGGGAACGTTCACAGCTGGATGAACAGCGAGAGGGTCCGCATGTGTGGGATCAGCGACGACAGGTAAATGCGCGTGTCCGGCTGAGGCCTGGGGAGAGCGTGGGTCCTTCCCCAGGGCTCCTGAGCAGGGCCCCCCCCTTCACGTCCTCACAGCCAGAGTGGGCCCAAAGTGGGTAGGGGGTAGGGGGGAGATCTCCTGCCTAGCTGGCGGCCCTTGATTTACAGTTTTAACAGGCAACCTGGCTCAGCGAAGCATTGCCGCCCTTTAAGAGATTAGCCCCTAAAGCGGCCTTTCAGTGCACTTTTGTCCTTAATTTATTATTTCATATTTATGAAGGAGAATTAATCCCAGTCTATATGCCGCTTTAACTCTAAATGTCAGGAGTGTGGGCCCAGGTGGATCGGCATTCGATGTGCTTTTAAAACAAATAGTTTGCTCAGTAATAAATGGGGCGATAGCCACCCTTCGCATCATTGAAGCCCAGGGTTTCTCTGCGTCCTCCGCCGCCTGTTCAGCGAGGCCATTGGCTCCTGGTTTCAGTCACCCGACAGCTCTGTTATGCTTCCTAATCAGTAATTTTGGAGTGCGGGTGGAGGCAGCTAAGCAGTAGATAATTGAAGCTGCTCTTCCGGGTAATGATGAAACTTTTCTCTGCCGCTTGTCAGTGATTTTTATCCTGGGGATTTGGAAGTTGGCACCAAGCACTTTCTTTATCGATGCTCTCTGATAACAAGTTCCAGGGCAGCCGCAGCAGCCTGGCACAGATGTGCGGCTTCCCCTGGAGCAGCTGACATTTGTAGAATATTAGTGTGTATCCCCCATCATTTTGATAGAGGCAGTCAAATATGGCTTCATTATCACCATGGAAACCAGTTTCGTAGAACATGGTACCTAACTTTGTTTGGGGAAAGGTTTTGAAAGCCTGTCCTCATGGGTAACACAGAAGTGATTGATGTAGCCAGCTCGCAGACTCCAGCCTTGAGGTCCCCACTTTGGCTTTGGACATTGTATTACTTCATGCCTGTCCTCAGGTAGAGCTTATAAGGGTCTGCTAGGACAGCAGTGCCCGGACTGCCCTGCCCGGCCTCTCTAGAGAAAAAATTGTGAGGGTGACGTGGTTGTGCAGAATTTCTGCCTTACCCAACTCGAGGACGTATTTGTGACGTATTTGTGATTTCACATCCCTGTTGCCCTGCTTTTCCTTTGTTTTTCCCAGTCCCGTTGAATCACCATTCGGGGATAACTTTCAATATGGGCCATTGGGGAGGATTTTTTTTGTTTTGTTTTTTTTAAGGGCAGTTGGAAAAACGGAGTTATTAGAAACTGGTCTATTCTGGGGCAATCTATGAAATATGGATTAATAAGTGAGGAATGCTTTCATGAAGTTGGTGTGTCCTTCTAAATAGGAAAATTCCTGTAAACGATGGTGACGCTTCAAAGGCCAGACTGGAACTAAGGGAAGAAAACCCCTTGAATCACAACGTGGTAAGAGATTAATGGCTTCTGTTGATGTGCTGAGTATCAGTGATCTGTAATCAATCGTGCATTCATTTGCATACCATTAAAGGGCCTCTTGGGGGCGGGGCGGGGTGTTTCAGGGCGGGGCTGAGTAGAAAGAAAGCCTAGGCCGCGGGACGAAGCCTCACCCAATTTCTTCCTGGCTCCATTTCTTGGCTGTGCTCGCCATTTACGTCCTCGTCCCCTGGCGACTGGTGGGATATGTGCCGCCTTTTCTTCGATAAGCTACGTGCCACATCAGTGCTCCCAGCTGGATAAATTTGTAGCCTCCAAGTAGACCCTTAGGGTTTACCTTCTCGGTAAAATATGAAACAGCGCTGTCTTCAGATACCAGGGAGAGGAAGCCAAAAGACACAACTACAGTTTGACCCATGGCCTCTTTATTGATTTAGAAATGAGACAGCTCAAGTCCTTCATTCCTTACTGTCCCCCTGAAGATTGTTTTTTGTTATGTTAAATAATGCCTCGCTACATCCGGGAAAAACACAGTGAACATCGCCCCGCCCCAACCTGACAGGGCCTGGGGAGGGTGAGTCCGAGTTCTGTACCCCACGAGGGTGGTTCTGAGAGCAGGGGAGTTGGTATCGCCTCAGTTGCAGCAAAGAATTTCTGCTGAGAAGGTGGATCTTCCAGAGTTAATAGATGACTGAACTAATGCAGGGGCCTCAAGTCTAAAGGGGCCAACGTTTTACGTGCTTTCAGGATACTAGTTGGACAAAGGTGAGACGGCAGGCAGAGGAGGGTTCTGGATAAACGGGGAGGGGGCCAAAGACCTTGTGAATCCTTTATTTTTAAACCCCTTCGGCTCAGATGTTGAGGCCGATGTCCTATTGAGCTAGTCCGCGGTTTCTCTTTGGGATGGGCTGCTTTGAAGGCGTGTCCTCGGTAATACCCATATTCTTCTTCTGCGAAGGTGGACGCGACCACGGCCCATCGGATCGATGGCCTGGCAGCGCTGAGCATGGACCGCACCGGCCTGATCCGGGAAGGGCTGCGTGTCCCCGGAAACATCGTCTATTCTAGCTTGTGTGGACTGGGCTCAGAGAAAGGGCGGGAGGCTGCCACAACCATAGGTGGTCTGGGGTTTTCTTCCGAAAGAAACCCGGAGATGCAGTTCAAACCGAATACACCCGAGACGGTGGAGGCCTCCGCTGTCTCCGGAAAACCCCCAAATGGCTTCAGTGCTATATACAAAACACCACCCGGAATACAAAAAAGTGCTGTCCCCACGGCAGAAACACTGGGCTTGGACAGACCTGCTAGCGACAAACAGAGCCCGCTCAACATCAATGGTGCTAGTTACCTGCGGCTGCCCTGGGTCAATCCTTACATGGAGGGGGCCACGCCAGCCATCTACCCTTTTCTCGACTCGCCAAATAAGTATTCCCTGAACATGTACAAGGCCTTGCTACCTCAGCAGTCCTACGGCCTGGCCCAGCCGCTGTATTCTCCGGTCTGTACCAACGGGGAGCGATTTCTCTACCTGCCGCCACCTCACTACGTCAGTCCCCACATCCCGTCGTCCCTGGCCTCGCCCATGAGACTCTCGACGCCTTCGGCCTCACCAGCCATCCCGCCTCTGGTCCACTGCGCAGACAAAAGCCTGCCCTGGAAGATGGGCGTCAGTCCTGGGAACCCGGTCGATTCCCACTCGTATCCCCACATCCAGAACAGTAAGCAGCCTAGGGTGGCCTCTGCCAAGGCGGTCACCAGCGGCCTGCCGGGGGACACGGCTCTCCTGTTGCCCCCTTCGCCTCGGCCTTCACCCCGCGTCCACCTTCCCTCCCAGCCCGCTGCGGACACCTACTCCGAGTTCCATAAGCACTATGCCAGGATCTCCACGTCGCCCTCGGTCACCCTGTCGAAGCCATACATGACGGTCAGCAGCGAGTTCCCCGCGGCCAGGCTCTGCAGCAGCAAGTATCCTAAGGCTCCAGAAGGAGCCGAAAGCACCCAGCCAGCTCCCGGGCACACCCGGAAAACAGCAGGTCAGGACAGAAAAGATGGCAGCTCACCTCCTCTCTTGGAGAAGCAGACGGTTACCAAAGACGTCACCGATAAGCCACTAGACTTGTCCTCTAAAGTGGTGGATGTAGAGGCTTCCAAAGCTGACCACATGAAAAAGATGGCTCCCACGGTCCTGGTTCACAGCAGAGCTGGAAGCGGCCTAGTGCTCTCCGGAAGTGAGATTCCGAAAGAAACTCTATCTCCTCCAGGAAATGGCTGTGCTATCTATAGATCTGAGATCATTAGCACGGCTCCCTCGTCCTGGGTGGTGCCCGGGCCAAGTCCCAACGAAGAGAACAATGGCAAAGGCCTGCCGCTGAAAAACAAGGCCTTGGACTGGGCCATCCCGCAGCAGCGCAGTTCTTCGTGTCCCCGCATGGGCGCCGCCGACGCCGTGGTCGCTAACGTTTCGGGGTCGGTGTCGAGCGCCGGCCGCCCAGCCTCTGCATCGCCGGCCCCAAATGCCACCGCCGAGGGCAGCAAGACCAGCAGGAGCTCCGTGGATACCACGCCATCCGTCATCCAGCACGTGGGCCAGCCCCCGACCACACCTGCCAAGCACAGCGGCGGCACCGGCAGCAAGGGCGCCAAAGCCAGCAACCCAGAGCCGAGCTTCAAAGCAAACGAGAATGGCCTCCCGCCGAGCTCAATATTTCTCTCACCAAACGAGGCGTTCAGATCCCCACCAATCCCCTACCCCAGGAGTTACCTGCCTTACCCAGCACCCGAGGGCATTGCCATAAGTCCCCTCTCCTTACACGGCAAAGGCCCTGTCTACCCTCACCCGGTGTTGTTGCCCAATGGCAGTCTCTTTCCTGGGCACCTCGCCCCAAAGCCGGGACTGCCCTATGGGCTACCCACGGGCAGGCCGGAGTTTGTGACCTACCAGGACGCGCTGGGGTTGGGCATGGTGCATCCCATGTTGATACCTCACACGCCCATCGAGATCACTAAAGAGGAGAAACCGGAGAGGAGGTCCCGGTCCCACGAGAGGACCCGCTACGAGGACCCAAGCCTCCGGAACCGGTTTTCCGAGATGCTGGAGGCTGGCAGCACCAAGTTACATCCAGAAGTCCCCGCGGACAAGAACCTAAAGCCCAGCCCCAGCTGGAATCAAGGGAAGACCGTCGTCAAGAGTGACAAGCTCGTCTATGTAGACCTCCTCCGGGAAGAGCCAGATGCGAAAACCGACGCTAACGTGTCCAAACCTGGCTTCACAGCTGAGGGTGTCGGCCAGAGTGCCGAGCCCACCAAACCCCCGCCTGACCCAGCCCTGCAGCCACACCGGGATTTCATTGCCCTGAGAGAGGAGTTGGGGCGCATCAGTGACTTCCACGAAGCCTATACTTTCAAACAGGCTCCAGGCCAGCCAGTCTTCGGCTTAAGCAAGGAGAATGTTCCAGCAGGAACCAACAAGGAGAACCTGGCGATGCCGGTCTCGAATTCATTCCTGGAGCCGACCCTGGGGAGCGATGGCTCTGCGGTCACTTTCGGGAAAACCCAAGAGGATCCCAAACCATTTTGCGTGGGCAGTGCCCCACCGAGTGTGGACGTCACCCCCACCTATACCAAAGACGGAGCTGACGAGGCAGAATCAACTGATGGCAAAGTTCTGAAACCGAAGCCATCTAAGCTGGCAAAGAGAATCGCAAACTCCGCTGGTTACGTGGGTGACCGGTTCAAGTGTGTCACTACTGAACTGTACGCAGACTCCAGTCAGCTCAGCCGGGAGCAGCGGGCATTGCAGGTGAGCCCCCCACCCGAATTTCAGGAGCCTGACCAGTTGTCAGGTTTTTTTTAATGTGTGAAGAGGAGGGGGCCGGGGGTATGATAGGGCAGGACACCGGGCTGATTTGGTTAATGAAGCTTATGATAATTTAAATGTTTGAAATGTGTCCAGTAAGGGGACGTAAGTGGATACTTGAAGTTATTCTGTAGATTTTAAGCGAACTCCACTCGAATGCTGATAACGGAAGTTTTAATTATTGCGAAGGATGTCTAAAAGACTGCATGACATTTACCTATCAATCGCTTTGATTTCTCTGCCGTTACTGTACGTTAACAAATATACCTAAAAGCGCTGCTTAGAATGCCTTACGTGATACTTGGTGGAGGTGTGTAGCGGCCGCATGTCTGTGAGATTCGTGCAATTTTTTTTTTTTCACCAAAAGAACAAAACAAACAAACAAAAAAACAAAAAAACAAACCTTGCTTAAAGGGGTAGAGTATGTATTTTACTTGCTAGTGAATGATAGATGTTGTATAGGAATGTCCTTAAGATATTTTACTTTTAATTAAAAGATAAATAAAGCCAAATTGTTTTGCAATGTTAAGAAAAAAATTGGTTTATGCTTATAAAAATGGATGAAGTTATCTAAATGATCCATTGAGTGCCCATTTTAATTACATAGATGGAAGGATTACAAGAGGACAGTATTTTATGTCTACCCGCTGCTTACTGTGAGGTCAGTTCTTCAAATTTTTATTATTAGAATCTTACATAAACCTTTTGAGTTAAATTTCATTTCCAAATATACAAAGGGAAGTTTGTGGGCCATGGTCGTCTTTATTCACTGTGCATTTGTTTTCTTTTCTGTTGTGTTTTTGTTTCGCTTTCTTTGCGTTGTGTTTTTGTTTTGTCTTATTTACCTTCGAAAGAGAATGTCTGTCTCTATGCCACAGTGTATGTATGGCTATGCATACACACCACCTATATCTCTACATACATATGGCTTTATGAATAAAGAGTGTGTGACTAGTTACCTATAGACACTCTTACATTTTTATCGTTAAATTTTAAAATATCTCAGTTGTATCATAAATTGTGGTTGGTTTTGGGCGAACTTTTCTTTGAAGATACTTTCCTTTAAGGTAAGGGCAGTGAAATGGCTTTGGTGGTAAGGTGTGTCTTTTTTCCATCTCCGTTCTCTTTCTAGCGTGCAATGATGCGCTTCTCAGAGTTGGAGATGAAAGAGCGAGAAGGTGGCCACCCCACGACCAAAGACTCCGAGGTGTGCAAATTCAGCCCTGCTGACTGGGAAAGGCTGAAAGGAAGTCAGGACAAAAAGCCAAAGTCGGTCGCCCTGGAGGAGGCCATTGCCGACCAGAACGACAGTGAGAGATGTAAGTGAACCCAGGCGGCTCGCGTGTGGTACCACGTCGGTGGGAACGGGGCGGTTCCGCTCCCAGTGCTGAGGGAGGTGAGAGGAAACAGTACGCTTCCGATGGCCCAGCATCCGGGTGGTGGCTGTTCGGAGAACGGGCTGCTCTGGCCATCCTTCCCAGCTGTGGATTGCAAGGCTGGTTGTCCTTTTGAGTGCTGCGGCATCCAGGAGTGAAGCACCTATGAAATGTTTCCTGGCACACATCTCCTTTTTCCGGAGAAATGCTAGTCCTGTAGTTAGTAATAGCCTAATACAGTAGAGCCGAGGAATGGCAGCGCAAGACCTCCAGCGTAGCAGGTATGTGTTCCGTTTTGTAGCAGGTACGGATGCGGGTTTTTGGTAGCAGTGGAATGACACTTGCAGCCAGAGCCAGACCCTCCAGAGTGACAGCCTCCTATGGGAGGGAGTGGAGAGTACTCGGATTCTCCCTCCAAAGGCAGAGGTTTCGTTAAAATGAGATGAGGGCCGATAAAGGCACCAGAAAGATGAGCATAATTATTTTCTATGGCAGAGGCTTGTTTGCAGTCATTAGGAGTTGACAAGACGCTCCAAGGGCGTGGGATAAACGAGGGCGTTCTTCCTACCAGACGGGGTGTATTATGTTTTGGAGGCAAAATTGGAGAGAAAGCTAGTGTTTGCCTCGAGTCACACTCTGCGGTCCCGACAGCTGCTTCCCCACTGGGGATGACTTCGGGCTTTGCCCTCGAGACTTCCTGGGCTAATGAGGTGTGTTGGCAGCAAGTGGAGGTCTTTCTCCCGCTTTCTTCAGTGTGCGTGCTTGTGGCCTGCAGCCTGCTCCGGACCCCAGAAACCTCATCGGTGATGGTGAATGAGGGCATCTAGGTGGACGTCGAGGACAGGGTGGGCGTGAAATCCTCCTGAGACAGGACAGTCGGGAGTGGTGGGCACGTTTGGGAGGTCCAGGCCCTTGGACCCAGTCGTAGGGGTCGGCGTTCCCCCGCACGCTTAGGTCGTGGGTGCCTGATGCAGTTCGGGAAAATTGTGGTCAGCAGCAGCGTGTGCTTCTCTCTGCTGCTTGGAGTGCTGCCCTCCCCCAGCTCATCTTTGGGGTCAGACAAAGAAAGGCCTGTGGCCGGGGTTCTGGGTAAGCCACACCGGGACCGGTTTGTCCTACGTGGCTCCCGTAGAAGGGGATTTCTGTGGCTGGTCAGTGACGGCCTTATCCGAGTGATGGGGCTCTTGATGTGCCTGGAGTAGACGATTCCGAGCCCCTCCCCCTCGGGATTGGAATGAAAGACGGAGGGTCCAGGCCACCCGCCACCTGCGAGTAAAGCAGCAAGAAAGCCTCCCTCCTTGCCTGTGCTCACAGCTGACACGCAGCCCTTACCCTCCTGAGTGGCCTCATAACTCAGCTCTCGGGGAAGTTTCTGAGAGATCTGATAGAAGTGGGCAAGGCCAAGTTCACGGGGATGCACTTTTCTGAGGAGGGGATCTGCCTGTTCTGGGTGGATGGTGAGGGAGGCTGGAGGAAGGGAGTGGGAAGTTAACCAGCCTCCAGTCTTCTTGCCCTTTTCTCCAGCACCATGGCCAAACCCTGGGTGGCCGCTGCCCTTCATGTCTCAATGGCCTCACCCCGCCCTTCTTCCCAGAGAAGTTTGTGTGTGTCCTTCCCAGTCTTTCCTG
>NW_006778821.1:2335837-2353991 GCF_000442215.2 Lipotes vexillifer | reverse complement strand
CATGGAGACAAGAACTCGGTGTGGCTGATGGGGAGCAGGGCCTGAGCCCCAGATGATTCCGAAAGCCCCCTCCCCCCACTGCCTGCCTCCAGTCTCAGACCGACCGACCGACGGGTCTCTTCCTGGAGCACCCGGGACATGGCCCAGTGAGCCATGAATCTCCACCATGGGAGGGCAGGAGAAGGGTTGGGGAAGGCGAGGGGCTCCGTTTGAAAGATTGGGGCAACGGAGGTGGCTTCACCATCCACCCTCTGTCTTGTAGAGACTTGTGGTTTGTAAATAGTTGGTCAAGAAAGGTCACCTAAAGGAGCCGTTGTTCTTACTGCCGCCTCCGCATCCAGGGTGCACAGCAGGTGTTCATTCCATTCAGCTGGAAATTAATGGACCTTCTTGTTCTCGGGCCATCATGGCTTGAGCTGATATGGGCTCAGGTCCTTCTCATGGGTGTCGTTGTGGCCGAGAGCCAAGCTGTGAGCACAGGGGAGCTGGGACGGGGAGTCGGGGAGGGCAGGGGTCACAAAGAGGGTCTAGGACGCCTTCAAAGATGCCTTCCCCCTTCTGAGGCAGCCCCTATCCATGGAGGGACCAGGAGCTTCTAAGATGGTGGGTGCTGTTTGCACGGCCCTGGTTGTCCCGGTGCGGGTGCATCTTGTTGCTAGGGGCTTATTTAGAAAATGAATTAACTTGAAAACACAGTGGCTGAGATATTCATTTATTCTTTATGATCACATGGGTGGCTGAGTTAAAATTTTTATTTTGGAAGTTCACCAAATGAGTTTGGAGGTTCCTCAGACTTGGAAGGAAGTTCATTACTTGGAACCCTCAATGGCATTTGAAGATGGGGCGGGGCATGGAGGCATTGGTCCCTCCCTTCCTTCTCAAACTTGGAGTAACCATCTCCCTTGCCAACCACTTGGCTGGGACAGGCCTAGGACCTGCTCAGTGGCAATGCCTGGCCAGGAGCTGGCGGAAGCCTCAGTCAAGGGGTTTCATGAAACTTCTTTGCTCAGGGAACTTCTCTTCCAGCTGAGCACCTGCATGTTTGTAAACTGCTTTGGAACAGAGATCCCCTGCACTCCTTCTGTAGAGGGTGTAAGTTTTAACAAGGTTAGCCCTTACTGGAGGTGCTATAGTTAAGCTACAGAGAAGGGGATTTTAATCCTGGGGAGCCTTCCAACAACTCAGAACCCTCTCACCTTGTTTAGGCCTCACTGGGCATGGCTCCGCAGTGGTGAGGGTGCTTTGTTGCCACGGTGACTTGTAAATGTTGCTATGGTGATGCTTCTGTGAGGTGATGCTGTGGTACAACCATAATGAATTTGGGATATATGTGCTGTGAGTCATATGACCATGCTGCAGGGAGCAAGCATTAAACCTCAAACAATACGGCCGTGTTCACATCTTGCTTAGACTGGGTGACCAAGGGCACATGGCTTCCCGCTTTTAGAAGGGCCAAAAGTAGCAATGATGGCAAAGCCTGTTGGTTAGGATCCCCGTGTATCTATTTATCTCCCCATCTCCTTTGCCCTCAAGGGTAATCCTCCTGTGGGTTGTGGCTAGAACAGTCATTGAGAAGCTCCAAGTGACACGGAGCCTCTCCCCCATAGCTGGTGGCCATGGGTATCTTGGGCAGTCGGGGTGGGTGTCCTTCAGGGTTATTACTGGCCTGGGTAAGGTCACACTAGCGTAAGGTCTTGGGGGGCCTTAGCTGAGCGGAATTGAGATCTTTCCCCTAAAAGGCTCCGGGGTTGGGGGAAGGGTGGATGGACCTAGTTTGGAAAAAGAAACTTTAAAATTGGACATGGGGGTTCCTAAGGTAGCCCTTACATTCCTCCATGGATCCCCTCCCACAGAGCTTTTAGGGAAGGCTGATTGGACCAGAGAAGTCCAATGGTGTAACCAGGAGGGCTCACCTTAAAATTTCATACAATTTCAGGCCTGAAATTCAGGCAGGCTGGTCTGAAAGTCTTGGCATCTTTTGGTTAAAGGGATTTTTCCAGCCTTTCTCTGTGCTGAGCCCGGCCCGTGATTAGGAAGCCCACCCCTGGGAGGAGGCTAGCAGTAACATTCCCACTTTACAAGTGAAGGGGGCCGAGTTGTAAAGCGGCGCCATTCCTGCCCGGTGTTTAAGAGGGTCACACACAGAGCAGCTGGAGTGAGAGCTGCAGCGCGCCCTCTTCACCGGGCCTGCGGTAGCCTGGGCTGCATCACCCGTAAGCACAGGCCAGGAGTTTGGTGTTTCTCCTGCTGCCGTGACAGGAGACCCTTGCGCAGGTTGGGGTGATTTTCACCATTCCGGCAAGAGTAGATGGGGATCCGTCCCACCTTGGGATACCCTTGGAGAAAAGGTAAGTGGGTTCCACCACTGAGAGCACAGGTCGGGCTAGCCAAGGCCAGGGTGAGGTTCATTCCCACAACTGACTGCCATTAAATGCTGGGAATGCCCCCAAGAGAGGCTGATCAGGGGACCCAGCCTGCTGGGCAGAAGTGGGAGTGATACTTGAAGTGGTCTAGGGAGAGGAGGAGGAATGCTAGCAGCGTGTGAGGGGTGTGTCCATGATTTCATCTAGGAAAACGGGCTGTGGGAGCTCAGCTCAGGTGTTAACGAAATACCAAACTCATACCCCCACCCCCACTCCCGGCGGGTGACGGACAGGCTCATCTTCGGGGAACTCTTTTATTTTATTTAATTTTTGTTTTGTTTTAGTTTTTGTTTTTGTTTTTTGCGTACGTGGGCCTCTCACTGTTGTGGCCCCTCCCGCTGCGGAGCACAGGCTCCGGACGCGCAGGCTCAGCGGCCATGGCCCATGGGCCCAGCCGCTCTGCGGCATGTGGGATCCTCCCGGACCGGGGCACGAGCCCGCGGCCCCTGCATTGGCAGGCGGACTCTCAGCCGCTGCACCACCAGGGAAGCCCCGGGGAACTCTTTAACATCACAGTGATCATTATGGAATTATTTGTGTGTCCGCGGCATGTGGAATCCTCCCGGACCGGGGCCGAACCCCACATCCCCTGCATTGGCAGGCGGACTCTCAGCCGCTGCACCACCAGGGAAGCCCCGGGGAACTCTTTAACATCACAGTGATCATTATGGAATTATTTGTGTGTTAGAAACCAGGTGACTAGCAAAGCAGTCGAACTGTTTCTTTGGCTAGAGCAAAAGTGAGGAGTGATATTAGGCTGGGGTGACTGGAGGAAAAGCCCCAAGTGGATGCTAGGTTGAGCAGAGGAGGCGGAAGCAACACAGGCGGAGCTGGGGTGTGAGCAGTTTAGCCCCCCTCCCCGCCCCCCCACCCTCCCACGAAGGGGGTTGGAGTCTTGTCTTTGAAATGTCCTTAGATGCTTGTTGCCTGGGAAGGAAGGCGTGGAGAAGTGCCAGGTGGGGTGACTGGTGTCCCGGTGGGTGTGCCTAGTGTCACTGAGGGTCTTCTTCCTAGACAGGAGATAGGTAGGAGCAGCCCCTTGATGGCAGTGAAATGCTTTTCCCCCCACGGGCGTGGAAAGAGGACAGACGGGCCTGTAGCGATCTGGTTGAGTTCTTTGAAATTGCCCGTGACCCTTGTGTGTGCACCAGGAAGCCTTTCCCTTAGCTTTTTCAGGCCCCTCTTCCCTTGGTCTCCGCAGCTTCCCAGCCTCCCACCATTCTTTCCTTACCCTCTTTCTTCACCTTTGCCCCTGCCGACCCAAGTGAACATTGGTGCTATCTCTGTGTAGATGACATTTGGGGGATATTTGGTCTCTTTATGACATCAGCCTTTTTTGTTTATTAGAAGATAATGACCTCAGCAGCTGTTTCCATAGTAATTTGTAGCTCTGCCCTGGATTGGTTGGATCTTACTGTGAGGTCACTCACCCTCAGTTGAAAAGTAAGCCACCTTGGAGAGTTAGGCAGTTAGGGAGTTATCTCACGTGCCTACAGAAGGATCATCTAGGCACCTCTCCTTGAATCACCACTGCTCCAGCTATGAACCGGAGGAAGGGAAATTGTGAGTGGGCTACACGCCTCATTTTCTGCTTTCTTTGCTGGTTGTGTTCAGCTGCCCTGCCTTTGGGACGTTGTCTTTCTGAGGGTTTTGTGCTTCCTGCGTGTGAGGCCCCTGGCCTCCAAAGGAGGGTCTGTTGGTAGCAGATTGCCTTGGGCATGGGGCTCCTGCCTGCTCCTGGTGACCTTTGTTCCCTCCTTTCCGGGTTGTCTCCTCTCCCCTAGGCGAGTATAGTGCTGGAAGCAAACACGACCCCTTCGAAGCCCCAGAGGACAGAGATCTTCCCGGGGAGAAGCAGTTCATGGACACGGAGCCTGCCAGCGAGCCCCCCGCCGACCAGGCGGCCCCGGACGTGCCACGCAGCCCCACCCTCCGGCTGGACAGAAAGCGCAGGGTCTCTGGTGACAGCAACCACACTGAGACCACTGTGGAAGAGCTCCCGGAGGACTCTCTGCTGAAAGCCAAGCGGAGACGGGTCTCCAAAGGTGAGCTCGGTTTGGCTTCAGGCCCGCAGGGCACCCAGCGGAAGTCCTGGAGCGGAGCAGTGGAAAGTTCCAGTCCCACCCTGGAGCCCTGGGGGGAGCCACTCACACCTCCCCACCCCCCACCCCCACCCCCACCCCCACCCCCCAAGCCAGGTGCCGGGGCTGGAGCCCAAAGATGGCCAAAGGCAAATAGGCCCCCTCCCGAGACTTGGTGACAAGTTCCAGCCAACACAGTGACCACACCCCCTCCCCCTCCCCCCACCCCTATTAGTGATGTGTAAGACAGTTTGTCCCCCCCACCACCACCCCGGGGGGCTTCTTCATTAATTTGTAGTTATTTCTCCATTAGATGACTGGCCTGAGAGGGAAATGACAAACAGTTCCTCTAACCACTTAGAAGACCCACATTATAGTGAGCTGACCAACCTGAAGGTGTGCATTGAATTAACAGGGCTCCATCCCAAAAAGCAACGCCACTTGCTGCACCTTAGAGAACGGTGGGAGCAGCAGGTGTCGGCAGCAGAGAGCAAACCTGGCCGGCAGGGCAGGAAGGAAGTGACCACCTTGCGGTCACCCCCCAGGGCAATAGCATCTCCGAAGAGAAACCTGGCAGGAAAAGGGCAGAGGCCAAAAGCAACAGAAGTTGGTTGGAGGAGTCACTTAAATGCAGTGACAATGAACAAGGTACGCACGGGGCGGGGGGCGCTCCTGGAGGGTGGATCACCCGCCCTCTGTGGGGAACGGCCCTGGAGGGGACCTGAGCGCCATCCAAGTTGACAAGAGTAGCGTGTGGCGAGCGGGGAGTTTCCTTCATGAGGTCCTTTCAGCCTGCACACTTCCTTATGGAATGTACAGTGAAGGCGGGGAGCTCGGCTTCCTCGTAACCCAGCCCGCGGCTGGGCAGGAAGGGAAGTCTTGGGTGACCCCGGGCGCTTCTCAGCGCCCTCATTCCAGCCTCAGGCTGTCCCCAGTCGCCCTGTCCCGAGCACCCAGGCCCCCCACGGGTGGGGACGGGAGCTCACGAAGGGCTGGCTTCTGCCCTCTCTTGCGGCCCTTTGAAGCAACTTGCCATCTGGTGTTTCGTGGGTTAACCTATTTGCCGGTTGAATGTGGGATAATTAAAATATTAATGCTTTGAAAACATAATTGGTATATCTTTAAAAACTGAAGCCGCTCCAATGATCGGTGCTAACAATGGGCTTTTCTTCCCTCACTGGCTACAACTGTGTAACGCCCGTTTCTTCTCCCCCTGCCTCCCGCCCTCCCCCCCTGTGGATTCAGCCTTGCCTGTGTTCTCCGGCTCTCCGCCCATGAAGGGCCTTTCATCCACCAATGCAAGCGGCAAAAAGCAGACTCAGCCAAGCTGCACGCCAGCCTCAGGACTGCCTACCAAACATGACCAAGTTAAAGAAAGCCAGAAGACAGATGTGGTGTGCATGGACGTAGAAGAGGATTGCCAGGCTACGTCCCTGCTGCAGAAATACACCGACAACAGCGAGAAACCATCCGGGAAGCGACTGTGCAAAACCAAGCATTTGATCCCTCAGGAGCCCAGGCGGGGCTTGCCGCTGCCAGGGGACTACTACGTGGACAATGCCGATGGCAAGGTACCTCTTGCCCCTGGCTCTCCCCTGCCCCCCGGGCCTGTGTGAGCACATCCCGCCTGCCTACTTCTCTGCCTCTGGGGACAAAGCTTTCCTTTTCCTGAACCCCTCCCCCCAAAACGTCACTGCCCCTTCCTAGGGGTCCTGTCTCCTGGGTGGTGGTGAAGTTTCCAGCTAGTAAAAATGCAACCCCTTCCTCCCACCCTGCCTCCCCCAGACAGAGAGGAGGAAAAGTGCTTTCCTCCACTCAGGTTTGTAACTCGGGGAGGAGGGGAACCAGGCGGGTGGTGGAAGGACAGCCTGAAATGTGTGCGCTGCCTGGTTTCGTGATAGGTGACCGTCCGGAGATTTCGAAAGCGGCCTGAGCCCAGTTCCGACTATGATCTTTCGCCGGCCAAGCAGGACCAGAAGCCCTTGGACCGTTTGCAGCAATTGCTACCAGCTTCCCAGGCCTCGCAGCTGACATGCTCGAGCTCCCCTCCAGAGACCACCCAGTCCCGCCCAATGCCACCGGAGGCGCGGAGACTTATTGTCAATAAGAACGCGGGCGAGACCCTCCTACAGCGGGCCGCCCGGCTTGGCTACGAGGTGAGCATCCTTGTGGGTGCCCCGGATTCAGGATCCGCCGGCTGCTGCTCCTTGGGTGGGAGACACACTGGCTGGGGATGGGGGGGGGCGGGTCTCAGAGCCACGTGGCGGCCTGGGCTGGGCGTTCCAGCAGGGTGTTTGTGTTGGCCCCGCTCACACTGCCGGCTCTTCGGTGGCTTGTTCAGTCGTGGTGTGAAGAGAAAGACAGGCCTCTCTGATGTTCCGTTCACGTTCAGGCAGGTAGGCTGCTTCGGCCAGTCTGGCTCACTTATCTCTGATATAAAATCTGACCTAACCCAGGGCTTGGCGACCAGGGGAATTTTAATGAGCGCTTTTGGATTCTGAATAGCAAGAGGGAGAGTAGTTATTAGCTCTATTTTGGGTTACTTGTGCTGTTTGGGGCAGAGTGATGTCCCTGTGGGGTAGCGGGTGGGAAGTGTCTGTGCAGCGTAGGGGTGGGAGTGGGGCAGACCTGAGCAGTCTCTTTCTGAGAGGGCACAGGAGCCGAGGGCTGGTGGGCGGGGAGGGGGAGCGTTGAGCCTTGCACAGAACTCCCTGTCCACACCGCTGTATCCCAAACCAGCACGGCTGATGACAGTGATAGCCTCTATTGCTAGAGCAACATAGACAGAAAGATAGCTGATATCTTTCTAAGTCCGTGTGATCTGTAGTAACTCCTTTCACCCTTTTATCATCTTCACGTGGGAGTAACGAGTACTAGCCCACTCTCGGATGAGGAAGCTGAGCCTCAGAGGGGTTAGCTGATGCCCGTAACAGGTAGCAATCCAGCAGTGCTGCACAGCCCACCACTCCCCACCACGCTTCTCCCCAAGACTGGCTCACACTGGAATTGCCCTTTTTACAGTTCAAAACCTCTGCGAGACAGATTACTCCCTCCGCCCTGTGCAGTTCCCCCACCATACTTGTCAGTAGAAATTGTGATGTAATAGCCCACAGGGCAAAGGCATTTTTTTGTGCTGGCATCAGCCCTCTGGGAGTTGAATGGTGACGGTAAAATGCGGCTCAGCAGGCTGAGGGTGGAGGTGTGGACGAGCACTGGGGTGGCAGGACCCAGGCTGGCCCGGAGCCCTGGCGCCCACACCCTCAGCCAGCTCTGTGCCCCTGTCCCCTGTCTCCCCCGCCCCCCCACCCCCACCGTCCGTCGTGCTGTGAGCCCTTCGAGGTGAGCCTGCCTTGGCCCTAAGGCATGACTGTGGGCGGGAAGTTGGAAGCGCTAGGGCTATGCTTAGTTTGGGGGTGTTTTTTCGTTGTTGTTGGTTGAATGTGCTGCTGTTTATATCTACACATCTCTTGGAGACCTCTCCACTAGCTAGAGAGCACTTTCTGGTAGGTAGCGAGTGCGGTTACTTGCAGGTGAAGTCCAAGGAGCACCCAGTTGGTTTCCCAAGAGCTGAGAGCAGCAGCGCCTAGGAGGACAGAGCAGACGTTGCACAGAGTGCTGAGCTAGACCCCCCGTGGTTGAGAAAATAGACTCCTTGCTTCCAGCAAACGCTGGAGGCGGGGGGCGGGGAGCCCCCTAACCCCAACTTTTGGGTTAGGATTGAGAAAATAGATTCCCGCTTCCAGCACATGCTGGAGATGGGGGGGGTGGGGTGCTCCTGCACCCGCCGTGGAGGGCGGGGTTCCTAGCCCCACCTGTGAACTTGGCATCATTTCCAGCAGTCTCCCTTTGGGACCAGAGACCTCAAAAGGCCCTCGTTGGTCTTCTAAGACAGTTTCCATTTCGGTTTGGTGGGTCTGAGGCCTGGACCAAGGGGCACTCGATCCATACTTTTTTAGGCTACCTGGCCTTTTGATTGCACAGGAAGCCTTGGGAATGTTTATGGTCGGATTTGTTTTTTTTTCTTCAAATGTAAATTTCAATATGTAGATTACACAGGTCACCAGTTTGGATGCTGAACACGGTGACAAGTAGATGAACGCTTCCAACTTTGAATCCAACTTTCTGGGATTTCTCTGGGCAGAATTTTAAATGTTGGGATGATGGCCCAGTTGGGAGATGGGGCAACTTAAACCTTTTAAAATTGAAGGACAGTTTGCTTAACCAGGTAAGGGTGTGGTTTGGGAGGGTTTTCCTGAAGTTTTGTCTTCAGCATTCTTGGTTATCTTCTGCTTATAGCCAAAGATACCATGTGCAGTATAAAGGCTGTCTGAGCTTTATGTCGTGGTAATCTGGTGCTGGAAGTTTAGAAACACACTCTGGCTTCAGACCCGCGTTAAATAGATCACTTGCGTGGCCAAAGACCTCAGACCTTTCCCTCCCGGGAAAAAGGCTTCTACTTCGTAGGCTAAAACGCCAGTGTGCAACCACATGCTTGTGCCTTTAGCGGTGATGGTTACATTTTCTATGAATTGAATAAATCATGTTTTTTAAAAAGTTAATGAGGCATTTAATTAATTAACAACGTCGGGTTTATGGCCTTTATGGTCACATTTTGCGGGTAATGGCATTCGGCTTCTAGCCGCTTAACAGACAGTTGTCCAACAAAGGCAGTTTGATTTTGCTCGGGAATGGGTGGGGCTGCCCTTCAAACACTCCCGTTTATTTCTAGCGGAGAAGATAAACCAAGAAGTGTGTTGCGTAGACAGACTCGCCCCGCCTCTTCACCTTTCAGTTAGAGAAACTGTTGGTGACCGACGGTTGCCATCCATTTAGAGGCCATCGCCCTCCTAGCTAGGAGAGTGTAGTTAGCCCACTTGACCCCCAGCAGAGAAGGCCTGTGGGATGCTCGTCACAGCTGGATTGCATCCCTCTAACTGGGGCCCTCTTGGGCCTTCTGAATCTTCCCAGCTGACCAGGTACCAAAGACCTGAGTTGTAGGTCTAAGTACTCCATGTCAATTGAACTTGGGGTTTAATATCTCTGGGCCTCAGTTTCCAAGTGTTGAATGCGGAGGATAGTACTACCTTCCTTTCCTGATATCTCCTGGCTTCCTGTGGATGACAGAAGACGTGGTATCAACGTGGCTGAGTTAGGACAGCCCGTGGCAAAAAGTCTGACCTGGCCGTGGGGCTACTGCTGCCTTTGCTGCCATCTTCCAGGAGAAGAGAGTTGACTTACCCATCAGCTTGGACGGCCTTTCATTTCTAGGTACCCCTGAATCGGCCCTAGTAGTGTTGAAGGTTTCCAGGTGAAGGCCATGATTGTCACAGCAAATAAACCCTGGGTTGAGTACATTGATCTGTGCACAGCAGTTGGTGGCGTTCAGACCTGATCCCAGAGCCACGTGACAGGGCCTCTCCCTGGCTGGGGCACACAACTCATTAGCTTGCAGCCGTCCACTCAAGTCTGGCTAGTGAGGGCCTGCTAAAAGAGCAGCAGCTTCATGCGGTATCCTGGATACCAGGGCTCGGGGCAGGTGGCCTGGGAGCCCAGAGGATTGTGGGCTTTATGGCAGGTTGGGATCTAAGCAGAGAAACGCATTCGTGGGCGTGCCTTTTCTCTTCCTCCTCTTGTTTTGGAAGGGAGCTGCCGCAGTGACCTGAAGTAACAGGGCACCGATGGCCAGGTTTACCAGCATGCCCCATTAGGTTCACGTGGCGAGCAAATGGAACGTTCTAGTTCGCTCCCAAGTGAGTGGTCGCCTTTGATTGGCGTGTCCTCCAAAGGGCATAAAAGGTTTTACAGAACCCATCTCGCACTTACGGGCGGCTAGAATGACCCCCGTTTTAGGTTTAACAGATGAGTTACCTGAGAGATGTCACAAGGAGGCCTGTTCTGACCCCATCCCATCCCCCCTTACCCAGCAGACCATGTGTTGGGCCACATGCGAGTTCTGCCTATACTCCCAGCTCTCAGAACCTGACAGCTCTCTGCTGGGCATGACTTAACCGGTATAAACAGTATAACCTATTTTCTGGTGGCAGATGCTTTCGATGTGTTTGAAAACTTCCTTAAGGTAATGAAACATTGAATAAATTACTGCTCTGCTTACTGGGAGTGGTTCGTATTAATATTTTAACAAGCCAAAGAAATAAGATTAATAACAGTGATTCTAATGCACAGTGTTGACACAGAACACCTTCGGAGGGGGGGAGGGTGAACGTTTTATTTGATTCTTAAAATGTGGAGGTTGCAACATGTGGTATATCAGGTTCCCGTCATTAACTTGAGTAAATATGAAAATATGAGACTGCTTCTGCCCCGAGACGGTGGAGTGAGGCAAAATAGAGGGGGGGGGGTTATTGGAAGCATTTTGTGTCTGTCATTCCTCGAGGATGGAGAGAGAGAGCTTCCCTTTAACTCTACTTAACATACAAACAAGAGCATCTGAGGCCCAGGTTCTGATTTGGGGTCTTAACAGGGGGCGCGAGGATGTAGCTGACCTGGGTGTCCCTCCTTCTCTAAGCTGGGGAATGTTCTCTGGCTGATTTAAGCTCTCTTTAAGCATGGGTCATCCATACGTTTATCTGAACTTGTGTTGTCATCCACTGCCACCGACTGAACGGACCCATCAAGTGAGAATGGTGTGTGCTTGGCAATGTGTCATCTAAGATGTTAGCAGCCGTGACACCTCTCTCTGTACTGGTCACGTCGGCCCCCGGGCTGAGGGTTTCCATCGCTATCCGAATGCATCCTCTCAGCAGCCCTATGGAAGCTCAGAGAAGTTGAAGGGTGACTTGCCCATGGCCAGGCCACTGGTGCAGCAGAGCCTTAGACAGCACTGTCTGCATCTCCAAGCCCTTCGCACGCACTCTTGCCCCCCACCGAGATGCCTGCCGCCTGCCCGCGCCATGGTGGGCTTTTGGACCCACGGATGTATGCCTTTGAAAGTGGGCACCGCCAGGCTGTGGAGAGGTCACCCTTACAAGGTTCACTGTATGGTGGTCTGATGGTGTCTCCTCTCCTCTCCCCATAGGAAGTGGTCTTGTACTGCCTGGAGAACAAGATTTGTGATGTGAACCACCGCGACAACGCGGGTTACTGTGCCCTGCACGAGGCTTGTGCAAGGGGTTGGCTCAACATTGTACGGCACCTCCTTGAATATGGCGCCGATGTCAACTGCAGTGCCCAGGATGGAACCAGGTCAGTGGCGGTCTTGCTCTTGGCCTGGCCCTGCTGGGGCATAGGCAGTGGTTCTCAGGGTGTGCAGGGAACCCCAGAAGGAAAGATGGAGAGTGAGTGCCATGTAAGCACACTGATGGCGGAGTCCTCTAGAATGGAATCGGGCAGATCTTTCTGGCAAATTTACATAGAACTTTAAAACTTTGTGATGCTATTATTTCAGGGACAGAAGTCCCTGAAAATGTTGGGCCTGCCTGAATAATCAGGGGTGTTCTCTTTTAAGACCCTGGACTCTCCACCAGCGTCTGTTGAATCACAATATTTAAAATATATGTGAGTTGAAAGTTCCAGGAGTACAGACAGGTCCGATGGCGACTGGCTTGATAGGACCTGCCGTGTCCACCCACATCCCCGGGCCTGGCCCCCACTCTGTCCTTGACCTCGGTTTATTGGCCAGAGGCCCAGGTCTGAGCCAGCCCAAGCATCTTTCTGGTTGTGCCTGGGATGCTACCACGAGGCAGGGCACTGGAGCCTTCCTGACAGTCATAAAATTAGCAAAACCGAAAGGTATTTGGTGGTTCATGGTTTCCAAGTAGCATTCTTTTCTGGTTGGGACTGCGGACAGTGTTCCTGACCCCAGCGGACACAGCCAGGAGGACTCTGTACCCTCCTGAGAACTCGCCCTGCCTGTCGACTGCTTCTGGGCGAGAGGGTTGATCACTCGTCTCCAAGTTGGTTTCGGGAGAGGTTCCACTTTGCCCCTAGTTTCTTTTACAAACTGCACTTTTTTTGTTTTGTTTGTAATGGTATAACGATTGCTTGTCGTATAGGCTTCCATGATGCTGGGATTCTTCCCCCCACCCCGCCGTAAGTTATCTGCTTACAGTCTGTCACTGTTTAAGTTCATTGGAAACGTTTTCATCGTGGCCCGAGTTCCTCGTTGGGCCGTGCATTAAGAGAGATTTGCATTTAAGAATTAGGCCTGAGATCGTCCCTTCGCCTGTCCTGTAAAGGGTTGTGTGTCGAAATAACAGAGTAATTTGGCGCTTGACCGTGGGCCAGTCACAGTGCCTCCGTTCCCTATGTGGAATGGCAGTGACCGTACACTCACCTCCTCGGTGAAATAGCGCGCCTACAAGGCTTGGCTGCACACGCTCGATTTGGCCCTGCGTCGCTAGAAGCAAGCGTCGCGTGCACAGGTGTAATCCCCCGCACCTCTCCTAGGCCTCTCCACGATGCTGTCGAGAATGATCATCTCGAAATTGTCCGCTTGCTCCTCTCCTATGGTGCTGATCCCACCCTGGCTACATACTCAGGTAGAACCATCATGAAAATGACCCACAGCGAACTTCTGGAGAAGTTCTTGACAGGTATGGCAGAGATCAAGAAACGGTCTTGTTCAAGCATCTAGATGGTGACTTCACAGGCTTTCACCTGGCTTCCCCCTACCCCCACCCCCCGTTTACCCTAAGTGACACTTTACTGGGAAAAGTGGCCTAACGTTAGTCTGTCAAAGAAGAGATACGTACTTTGAGTTTTGCAAGGGAGGGCTGGAAAACTCTTAGCTAGCCAGGCTAGCTTTTGTTTGGCAAGCTGGGGCGGTGAGGTGGGCAGTCCCTCGGGGAGGTGGGTGGACGCGTGGGTAGGTTTCAGTCAGATACCTGGAGGCATGTGCAGTGGGACTTGTCGGGAGGTGACACCAGCCCCAGCGTGAGATGTTCCCTAACTCCAGCAGCATTTGCCTCTTGCCAGCAGGCGTTATCTTGTTTCTCCCTCTCCCTCCCTCCCTCTCTCTCTCTCTCTCTCTCTCTCTCTCTCTCTCTCTCTCTCTCTCTCTCTCTCTCTCTCTCTCTCTCTCTCTCTCTCCCCTCCCCCCTCTCCAGACTATTTAAACGACCTGCAGGTTCCTGATGACTATGACCCCAGTGGCTCTTGGGAGTTCTATGGCAGCTCTGTGTGTGGTGAGCAGCCTTGTTCGTTTCATTTGGGCGGGATGTGCATGAGTTACAGGACGTTTCTCTCTGGTGCGGGCGAGGGCTTGCGGGGGTGCTGGTGCTGTGAGCAGGGCTCACTCGGGAAATAATTTTTCCAGGGTCCTTTTTGGAGAACAGCTAGAATCTTGCTCCAGCTTACTGACCTCTCTCTTGTTTGCCTCCCGGTTAGAACCAGATGATGAAAGTGGTTACGATGTTTTAGCAAATCCCCCAGGACCGGAGGACCAGGATGACAGCGACGAGGCCTATGGTGACCTATTCGAATTTGAATTTTCTGAAAGCCCCCTTTTGCCGTGTTACAACGTCCAGGTGTCCGTCGCTCAGGGGTGAGCGTGGCCAGCGTGTGGTCGAGAGCCAGCCCAGCTGCTCTATGGGGTGGCAGGAGTTAGAAATCCCCTTCAGCAGATGAAGGTGGATGGGCGGGGGGTGAGTGAATTCCTCACCTAGTGTCCACCGACCTCACATAATGCAGTAGAACTTGGCCAGAAGAGTTTGGGGGGTGGGAGGGCTCCCCAGCAAACTGCCTTCATTGGAACACACCCCTAGAGCCCAAAGGACACGGGAGTCAGTGACTGGAATTGCACAGTTTCAGTCACTAAACTCTTGGGGGGAAGGGATCCTCCCCAAACGGCTACCGTAGGGGCCTTCCAAGGCGCGTGAGGTCCACGGGACGATACTGATGTGCCCTCTTCTCGTATAAGATGAGAGAAAGCCATACGTGGCACCTGTCTTCAGATTTGCTTAGATCGAGTCTTGTCCCCACGGTCGGGCCACTGTGCCCCGTGACCAACCCTTCGGAGTGAACACGTCAGGAGACCTTGCTCTGCTGTGTGTTAAACCGCGGTGCCTAAGGAGTAGCATCCTCCTTGGACTCTGAGGCTGGGAACGTGTCTGCCTTTGTGGTGACATTCTATTTGGGATGGAGACCATAAAGCGTGGCACGGTACCAGGAAGGATTGTACCACCTCCCTTCTCGAAAGAGCCTCACTCCCGGAAGCATTGAGGGGCGGGTTGGAGGTGTGGGAAAGGAGGGGAAAGCCAGGTGACCTCGAGTGAGAGCCGGTGAGAGTGTATGAGAGCATACAGACTGGTTTTCCCCAGTGACTAGAACGGGGTGCACTTACTTGGAGAGGGGTGACCTGAGTTGTGGCCAGAGCCAAGGCAGCACTGGGGTGGCCTGCAACGAGGCTCGTTCAGGGACGCTGCTCCTTCTTTTGTCTAAGTCGGCTGATCCGCCCTAGATGGTCTCTTAACACATGCACACGAGTCCAGAGTTCCCCCGCTAGAAGTAGATCTCTTCCGGGCTTCCCTGGTGGCGCAGTGGCTGGGTGCTGCCTGGGGGGCGCGTGGCCAACCCCCCCCCCTGCCGATGCAGGGGACACGGGTTCGAGTCCTGCTCCAGGAAGATCCCACACGCCACGGAGCAACTAAGCCCGTGCGCCACGGCTACTGAGCCTGCGCTCTAGAGCCCGCGAGCCACAGCTACTGAAGCCCGTGCGCCTAGGGCCCGTAACAAGAGAAGCCACCGCGGTGAGAAGCCCGCTCGCCGCAACTAGAGAAAGCCCGTGCGCGGCAACAGACCCAACGCAGCCAGAAATAAATAAATAAATGAAATTTAAAAATAAGTAGATCTTCTAAGGACAGTGAGAAGTGGGGTGGGGGGTGGGGTAATCAAAGTGGGAGTGACGGGCCCTTTCACCGCCAGGAGACGGGTAGTTCATTGTTGGGAGCGCTTCCAATTTTGCCGGAAACTCAAACCACTGTCCTTTCTCTGGTGCAGGCCTCGGAACTGGCTGTTGCTCTCAGACACGCTCAAGAAATTGAAAATGTCCTCCCGCATATTCCGCTGCAATTTCCCAAATGTAGAAATTGTCACCATCGCGGAGGCCGAGTTCTACCGGCAAGTGTCAGCAAGTCTCTTATTCTCTTGCCCCAAAGACCTGGAGTCCTTTAACCCGGAAAGTAAGGAGCTCTTAGATCTGGTGGAGTTCACGAACGAGCTTCAGACTCTGCTGGGCTCATCCATGGAGTGGCTCCACCCCAGCGACATGGACTCAGACGACTACTGGTGAGCTCGCCGGGGCCTGCCGTGTACAGTGTGTCATAGTGTTAATCCTTGTGCATATGTGTCATAATACGACTATTTCTGTAAAGAAAGGGACACTATTACATATGAAAATATCTCTTCTTTATATAAGAGACACGACTCCAGTCGGAAGGACTTAGAAACATGTTTTTTTCTTTTTAAACTTTTAAGTCAGTTTTTATGAAGTTGTTATAATGTTTCTTTACTTTTCAATGCACACATGCTTTGGGATATGTTTGTTTTTACTCGGAACAATTGTTTCTTTTCTTTTTTAAGGAGAAAAAAAATAAGGAAAAGGAGCTCCACGCTTTGACTTAATTTCGTACAAAGCGCCGACGACAGAGGCCATAACTGTTGAGAGTGTGGTCAGAACCGTGTGGTTGGTTTGGGGGGTTGAATTCGGGGAAGGCGCTTGGCGACGTTGTAACTTTATGTTTTGTTTACAGAGTACCTGCTCAGGCCAGGTCAATGCTATTGGATGTGATCCAGTAGTGTGTAATATAAATTCAAACCATATCCACACACAACAACTAATTGTATGAAACTTTTATATCCTAATTTAAAAGCTGTGAAATTAGTTTTCACGCATCAAACCGGATTGTTTATATGTTTAAACATTTTATGCTCTTATTTAAAGAAGACTTTGAGCTATTTTTTTCTGTACCCTGTAAAATACTGAAAACTAACATAATATGTTGAGGTTGCTTGAAATTGTACATAAAACTAAAATTTTCTGAATTGTGTGTTTATGTTTGAAATCTGTGTTTTAACTTTGTAAGTAAATTCTCTGCCTTTGTATTTATATTTTACAAAAATTTTCTTAAAAGGCAATAAACCTGTTGAGGAAAGGAGAAAATTGAGGTATCCTGTTTCCTATGTATTTTCCTAAAACATTACTCTTGTCACAATTTTTTTTTTTTTTAAAGTGGTGTTGATGGTCGGTTCCCTATAGATAACTTTAGGGCAATTTATAGTCTCTGTGAACTGAAACAGACTAGAAGATTTCAGGGGAGTGAGACTCTGAAGACAATTTGACGTTCTGTCCTGAAAACTCAGTTCATAGACGTATATGTTCATGTTTCTCAGATCCTTCTCAACCTTATCTCCTCTGATGCCCTAGTAGGCTTTTACATTGCCTTTGACCCTGATGGACTATAGTAGCTTCATCATGGCCAACCCTTTATCTTTAGGAATACTTTTTCCAGAAACAGGACTTTCATTGTGTCACTTCTCCCTCCAGACCTCGTGTTTTTCCGTGACCTTTTAACATGAAGTCCAAACCTGCTTGGCCCAATAGTCAAGGCTTGTAGTTTTGACCACTCGGCTACTCTACTGCTCTTACTTCTTGCAGCAGTATCCCTGTTGGGGACTATCCATTTCCATCCTACATCCTTTTAATTCCTTCTTTCATTGCAGAGGCTAGAAACCTGAACACTACTAGACTCCCTTGCCGCTAGGATTCTGAATGGTCGGTTTGGAAGGCAGAGCGAGGTAGAGGCATCTTCCTGCTCTACTGGCTGCTGGTAAGAAGGGTTAGGGAGACATGCTGGCCAGTTTTAGTGACCTGACCAGCCTTCCAACACTGGGTCTTCAGCTTTGTGGGTAATGAGACGCAGTAGTGATTGTGGTGATGCCTGGATGACAACCTCAGCAGACTGTTCTTAAATCCAGCGGTTCTGGTGTCATCCCTGACTCACATTCCTCTAGCCCTCCCAAAGATTTTATAAGCATCTGATTCCTTGTATCGAGTCCATTTGGGATCAGAATGCCCTTAGTGCTTTTCAGTCTTGCAATGAACCCTGAGAACACCTAGGCAGAGCAGACGGAAGGGGCCGTGGAGATGATGTACTTGAGTGGGGTCGTAAAGTATGCAGAGGGAGGGGACCTGCCAAGCTCTGTGACCTGGCAGGTGGGAAAAGTGAGCTGTGTTTGGGAATATGGGGAAATCCAGCACTGTCAGAGGTGGCAATGAGAGAGAGCCCATTGTTGGTGAGTACCAAATGATGCTTGGGATGTATCCTGAAGACAAAAGGGAACCAACAGTGTTCTTGATTTACTAATTTTTTGATCACAAAAAAGTACTCTTGCATCGTTTTTAAAAAAAATCCCAGCATTTCAGAAATAGGGGTTCTTGTCATCCCAGGCCAACCCTTCCCCCCACTCCCCACTCTGGAGTTAAAAACCAGTGTTCACAGTTTGCTGAATATTGTTTATTAGGAAGTCATCTCAAACAACAGGAGAGAAAGACAAAGTAAATAGCAAGACCTGAAGAAATGATCGAAACGAAAGAATACCAGTGAGCCTGAACTTCTGTAGGTAACGAGGAGCTCCTAAGGGCCCAAATAAAAGCAATGAGTAACTCCAAGGTATTTGGCTCTTTGTATTTGC
>NW_006778821.1:2324427-2335827 GCF_000442215.2 Lipotes vexillifer | reverse complement strand
TGGTGTCTGGAGTGCGGGGGGGGGGGGGGGGGGGGGGGGGGGGGGGCCGAGACCAACTGAGGTTCTATCCTGGATGAAGGTCATTTTATTAATAAAGCCAAGAAAATAAGTGGGAGCCGCAGGTTTAAGGGGGGCGGGGGAAGTAAGTAATGGGCTTGGTTTAGGAGACGTTTAAGGTTGTGGTTTATGCGGTTGGAGGAGCTGTTGTTGAGTTAGAACATTTAGTGTAAGAACCATCAGGGTGTTAGAAAACGTGGACAGAGAATAACTAGGGTATCCGACCCAGGGTGTAGATGAGCTGCCCACGGCCTAGAAAAGTTTGGATGTCAAGGAATTCCCCATGGGTAAAGAGGAGGTACCATAGGTGTAGATGCGCCCACCCCCCGCCCACCCCTCACCCCCCACTCCAATGGGAGCAGAGGGAGTGCACCCACTGGGTGTGGAGGAGCTCTCCAAGGTGAAGATATGGTATAAATGAGGTCATACTGGCTGCAGCGGGCTCCCAGGTATAGATTCGTCTAAAGGTCAAGGTCATTCCCTCTGTCTGGTCCTACCTCCTGGCTACAATGTGGTTGTGACCACTATAGCCACAGCAGCCACCCTGGACCATGAAGCATGGAAGTCAAGCACTCAATGTATTTGGAGGAGCCCGGGTACCTGAGGACCTAGTGGCACAGAGCCAGCATACCAGCCCTGCCCTGCTCTGCCTGCCTTTTTATGTTTGAGAAAAATAAACAGTTCTGTTGAAGCCACTGTTATTTTGAGTTTTTCTACAGACTCCCACCGAATCTCATCTTAATGTGCTTATCATCTGTGTGCACTTGGGCATCTTCCTCTTTCAGCCTCATCAAACTGGCCCAATAGTGTAACAGCAAAGGGGTGAAAGCAGCCAAATCACCATCAGCCGGGCCCTGTCTGAAGCAGCAGTGGTACATCTGCACAGTGGGTACTATGCAGCTGTACAAGGAATTGAGAGCTGGCTCTAAATTGCTTTAGAAATGGTTACCTCTGGGTAAAGAACAAGCTGCCAGGAAAAGGGGTGGAAACTTCACTTCTCTGAATGTTCTTATAGTACCGATTTGACTTTAGAGTTTACACAATTATAAACCAAAAGCAATGTCAAAGCAAAAAGCAAAATGAAATTAGCCTTAACTATCCAGTCAGAAGCCTAACCACATGGAAAGGAATTACTTCAAGTGACCTTAAAACACAATAAAGTGATTGTATAATCCCTCGCCCTAAGGACAAAAAAACGGTTTAGATTATTTTCACTAATCCTATCCTTGGCGATGGTGTCAGCATTGTTATGCTGATACTGTCCTGTTCGTGTCCTGAGATGAAGCAAAAAGTATTGGCATGGTTGAGAACTGGGATTTTTAGCATGGGAGAAAGGAGATGCAAATATAGGATTGGTGAGGTTAAATAGAAATTGTGTAGTCCTTGGGAATTCCCTGGCAGTCCAGTGGTTGGGACTCCATGCTTTCACTGCTGAAGGTGTGGGTTCGTTCCCTGGTTGGGGAACTAAGATCCCGCCAGCCACGTGGTGTGGCCAGAAAAAGAAACGGAAAGAAAAAGAAATTGTGTAGTCCTGAACTTGAATTGAAAGTATCAGTATGCGCTCATGGCGAATTAAAAAAAAAAAACAAAACAAAAAAAGGTTTCCTTCTGTCCACTGAAAATGCTTAGAAATAATAACTAATAGAAGTGAGCACCACCAACTCCCAGACTGTGGTTTCTAAATACCTTTTCTCACTAAAGAGAATTGAGGTCCCTTTGAGAAATGGTTGATCCCAGTGAGAGTTGGCAGGGAGCATGGACGTACACAATATAAGCTGGTAGGGCTGTGTCAGACTCAGCAGCCAACTTGGAGAAGCCCCTATAAATATGGGCCACTTTTAGCATCAGTGAGGATAACTGCAAAGAATATAAAGTAGTTCCCTACCCCACCCCCCACATCTGCAGTTTCGCTTTCTGAGGTTTCAGTTACCGACAGTCAACCTTGGTCCGAAAATATTAAACGGAAAATTCCAGAAACAATTCATAAGTTCTAAATTGTGCACTGTCCTGAGTAGCATGATGGAATTTTGCTCCGTCCTGCTCAGTCCTGCCCAGGACGTGAATCGTCCCTTTGTCCAGCTTATCCACGCTGTATATGCTACCTGCCTGTTAGTCACTTAGTAGGCAACTGGGTCATCAGATCAACTGTCGCGGTATCGTAGCCCCTGGGTATAGGGTTTGATACTGTCTGCAGTTTCAGGCATCCACTGGGGGGTCTTGGAACGTGTCCCCCATTGATGAGGGGGGAGTACGGTAAACACTAAATATGTTCAAATCCGTGAGTTCATGATGAATGGTATATATAAAACAAACTCACGGATCTCTTTGGAGGGGTGATCGGCAAAACCTCATCATTTGAAACTGGCAAATATAGGGGGAAAAATGAAGCATTACCCTGCCTTTCCTACATGAAATGTTTTGCTTTACAACAGTATTACAGCCAGTATAAGGTGTTACCAGGTTACAACCCTTGATGAAATAGTAGATCCAGGCAATGACCATTCATGAATGCCAACATTACCGAAAATAGAAAGAAAACACGAAAAGGAACGACCAGGTATTCTGAGCCTCCTGATAAGCAAACACTTCACCTCCTATGAAATAGTCTTGCCAAAAAATTGAACCCGAAACTGATGAGCCTCCAGACCAGCGCTGCCCAATAGAAATATGTGAGTCACCTGTGTAATTTAGAATATTCTAATAACTACATTCTTTATTTAGAGGTGTGTTGGGTTTTTGTTTCTTTTTCTTAGAGGTTTTTTTTTTTCTTTTTCTTTCTTTGTTTTTGGCCATGCCACGCGGCTTATGGGATCTTAGTTCCCCAACCAGGGATTGAACCCGGGCCGTCAGCAGTGAAAGCGTGGAGTCTGAACCACTGGACTGCCAGGGAATTCCCTAGTAGCTACATTTTAAAAAGGGAAAAGAAACAGATGAAATTTATCTTAATATTTTAACTCAATATATGCAAAGCATTACCATTTCAACATGCTATCAATATAAAAATCGTTATTAATGAGATAGTTTACTTCTGTTTTTTTCTACTAAACCTTTAAAAAAATCCAATTTATATTTTATAGCGCTTTTCAATTTGGACTGGCCACATTTCAAGTGCTCAGTAGCCACGTGTGGCAAGTGGCTACCACACTGGACAGTGCACGTTTAGGATCTATTTACAATTTACAGGAAATACAGGGCACAGAAGAACGTGTTAGGACATTATGGGTATGCATTCAGCAAAAGCCAGATTGAGGCTCTGTAAGGCACATTATTTGGTTTCGTCAAACTGTAAGTGGGAAAAAAAAAAAAAAAACAGATGGAGGGGGGATCCTGTAGACTAAAAGGGATTTAAGAGAAATTCCAACCGCGAAATACGGATCTTAGAGTCCAGTTTGAACAAACTAAAAAAAGAAGATATTTGTGAAAAACAGGGAAATAGGAACACTGAACATTTTTTTGGTAGAGGCCTTATCGTTTAATAGTACATGCTGAAATATTTCTGGATGAAATGATAAGATATCTGGGATTTGCATCGAAATCATCCAGGAGGCGGGGGAAGGGGGAGGTATGTATAGACGAAATAAGCCTGATCATCAGTGGGGTAATTGTTGAAGCGGGTGATGGGTACATGGGGGTTTATTTGCACTACACTCTTTGAATACTTGTCTTTCAGAGGTGTGAGGATTAAGTGAGAGCACCAAGCACAATACCCAACAGGTAGTAGGCACTAGATAAATGCTTAGATTCCCCTTTCTAAAAAGCTGTACACTTAAAAGTAAATAAATAAATTAATTAATAATAAATAAAAAGACCCTGAAATGACCCTGTCTCTTCACATACAATATGTAAGTTCCTGCGGATTAGATTTGTTTTCCGTATCTCTACCATCTGGTGATGACCTGGTCACTGGGAAAACTGGCAGAGAGAGAAATTATGGCAAATGCTAGTCCTCAATGGCAAAAGCTTAGTCAGGGGTGGGGCAAGACTCTGTGTACACCTATTATATAGTTTTTAATGTTTTAAATATTCAAAAACCAAGAACAAAAATAGATGAATAAAGGTAAGTGCTGAATTTGAATATAAATAGGCACAAATGAAACTTTGTATCCCATTGACAACATTACCACACAGAGTATATACATCCTTAGTGGAATATATTCTAAGGACAAACATAACTGCAAAGATATCATGAACTTTACTTAGCAGATCTCTTGTAGTGATGTCTGTATTGAAATTGTATTTTATAGGCATTATAAGATAGAGCAAATGATAAATACATTGGTAATTTTGGGAACTTCTGTGTGAGAAGGGAGGTATGAATATGGAATGTGCGGAAGGGAGAAAGAACCTTGTGATGTTGGATTTGAATTGTCAACTCAGTATTTAAACAAATACAAGCTCTGTCTGCCCACTAAAAGGGCCTGAAAAACATCAATACCCCAGTAGCAATGAACACATCCAGGACCGAGTTCTTGGTTTCTAAATACCATTCTCCACTATCAAGAACCAGGGGTTGCTTGAAAAAAATGGCTGACCCTGAGTCTGTGGCAGGGAACGTACAAGGTGAGCCTCACCGGTAGGGGAAGAGACTGGCACCATATGCCTCCCGACGTGGTGAATTTGAGTAAGAAGGACACAGCATCACCTCTGCAGCGTTCTTGTCAAAAATTCGGAACCTGAATCCAGTCATGAGGAAATGGATAAATCCAGAATGTGGGATACTCTGCAAGACAAGTGGCCTGGCTTTCTTTTATTTCCATTTTTTAATCACTGCCATGAAAAACAAAAGTAGGAGGGAATGTTCTAGATTCGAGAAGATTGAAGAGATAAGACGATGAAATGCAATGCATGAACCTCGATAGTATCCTAGATCAGGGAAAAAATAGTTATAAAACACTTTTGACTAATAAATTGGATAAGAAGCAGAAAACAACAACAACAACAAACCACTTTTGAGACTACTGGGGAAATTTTTAAACTCAATCTCATTGAGGTATAATTTAGAAACAATAAAAGACACCCATTTTAAATGTATAGCTCTGTGAGTTTTGACAATTTCATACCCATGTAACCACCACTCCCAGTCAAGAACCTAAGTTCCTTTGTGCCTCTTCGCCTTCAACATTCCCCTCACCCCAGACAACCACTGATGTGGTTTCTATCACTACAGAGTCAATGGGGAAATTGAAATAAAGACCGTAAATTAGAGGATATTATTGAATAAATGTAAATTTTCTTAGGAGTGATAATGGCATTGCAGTTATGTAGGAAAATGCTCTTATTCTTGGGCGATGTACGCTAGGGTGTTTAGGGGTGAATTATCGTGATGTCTGTAGTTCAGTTTCAGGTGATTCAGCAAAAAGAGTATACACACACAGATAACAAAAGCATGGCAAAATAATAATTGGTGAGTCTAGGCAAAGGGTATTTTAAAGTGTTCTTTCAACTTTTTACAGGTTTGAAAAATTTCAAAATAATAAGTTTGAGGGGGAGGGAAAGAAAAAAATGTAATTTTCGTCTCAGACTCTTTTCAACGCCTCTCATAACTGCTTCCGCAGAGAGAGATGAAACGAAGACGGGTTAAAACACTCTTCCTTTTCTAAAAGGTCTTAGGATTCTGTCACAAACAGAAGGCTCAAAAGGTTTTGCAGCCTCTCCCCACTAAGGCCCCTCCCAAAGCCCAGGTTCAGAGTTTGGGGTTTGGATTTGGGTCTGGTTTGGGGGAGGGGGTGTCTCTCCCCCTCACACTGAAGTCACTCCATATCTTAGTCTGTTCAAGCTGCTATAAAAAAAAAAAAAAGCCATAGACTTATATGTTAAATTTCTGTTATAAACAACAGAAATTTCTTTCTCACAGTCCTGGAGGCTAGAAGTTCGAGATCAGGGTATCTGCATGGTTGGGTTCTGGAGAGGGCCCTCTTCCGGGTTGCAGATTGCCAACTTCTCCTTGTATCCCTACATGGCAGAAAGGGGCTAATTAGCTCTCTGGCCTCTTAATAAAGGCACTAATCCCGGTCACGAGGCCTCCACCCTTATGACCTAATCACCTCCCACGGGCCCCGCCTCCAAATACCAGCACACTGAAGGTTAAGCTTTCAACATACGAAATTTGAGGGAGACACCAACACTCGGTCCACAACACCCTCCTTCCCAGAGCCCTCTGGCTTGGACAAACGGGAGGATTGATCAGCCAGGCCTCACCCTGAGCAGGCTATCCCTGCATGAAGTCCCTGCAGGCAGGCAGCCAGAACCAAGCTGCTGGGGGAGGGTTGCTGTGCCGGCCATGAGAGCGCACTGTTCCAACCTGCCGCACGGGGAGCATATTTCATGGAAGGCCCCAGCTGTCTTTCTCCTCTGGAACCACTACCGCGTTCAGGCCAAGGCCACATTTCCCCGGGGGGCGGAGGCTGTTCCAGCCAGTGACTGCGCACAGCAGCAGTACAGAGGCCGCTCATTCTGGCCGGATGTGGGGCTCCTCCAATGGTTGACTTTAGCTCAAGACTCTCCACAACCTGGCTGGAGATTTCTTGGCACTACACTGCACTCTGAGAGTGTTCCTTCCCCTCCCCTTCCACGGGTGTCTGACCTGATTGAGGTCTGAAAAGCTCTCCTTTCATTTTCCTGCTTCCTCGCCGACGACTGGCTTTCCTATCTAATCCCATCTTGGCATCTACTTCTTGGGCGACCCAAACGCATACGACTTTCCCTCTGCCACACATGCTATAAAAAGAGGACTAAGACCAGAGTTAGCAGGCACCCAGTATGAGTTTGGAAACTGCTTTTTTTCCTCAAGGTGTTTTTTTGTTGTTGTTTTTTTGTTGTTGTTGTTGTTTTTTTGCGGTACGCGGGCCTCTCACCGTTGTGGCCCCTCCCACTGCAGAGCACAGGCTCCGGACGCGCAGGCTCAGCGGCCATGGCTCACGGGCCCAGCCGCTCCGCGTCATGTGGGATCTTCCCGGACCGGGGCACGAACCCGCGTCCCCCGCATTGGCAGGCGGACTCCCAGCCACTGCGCCACCAGGGAAGCCCAAGGTGTTTCTGTTAAAGGTAGGCAGAGGAGGGAGAAGAAAGAGTCCGTTTTAGATGACCGGTCAGGACAGAGAGGGCCTCTCTGGGAAGGTGGCGTTTTGAGCAGGCAAGTGAATAAATAAACTGGTTTATAGTCAACCAAAGAGATACTAGACCCCAGCTACACCAACCAAGACAGACGCATGTCACAAATGTGATATTGACCAAAATAGAAAGCAAGTTACAGAAGAATGTGTACAGCGTGACATATTTCTGTAACATTTCCAAATAGGCCAAGTACCATGTTATACTCTTAATGGGTTTCTGACCAGTTACTAAAGATATAAAAACAAGAAGAGTGATACATACTTAGTTCAGGATAGTTGTTACCTCTGTGGGGCGGGGCGGAGGGGGGCAGTGGAGGAAGGGAAATGGTTACTAGAAGGACGAGGGCGTGGGAGGGGGGAAGAAAAGGAAGGAAGGAAGGAAGGAAGGAAGGAAGGAAGGAAGGGAATGCCAAGGATATGAACTTTGGAATCAGAAAAATTTTTTGGACCGAAGCCTGTGTGATGCTTAAAATAAAATAACAAATAGTTTCTGGTCTTCAGGCACATCCTATGTCCACAATCCTAGTAGGAGAATTACAAGAGTTTGCAATTATAGCTTATCTGTCTGGCTTACCTCTACAGATTAATCTCGCTAGCAGGTGGGAGCGTCCACCTGAACACGTTTTGGAGGTAACTGTGAGCCTGGCTGTTTGGCCCAAGCCTGAACTTTTCTGCCTCTGTCACTCCCATCGCCAAGTCTGCTAGATTTGCAAGGTCTATACAAGTCCTAACAACGCTCCCAGCCAAAGGCTTCAAGCTAAAAGGATGGGACAGAGAAGGACAAGCCTGAAACCTTTGTAAATTGGCCTACTTGTTCTGTTACACCACGAGATTGCAGTTCCCCAGAAATGAGCAGCCTTCATGGCCCATTCCCTGGGGTCGGAAGAAACCGCTTGTGCATGTGCAAGGCTGGCAAATTTAAGCAAAAGATAGGCTTAAGGAGACTCAACAAGGAGCAAGGAAGATTCCTGTCTCTTCTTCCTTCAGCCACCTTTCTCCTCCATCTTACACTTGATCTCTTCTAGTCAACTCCCCTCCTTGCTTCCTTCCTGTTCCAGTTACCATGGCTGCATAACAGTCACTCCCAAGCTTTATGGCTTATATTGGCATAAGGACAGGTACGTAGATCAGTGGGATAGAATAGAAGAGAGCCCAGAAAGAAGCCCTCACATAGATGGTCAACTGACTTTCAACAAGGGTGCCAGGACTGTTCAGCGGGGAAAGGACAGTCTTTTTAACAAATGATACTGGGAAAACAGGATCCACCTGCAAAGAATGAAGTTGGATCCCAACTTCATACCATACCAAAAAAGAAACTCAGAATGGAGCAATGACCTACATGTAAGAACTAAAACTACCAAACTTTTAGGAGAAAACATTGGAGCAAATCTTGGTTAGGCAATGTTTTTTAAGATACGGCACGAAAAGCATGAATAACCAACAAAAAAATGAACTGGTGTACATATATATATATATATATATATATATATATATATACACACGTTGCTGTACACCTGAAACATTGTAAATCAACTATGCTTCAATTTAAAAACTAAAATAAATGAGGTTAAAAAGAAAGAAAATGGGCTTTCTCAGGATTAAAAACTTCTGTGCTGCAAATGATACCGTCAACAAAGTGAAAAGAGGGACTTCCCTGGTGGCGCAGTGGTTAAGAATCTGCCTGCCAATGCAGGGGACGTGGGTTCGGGCCCTGGTCCGGGAAGATCCCACATGCCAGGGAGCAACTAAGCCCATGCGCCACAACCACTGAGCCTGTGAGCCACAACTACTGAGCCCACAAGCCCCAACTACTGAAGCCTGCTCGCCTAGAGCCCGTGCTCCGCAACAAGAGAAGCCACCGTCATGAGAAGCACGTACACCGCAACAAAGAGTAGCCCCCGCTCGCCGCAACTAGAGAAAGCCTGCGCACAGCAACGAAGACCCTACGCAGCCAAAAATAAATTAATTAATTTAAAAAATAAGATTGGAACTTAAAAAAAAGAGATATATCGATATAAACGGCCAAAAGGTACTTAAAAAAATATGTTCAAGATCATTAGCCATCAGGGAAATGCAAATCAAAACCACAATGAAATACCACTTCACACCCATTGGATGGCTCTAATCAAAAGACAGAAAATCACAGAAGTTAGTAAGAATGTGGAGAAGCTGGAACCTCTGTACATTGCTGGTAGGGATGGAAAATTTGCAGCCACTTTAGAACACAGTTTGGCAGTACTTTAAAATGTTAACTAGAGAATTTTCCATATGCCCCAGCAATTCCACTCCTAGATATATACCCAAGAGATATGAAAACACTTCCACAGAAAATCTTGTACATGAATATTCATAGCAGCGTTATTCATGAGCGAAAAAATGTGGATATAGGGATTTCCCTGGTGGCGCAGTGGTTAAGAATCTGCCTGCCAATGCAGGGGACGTGGGTTCGGGCCCTGGTCCGGGAAGATCCCACATGCCAGGGAGCAACTAAGCCCATGTGCCACAACTCCTGAGCCTGCGCTCTAGAGCCCGCGAGCCCCAACTACTGAAGCCCGCTCGCCTAGAGCCTGTGCTCCACAACAAGAGAAGCCACCGCAGTGAGAAGCCCGCGCACCACAACGAAGAGTAGCCCCCGCTCGCCGCAGCTAGAGAAAGCCCGCGTGCAGCAACGAAGACCCAACGCAGCCAAAAATAAATAAATAAATAAATTTATTTATTTTTTAAAAATGTGGATATAAGTCCAATGTCCATCAACTGATGAATGGATAAATGTGAAAATGTAGTCTATCTATACAGCGGAATATTACTTAGCCGTAGAAAGGAATGAAGTGCTGACACCTGCTACAATGTGGATGAACCTTGAAAACATTACGCTGAGTGAAGAGAGCCAGACACACAAGGCCACGTATTACACAATTCCATACATATGAAATGTCCAGAATAGGCAAATCCATAGAGACAGAAAGCAGATTAGTATTTGACAGGGGCTGAACAAGGGTGGAAGGAGCATGGGGCTTTTTTGGGGAGGTGATGAAAAGCTTCTAAAAGTGATTGTGGTGATGGTTGCACAACTCTGTGAATATACAAAAACCATTGGATTATATACTTCAAATGAATGAAGTTTATGACATATGAATTATGTGTCCATAAAGATGTCAAAAAGAAACTTCTTGTTTCAAAACAGCAACAATTATTTTTGAATCCATAACTCGAGCAGGCCTCCTTTGGGAGAGCTTACCTATACTCCACTTGGCATCCCCTGGGGTGGCTCAGAGGTTGGGGCTGGAATCGTCTGGAGGCTCCTTCTCTCACACGTCTGGCGGTTGAAGCTGGCTGTCGGCTGGGGCTCCACCAGCGGTCTGGCAGCTGGAACACCTACACTCTGTATGTGGCCTGGGACACTTCCCTCCATGGTGGCTGGGTTCCAAGGGAAAGCATCCTGTAAAAGCGGGGACCGCTCTGAAGCTTTCCTTTTATGAGCCACCTCTGAAAGTCACACACTGTCACTCTCCCCACATTCTATTTGTTAGAAGCAAGTAACCAAGGCCAGCCTATACTCAAGAAGAGATGGATTAGACTGCGCCGCACGGCTTGTGGGATCTCAATTCCCCTACCAGGGATTGAACTCGGGCCCTCGGCAGTGAGAGCGTGGAGTCCTAAGCACTGGACCGCCAGGGAATTCCCTAGACTCCATCTTATGCAGGAAGAGGATCAAAGAATTTGGAGGCATGTTTTCAAGCCATCACATTCCCTCTGCTCCATACGTGCTCCAAATCTTTATGGAAGGGAAACCATTCAGTGAGTGTAAACCAAGGAACGCCACTGAATTTACGTTTCACAAAACGGCATAAAGGAGAAGTTTGGGCCAAATACTCACACGCACCTGACTTGGGGTTACACCTGATTGCGACAGGGGCTATGAGAACCATCGGTGCCCTGTCTGAAGGGGCAGTGCGGCTCTGGGATGGGCTGTTGCTGCGATCAGACCCTGGATTGTCAGGTCTTCTGACCTTTCAGAAGAGAAGCCAGTGATCTGGATTTTTACGTGAACTCTCACTAGCACTGATGACACTGAGAAAACACTGTGTAGGCCAGGCCAAACAAAACCATCCCAGGGAGGCCCCGGGCCCACCAGTTTGCAAACTCTGATGTAAATCCATGGAGGTTTTTTTTCACTCACACGAAAATATGGAATACAGATTTCCAGAACTGCCCATGGTCGATGATTCAC
>NW_006778821.1:2322902-2324410 GCF_000442215.2 Lipotes vexillifer | reverse complement strand
GGGGGGGGGGGGGGCGGGCAAAGAGACAATTTCAAGAGTCTCTACCCCCGAGAAGCGGTGCCGTGAGGCTTTTGAGCTTGGGGTCTTGGTTAATTTCCTGGTAAATAAATAAGTGAATCCAGTATAGAGCGTGAACTTAAAAAATTCTTTTAATTTAAAATTTTTAAATTTTTTATTACATACACAAATGAACTGCAAGCCCGTGGGTGGGGGGAGACAAGGTTCTGGTGAATAACCTTTCAACTTTCCTTTTCTGTTCATTTATCTGTTTTGTTTTTTCATATCATACAGGTGTTTGTTTGTTTTTTTAATTTTTAATTTAATTTAATTTAATTTTTGGCTGTGCCACACTTGCGTCTTAGTTCCCCGACCAGGGATCGAACCCATGCCCCCTGAAATGTAAAGTGTGGAGTCCTAAGCACTGGACCGCCAGGGAATTCCCATACGGGTTTTTCTTCTTGAATTCCCCTTCTCACTTTATTATAAGAATGTTAGTCCCGTGAGTCCTGGATCCTGTTCCCATGGTCACCCACTACCATCACCCTGACGCTTCCCATAGCTTAAGAGCAACGTTTCCTAGACCCAGCAGGTGGGTTAAAGACCAGACATGGCCACAAACTGGAATGGAGGCCAAGGACATGTGGTGAGGCCTCACAAGTCCTCCCAAAGTCCCCTCTTAAAAAGTAGCCTCTTAGGGCTTCCCTGGTGGCGCAGTGGTTGAGAGTCCGCCTGCCGATGCAGGGGACACGGGTTTGTGCCCCGGTCCGGGAAGATCTCACGTGCCGCGGAGCGGCTGGGCCCGTGAGCCACGGCCGCTGAGCCTACGCGTCCGGAGCCTGTGCTCCGCAACGGGAGAGGCCACAACAGTGAGAGGCCCGCGTATCGCAAAATTAAAAAAAAAAAAAAAAGTAGCCTCTTAGATTCCATATATAAGTGATAACATACAGTATTTGTCTTTGTCTGTCTGACTTATTTCACTAAGCATCATACCCTTCAGGTCCATCCACGTTGCTGCAAATGGCATTATTTCATTCTTTTTTATAGCCGAGTAACATTCCATTGTATATATATACCCCATCTTCTTTATCCATTCATCTGTTGATGGACACTTAGGTTGTTTCCATGTCCTGGCTATTGTAAATAGTGCTGCCATGAACATTGGGGTGCGTGTATCATTTCAAAGTAGTGTTTTCGTTTTCTTCGGATATATACCTGGAGTGGAATTTTTTGAGTTTTTTTTAGAAAGACTCTTATCTTGAAAGAATTAGAAATGTAATGAACAAAATAAACTTTGAAACAGGCTAAAAAAGAAAAAAAGTAGCCTTAGGCCCCTTAGGCCTGATGGATCTGTTGATGTCACCTGGGTCTTCATGTAAAAACTTCTGCCTTCCCTTAAATTTCTCCCTTCCTCTGCCTTCCCCTATCCTCAGTCCCTGTCCTGTCCAAGCCCCTGACTCTCCCCCAGTATCTCCAACAAGTGGCCCTGCTCTCCTGACTCACCTTGCTTG
>NW_006778821.1:2319146-2322878 GCF_000442215.2 Lipotes vexillifer | reverse complement strand
GGGGGGGGGGGGGGGGGAGATAGGGTGGAGGCAGATATCCTGAGCAGATTGGACGCCCAGGAGCCCTTAGCTGAGACACTTGGTCTCACCTCAAGGAGCTCTCTGGAGACTGGAAGAGCGCCATTTTCCACACACTAGGCCCAGTCTCAGTGCACTCTCCTGCTTCTAGCTCCCACTTCTCCCTGGCTGAGGCCCACATGACACTCTGCTGACTGAGACCCCTCTCCCCTTCCCAGCTTCCCCCCATCCCACTTCCCAGCCCCCTTTCACAGCCCGTCCTTCTCTTAACCCCCAGATCAACCCGTGTTTGCTACCATGTCCCTCAGAGCCACTCTCCTCTTATTCCCCTGGTCCAAGGCCAGAACCCAGGCTAGTCAGGGCCCAGCAGCAAGTCTGGGTAGCCTCAAATATCACCCCTGCCTCTAGCCCTCTCTCCCTCCAAAGCATCCAGGGCTTCACATTCCCAACTCCCCTGTCAGATCACCACCACCGACCCTCCCCTTCTGCACCAACCTTTCCAAATCTTTCCTGTTCCCAGAGCTGTGGCTTCACCCTCACAGCTGCCCCCTCCTTTAGCTCTCTCAGAAACCGTCCCCTACAACGCCGTTCTAAAAGGAAATAAAGGGACTTCCCTGGCAGTCCAGTGCTTAGGACTCCGTGCCTCCACTGCTGGAGGCCCAGGTTTGGTCCCTGGTTGGGGAACTAAGATTCTGCAAGCTGCGCGGCACGGCCAAAACAAACAAACAAAAAGGAAATAAAACAAACGAAGTCAAATGTAAGCCACCACCAAAAATTCATGATTAGAATGAAGCTTCTGGAAACCCAGGAGGAGCTTATGTCTTTTCTGGTCCCTGGAACGGAACGGGCACACTATATTTCTGCCCTGTGGTGTTGTAAGTTCCTTGAGGACAGTGGCCAAGGTTTTTTGTGTCCACCTGAGTATTGAGTCTCCTCAGAAGTCTGCTAGGGCTTCCCTGGTGGCACAGTGGTTGGGAGTCCGCCTGCCAGTGCAGGGGACATGGGTTCGAGCCCTGATCCAGGAAGATCCCACATGCCGCAGAGCAACTAAGCCTGTGTGCCACAACTACTGAGCCCGTGTGCCACAACTACTGAGCCTGTGCTCTGGAGCCCGTGGGCCACAGCTGCTGGGCCCATGTGCCAGAACTGCTGAAACCCTCGTGCCTGGGGCCCGTGCTCCGCAGCAAGAGAAGCCACCGCAATGAGAAGCCCGCGCACCGCAACGAGGAGTAGCCCCCGCTCGCCACAACTAGAGAAAGCCTTCACGCAGCAACAAAGACCCAACGCAGCCAAAAATAAATAAATTATTAATTAATTAAAAAAAGAAAAAGAAGTCTGCCCACCATGGCCCCTCTGTCAGCGCTCACTCCGTATACACCAGCCACTTTGGATTCGGGCAATCTACCTGTAAGAATTTGCATTATCAGTCACTAAATTAAGCTGGAGAGGGTTTTCTTTGTATTCCCTCAGCCTGAACACCAGGCCTGAGTCAGGGCAGGCCCCGCCTAGATGTGTGCAACTGTACCTCTTTCCCCCCATCAGCAAAGAGAAATGACCCAACCCAGGAATCAGTGTTCCCTCAGGGAAGCCTAAAGCAGAGGGGCCTATGCTTTTGTTTATTCATTTATTTATTTTCTAGTTAATTAAACTATCCAGCATCTTTCTGGACACAAGAGGTCCAGCGCTTTCAGAATTGAGGCCACCCCTATGCCAGGGCCTTTAACCTTGGAAGCCTCATGCTACATTGTCCTCAGACAGCCGTCCCCTTCCTGCTTATCCATGTGCTCCTCCAATTTTTTCTTTTCACTTAAATAAAAACCACATTTCTTTCTTTCTTTCTTTGGCTGAGTCGGGTCTTAGCTGCAGCACGTGAGATCTTTGTTGCAGTGTGCGGGCTCTTCGTTGTGGCGCACAGGCTTCTCTCTAATTGTGGTGCACGGGCTCCAGAGCGTGTGGGCGCCTGGGCTTAGTTGCCCCGCGGCATGTGGGATCTTAGTTCCCCGACCAGGGATCGAACCCGCCTCCCCTGCATTGGAAGGCGGATTCTTAACCTCTGGACCACCAGGGAAGTCCTCTATATGTCTTTCAATGGAAGAGAAATGAGCATCTGTCTTGTCAAATAACTATGAGTAGTAGGAAAATAAAACTAAAGAGAATATGATCAGACCTGTCTCTACAGCCCAAGTACTACTGCAACCAAATTTTCCCTCAGAAAGCAGAAGCTACCGCAGAGGTTTTTCACAGAAACTTTTTTGGAAGTGTACATAAAAGTACACAAATCATAAATACACATCTTGATGAATATATGAATTTTCACAAGCTGAACACACCCATCTAAGCAGCACCCAGATGAAACAGAACGTGACCAGCACCCCAGAAGGCCCCTCAATGTCCCCTTCCAAGCACCTCCCCACCAAGGGTAACCCCTAGTTTGTCTTCTATCACAATAAATGAGTTTGGCCAGTTTTTATATTTTGTATAAATGGAATCTTACTGTGCCTATTCTTTTGTTTTTGGCTCCTCTTGCTCAACATTTAAGTTGTGAGATTCCCTCACGTGGTTATGCGTGGTTGTAGTCTGTTCACTCTCATTGCTATGTGGTGTTCCATTCTGTGAACTGTCCACAATGTATGGATCCATCACAATGCACTGATCCATTTGACTGGTGACAGTTACCTTGTATTTGAGTCCCAGAAAACTCTCTTGATTTGGATGACACTCTCAATGACTTTATTTCCAACAACAAAGTGGTGTTTAGGGAAGACCCATTAACCCGAAATGGCCTCAATCGATGCTGGTTTGCAATGCTTAGAGAGGTCACCTAGCAGAATTGGTTTATTTAAAAAAAAAAAAAAAAGAATAAGAAGAAGAAGGAAGGAAGAAGAAAGAAAAGGAGGGGCTGTTCAGGATGCTATAATAGAATACCACAGACTAGGAGGCTTAAAACAACAGACATTTATTTCTCACAGTTCTGGAGGCTGGGAAATCCAAGATCAAGGTGCTGGCAGATTTGGTGTCTGGTGAGAACCCATTTCCTGGTTGATAGACTGCTGTCTTCTTGCTGTGCCCTCACTTGGTGGAAGGGACCAGGAAGCTCTCTGGGGTCCCTTTTATAAGGGCACTAATTCCATTCATGAGGGCACCACCCTCATGATCTAATCACCTCCCAAAGGCCTTGTCTCCTGATGCCAGGGGGTTTGGTTTCAACAAATGAATTTGAGGGGGACGCAAATATTCAGTCCTTTGTAGAGGCAAAGAAAGTTAACCAAGATTTAGTCATCATTCCTGGTTACAACACAAACATTGGATGCTGTTTTGGACAAGCCCTTGAATGCCTGCTTTCAAAAGCAACACAGTCAGTGGTTCTGTTGTGGAGGCCGCAAATGCACACAGAAGGAAGGCATGAAAGAGAGAACCTAATGGTTGGACAACAAGTGCTTATAGCTTTGGATAGGATTTCCACACAGAAAGTGTAGGGTCTCAAACTACTCAGTGAGTAGTGCCGATGAAATCACTAACGTCAAAGATTTGTGGAAAGTTTAATAAAGTGGCTTTGGGCTATGACAGTGGAAAAGGCAATACAATCTCAACTTATGTGTTATTTTAATAATAAGTTCTTCTAAATAATAAAGGTAACTGTGATGGTTTTAAAAATACATTCACAAATTCTTTAACACTCTTCCCTTCAAGAGGTGGAGCCAAATCCTCTTTCCC
>NW_006778821.1:2314772-2319044 GCF_000442215.2 Lipotes vexillifer | reverse complement strand
TCTTTCCCTTACTGTGGGCTGGATGTGGTAATGAGGCTTCTAATGAATAGACTAAAGGGTACATGATGGTGTGTGGTTCTGGAGGTTAGGTCATGAGGCACTGTGGGCATCTAGTTGCTCGGTTTCTTGCTCTCTCTTGGATCACTGTGTCTGGGGAAAGCCATCTGCCATGTTGGGAGGGGCCTGAGGGAGAGGCCCACGTGGTGACTGAGTGAGGGAGGCCTCCCTCTGGCCATCGTAAGTGAGGAACTGAGGCCTGCCAACAGCTATGCGATTCTCCAGCCCCTGTAGCCCTGCAGCCCTGGCCCACATCGAATATTCTAGGCTTAAAAGTTCAAGATAGTCACAAAAGGTGTTCGGGGACCTTCTCACTAGGACAACATGGGATCATTTTATATTTGGCCATCAAAGACATTTCATTCATTGAACGGATGGATGGATGGATGGATGGATGGATGGATGGATGGATGAATAGATGAAGGAATGAATCTGGGCTTAAAGATGGCATTTTTTCTTTGGCCGCGCCACACAGCTTGCGGGATCTTAGTTCCTCAGCCAGGGATTGAACCTGGGCCCTTGGCAATGAAAGTGCAGAGCCCTAACCACTGGACAGCCAGGGAATTCCCAAGAAAGGATAGATTTTGGAAGAAGGGTTTGACATGAAGAGCCCAATGGCAGAAGCCGATCAGGATGCTATTGCAGTGGTCCAGCAAGAGAGGATGGGAAGGACTTCCCTCGTGGCGCAGTGGTTAAGACTCCGCACTCTCAATGCAGGGGGCCTGGGTTCGATCCCTGGTCAGGGAACTAGATCCCACACGCATGCCTCAACTAAGAGTGCGCATGCCACAACTAAGGAGCCCCGTGAGCCACAACTAAGAGGAGCCCGCCTGCCGCAACTAAGACCCGGTGCAACCAAATAAATAAATTAATTTAATAAAGAATAAATGTTCAGTTAATAACGTGTTTCTTTCAAAATAAATAAAGACTATGCTTTAAAAAGAAAAAAAAGAGACAGAGAGAGAGAGGATGGGAGCCTGGGCCAAGGCTGAGGCTGTGGGGAGTGGACAGAAGGAGGATGCTTATAATCAGAGGGACATTTTGAAGCTGAGGTTCTCCATCATGGACCCCTGTGCCGGTCTGATAAATCATATAACCCCCTTCTCAGAATCGTGCTTTACAATGCATAGAATAAAACAACAGGATTACAAAGGAAACCAATTATATTGAAATATGTTGGCAAAATACCAAACCCCCACTAATTTGTGATATTGTCATTGTGGCCGCAAGTCTTTTGACACTTCCCCCGTTGAGAGGTGGGGTCTTTGTCCCCTCCCCTTGTGTCTAGGCTGACCTTAGTAAGAAATTTGCTTGACCAATAAAACGTGGCAGAAGCGACATTCTGGACTTCCTTTTTTTAACTGAGGTACAATCGACATACAATATTCTATTAGTTTCAGGTGTACAACATAATGATTCGATACTGGTATATATTATGAAGTGATGACCACAATAAATCTAGTTACCATCCCATACATAGTTTCAACATTTTTTTTTCCTTGTGATGAGACCTTTTAAGATCTACTCTCAGCATCTTTCAAATATGCAATGCAGTGTTATAAACTATAGTTACCATGCTGTCCATCATATCCCCAGGGCTTATTTATTTTATAACTGGAACTTTGCACCTTTTGACCCCCTTCATCCATTTTGCCCACTTGACATTCTGGAATTTCCTTTTTTTTTTTTTTTAATTAATTAATTTACTTATTTATTTTTGGCTGTGTTGGGTCTTCGTTGCGGTGCGCGGGCTTCTCATTGCGGTGGCTTCTCGTTGTGGAGCACGGGCTCTAGGCATGCAGACTTCAGTAGTTGCGGCTGTGGGCTCAGTAGTTGTGGCACGAGGGCTCAGTAGTTGTGGCTCACAGGCTCTAGAGCGCAGGCTCAGGAGATGTGGTGCATGGGTTTAGTTGCTCCGCGGCATGTGGGGTCTTCCCGGACCAGGGCTGGAACCCGTGCCCCCTGCATTGGCAGATGGACTCCCAACTACTGCGCCACCAGGGAAGCCCGACATTCTGGAATTTCTAAGGCTAGATCAGAAGATGTCTGGCAGCTTCCTCCCTATTCTCTGGAACACTCTTTTTGGGGCTGTGAGCCACCATGTAAGAAATCCCACTACCCAGAGGCTGCCCAGTTGGGCAGAGGACATGGGGGAAGCTAGGAGGCTGCCTAGAGTTGCAGAGAGACAGAGATGCATAAAGGAGCCCCCAGTCATTGGGATCATCCAATCTGCGGCCCCCGACATTGCCTGGAGCAGAGACAGCCCACCCAGCCCTGCCCAAAGGGCAGGTTCATGAGCAAAAGAAATGATTGTTGCTGCTTTCAGCCATTACCTTTTGAGGTAATTTGTTCCAGAGCACAGATAACCAGAACGCTAATGGGTGGGCCTATTTAATGATGAATTAAATAATAAGATCTAACAGCAGTCCTAACAAATACCATAATTTCAAATTAGTGATGAGTGTAATCAGTATATTGAGGTATCGGCGTCGACTATACTGTGATATGAAAATATCTGATTTTGAGAGGGACCAAGTCACAGGTGCTGCTAATACAATGATAATGGTTGCCTGCATGCAGGGCTGAAGGAAATGCTAAATCTCAGTTAAAGCTTAATGAAAAGAAAAATAAAAAGATTTCCCATCCAAGTTCACAAGTCCCCTGAATTCTATCTACGGATCCCAAGTTAAGACGCCCTATTTTAGAGAGAAATCGGGGCATCCCTTTGATGACTGAGTCTGTCCTTCTTAAGAATTCAGTGAAGCAGCTTTTATAGACAGCTGAACAGACTGTATTTTTAAATGTGTTTTACCGGAAGCTTTAAAAATACCCCTCCTTTCATTCTCTCCCCGCTCTCTGATGTTCTCTCTCATTTTTCTCCTACAGCAGCTCTTGCTGTCTCCTTAGTGTTCTCTGCTTCTCTCCATCCCCAGAACCCAGCTGCTCTGGTGCCCATGCTCCTGGCCTGGACCACGCAGAGGGTTCTCTCAGTCCTGCCCGGTGCCACCCACCCACTGCCCTCCTGCCTGAGAGAACTTTCTAGAACACAAATGTAATCCTGTTCTCTCCAGCTCCAGCTCCCAAGCCCACAATGGTGAGCGAGAGGGAGAAAAGCTTCTCTGACAAAGACAAGCCAGAAAGAAGCAGGCCCCTCTCTCCTGGCCACTGTTATTCTACGACACTTCCCTTATCGTTCCCCAGCGCTCAGGCTGCTTCCAGCCTCCCCGGGTTTGCTTTTGCATTTCTGCCCTCTCCCAACATCTTCCCGAATTCATCCCCAAGGCTAAGGCGGGTATACCTGTGAAAACTAGGCCAGCATCACCTCCTCCAGGAAGTTTTCATAAGCTTCCCACCCTAAGAGTAACTAACAATGCCTTCCTCATTGGCCCACCTACTTGTTCAAAGGGTGGATTTTTTTTCTTATACATTTTATTGAAGGATGGCACACATACAGAAAAGTGCATGTGTCATGAGCGTATCACTCTATGGATTTTTGTGGACTGGAGAGACTTGTACTTGTGTGTAAGCAGCTCCCAGAATAAGGAACAAAACTTTCCCAGTCCCCCAGTGGTCCCCCGTGCCTCTTCCCACTCACTACGCCCCTCCCCACCTGAGGAGAGCTATTGTCCAGACTAAGTGCAAACACTAGTTTGGCCTGCTTTTAAACTTCAGATCCGTGGAGTCACAGAGTAGGTGATTTTGTTTTTAATTGAAGTAAAGTTGTTTACAATGTTGTGTTAGTTGGTGCTTTTCGATGTCTAGCTTCTCCCACTCAATATCATGTTTATGAGATCCCTCCCTATCGTTAGGTGCAATTGTGGACTGTTTATTTTCACTGCTGTATAGTACTCCATTGTGTGACGACACCACAGTTTCCTTCCCCATTCTGCTGTAGATGGGCATTTGGGTAGTTTCCAGTTTGGGGTCATTACCAACAGCACTGCAATGAGCCCTGCCTTTTGAGGAACATGGGTACACAATTCTGGTTGAATATATTCCTAGTAACCTACAAAGACAGGTTAAAACAACTGCAACATTTTACTGCAAATCGCTATAATTTTTTTTTTTTTTTTTGGTTGCACCTTGCAGCACTTGGGATCTTAGTTCCCTGACCAGGGATTGAACCCACGCCCCCTGCAGTAGAAGCATGGAGCCTTAACCACTGGACCGTCAGGAAGTCCCAACAAATCACTATAATTTGTGTCTCTCTTTCCC
>NW_006778821.1:2312167-2314754 GCF_000442215.2 Lipotes vexillifer | reverse complement strand
TTTCCCTCTATTAGACTGTGAACATCTTTTTTATTTATTTGTTTTTCAAATAGCATGTTCCAAAGTTTAATTTTACTGTTATTCAGAGGGCCACAAAGAACTGTTTTGTTTTTATTTTTGTTTTTGGTTTCGCTGGGTCTTCTTTGCGGCTCGCGGGGCTCTTCGTTGAGGGCTTCTCTCTAGTTGCAGTGCGAGGGCTCTCTAGTTGTGGTGCTCGAGCTCAGTGATTGCTATGCTCAGGCTTAGTTGCCCCAGGACATGTGGGATCTTAGTTCCCCAACCAGGGATCGAACCCGAGTCCCCTGCATTGGAAGGCAGATTCGTAACCACTGGACCACCAGGGAAGTCCCTAGACTGTGAACATCTTTTTTTTTTTTTTTGGTTGCATTGGGTCTTCGTTGTTGCGCACGGGCTTTCTCTAGTTGTGGCGAGTGGGGGTTGCTCTTCGTTGCGGTGCACGGGCTTCTCATTTCATTGCTGTGGCTTCTCTTGTTGCGGAGCACAGGCTCTAGGTATGTGGGCTTCAGTAGTTGCAGCACACGAGCTCAGTAGTTGTGGTGCACTGGCTTAGTTGCTCCGCTGCACATGGGACCTTCCTGGACCAGGGCTCGAATCCGTGTCCCCTGCATTGGCAGGCAGATTCTTAACTATAAGGAAGTCTCCGACTGTGAACATCTTTAACAACGGGCTGTGTCTTACATATTTTTGTCTCATCATCATCTAGCTTAGAGTCGCTGTTCAAGAAATATTATTTAAATGAATGAATACCGAATGCTGATAAATCGCTAGGAGAAAAGTATTTCTCCTATGGCCTTCATATTGTTTCATCCTTCTGTTCCTAGATTCTCCCGGATTCTGTTATTTACTATTTATATTTTTCGATCAGTTTGTTACATTTTTATTAAAAATTGACTCAAAATCCTTTGTGGAAGAATGTGAGACACACACACACACACACGAGCTTCCTTTTTCCTATCTAAATTCAGAAAGCAGTGGGACTACTTTGACTATGTGATGGTCTATCTACTCTTTTCTAGGAGGAGAGTCTTAGCTACCTTAGGAAGTCCCTGTTCCTGGGACAGGAAGCAGCTTGAGTCATTTAGGTCACACTCCAAATGTTTGATCATTTCAGTTGTTGAAAAATACCATGCACACAGAAAGGAAGTTATTTTATCTTTAAGTGGCACTTCGGGGCATATACCTATAGGAGATTCGCCCCTCTAGAACTTAATCATCCCGGTTTAGCTTTTCACACTTTTGGTGACTTCTTGCAGGGTATGAGTGTGTGTTTTGTTTCGTTTTGACTCCATCTCCAAGAATGGTTCCTCTCTGTAAGTTAAAACGGTAATGAATTCTTACAAAGATCTGACTTTCAACTGCAAAGTGATCAAAAGAAATATTTAAAACTGTTTTACTGCTTCTGCTAGTTTATCATCACTGTTATTGCTGGAAATATTAATTCGCCGTACATATAGTTCACTCTTTTCTCTCACTCCCCGCAGTGTGATTTAGGTTATTTCTCGTGGCTTTTAGAACACGGTTCTCAAGGTTGAGAGTTGGGTGGGTGTCTTGCTTTGGGGCTTGGCAGAGGCATATCCATCCCCCTAGGCAAAATGGAAATGTGTTTAGTGTTATTAGAATGGTTTAGAGCTGTGTCCAAATGCAAGGTTGACTCATGTATTAGTTACCTATTACTGCATAACAAATTACCCCACAATTCAGTGACTTAACAACAACAGAACATTTACTGTCTCGCAGTTTCTGTGGGTCAGGAATTCAGGAGTCAGGGGCCTTCATGAGGTTGTAATCAAGATGTCTGTCTGAAGATTCCACTGGGGCTTACCAGATCTGTTTCTAAGATGGCTCATTCACATGGCTGTTGGCAGGAGGCCTCAGTTCTTGGCTCACCCAATAGGGTTGCTATGTGCCCATGACATTCAGGAGGCTGAATGTGCCCATGTCATGGCAGCTGGCTTCCCCAGAGAGCAATGAGGAAGCCACAGTGCCTTTTCTATCCTAATCATGGACGTCACATACAGTCACTTCTGTCACATTCTATTTATTAGCAGTGAGTCACTAAGCACCACCCACATCCAAGGGAAGGAAAATCAGCCTCCACCTTTTGAAGGGAGGAGAATCAAAGAATTTGTGGACATATTAAAAAACCACCACAGGGCTTCCCCAGTGGCGCAGTGGTTGAGAGTCCGCCTGCCGATGCAGGGGACGCGGGTTCGTGCCCCGGTCCGGGAAGATCCCACGTGCCGCGGAGCGGCTGGGCCCGTGAGCCGTGGCCGCTGAGCCTGCGTGTCCGGAGCCTGTGCTCCGCAATGGGAGAGGCCACAGCAGTGAGAGGCCCGCGTACCGCAAAAAAACAAAAAAAACAAAAAAAAAACACCACCACAGGTGGTAAATATGTTAATTGAATCCAATCAAATGTTGAGGCAACATGGGTGGTAGCTACATATTTCTCTCTCCTTCAATCAGATGACAGGGCAGAGAGAAATCAGAGGTTAGAAAAGAATCAGGGTAGGATTTACTTTGAAGGGGGACCTGAGATTAAGAAAAAAAATTCCACCTGAAGGGTATG
>NW_006778821.1:2309165-2312157 GCF_000442215.2 Lipotes vexillifer | reverse complement strand
GCGGGGGGGGGGGGGGGGGGGGGGGGGGGGGAGATCTTCAGTTGTCATAGCAACCATAAACAGAATTAAGAAGGGCGCTGGTTGTCTGTCTGGGGTGTAAGCAAATTCTCCTTGGAGATCTGTAGGGCCCATATCCTGCATCTTGGCCTCCAATTTCTAGCCAGCCACTAGTGTTATCTATGTAGTGCGATGAACCCTTGACCGACGTTAAAGGCTGTCTCAAAAGAAGGCAAAATCATGACTCTCATACAAATATAAAATGAACACATCACAGGTTTTATGTAACTCATTAATTAAATGAGGGAATGGGTGAGATATAACTGGCTCAAAGGAGCATCCCAAGAACAGAAACATTTGTAGATCGGGAATATTGAAATAAATTTGCAAATGGACGCAAAACTGGCTTTTGGGGTGGGAGTAGGGGTTCTCGCTGCCCCAGAGAGAAGTTATTTGCTTATCTATAGGCGAGAAGTATCCACAGTGCTGTTAGTTCTCTGCATCGTATAGAGTTGTAAAATAGCCTGGCAGGGACAAAGGTTCATTTTCTGTAGGTTCAGAAAATACCCCCACCGTCAGTCAGGCTCCAGCATTCCATTGAAAGAATAGCCAGTAATCTTTTTTGCTTATTCCAAAGCCTTACATTTTTCCTTGTATCAAGTAACCTCAACTCTCTTGAGTTGGCAAAACACACTCCTCAGAGGGTGTCCTTTGAACCTTGGGAAGGTTGAGAACTGAATACGGAGAAGATGAAATCAATCAAATATACTGTAGTGATATTTTGGTGTTAAGTTCAGGAACAATCTATGCATGTGATTTAATCTGTAGTGTTTATGACAAGTTGGGGGTAGTAAAGAATCTCACAGATTAGCCTTATGATTCCAACTTAAACTTGTATAATAGACTTTAGACTTGCAATTTTAAGGTAAAAGGAATTAAAATTTGACTTGGAAAGCAAGAGTTGCAATGTTTAAGCCAACTGGATATTCACTATATTTACACATTTAATTGATTCGATTTTGCTTTTGGTCGGCCCTCTGTATCTGCGGGTTCTGCATCTGAGGAATCAACCAACTGCGGACCGAAAATATTCGGGAACAAAAAAATTCCAGAAAGTTCCAAAAAGCAAAACTTGAAATTGCTGCATGCTGGCAACTATTTACATATCATTTACATCGTATTTACAACTATTTACATAACATTTACATTGTATTAGGTACCATAAGTAACGTAGAGATGACTTAAAGTATATGGAAGGATGTGTAGGTTACATGCAAATAGTACACCACTTTATTTAAGGGACTTGAGCATCCTTAGATTTGGTATCTGAGGGGTGGTCCTGGAACCAATCCCCTGTGGATACTGTATTAGGTTCATAAGTTTGCCCATTCAGGCATTCGAATGCTTAAAATGAAAATAAAACAAATTATACGTGTGTGTGTGTGTGTGTGTGTGTGTGTGCGTGTGTGTGTGAATATATATAAAATGTTTAGGGAAATTTAGCTAGATTTATAAAGGGATGGGACAGTTTAAGAGCATTTAGTCTGTTCAACTTGTCTTGATTGAGCCTTAATCAAACGCCTCTCTGAAAATGACTGCTCTAATTTTGTATAAAAATAACAAGGTTAATAAATGCAAGTTAAAAACTTGTGAAACTCTAGATTTAAAAATCTGGAACTTGAAAAAATCAATAGTAACTTAACACCTGAAATTGAATGGTTTTTTTCTATATACACCCACACAAATTAACTGGGATATCAAATAATTCCCACTGATGGTTTGGAGGAAAGAGATGTGGAAGAAAGCAAAGGAGGGGTAGGAGGGACTTCCCTGGCGGTCGGTCCAATGGTTAAGACTCCTCGCTCCCAATGCAGGGAGCACGGTTCGACCCTGCATGCCACAAGGAGGGGCCGGAAAAAAAGAAAAAAAAGAAAAAAAAAGGAGGGGTAGGACATGAAGCAAAAAATGAAGTTACGTGTTCTATTTTCATTTAAAATAAGATAGGTGGCAGGTTTTCGTTTTGGCCACGAAGCGCTGCTTGAGGGATCTTAGTTCCCCGACCAGGGATTGAACCCAGCCCATGGCAGTGAAAGCGCGGAATCCTAGCCACTGGACTGCCAGGGAATTCCCTAGGTGGCAGTCTTAAAGCAGAGCCCCAGGATTCTTTGACACACTTCCCATTGAAAGATAAAAGGGAGGGGTTGATGTCCTCTCCCCCATTGAATCTGGGCTCTGTAACTGCTTGACCAACAGAATGTGGCAGAACTGACACTGCTAGTTTCCAGGCTTAGTTTCCTTAAGTAACTGGCAGCTTCCATTTTCTTGCTCTCTTAGGTGCTCACTTTTGGCACCCAGCCACCATGCTGTGAGGAAGCCCAAGTGATCCTGTGGAGAGGCCCACGTGGAGAAGAACCAGAGCCAGCACCAACTTGCCAACCATGTGTGTGAGCCATCTTGAAAATGGATTCTTGAGTCCCAGTTGAGCTGCCCCAGTTGACGCAGCGTGGAGCAGGGGTGAGTTGTCTGCCAAGCCCTGCCCAGGCTGCAGATTCCCGAGCAAAATAAATGCTTATTATTGTTTACATCACTAAGCTTTGAGGTGGCTTTACACAGTAATAGAGAAACAGAACAAAATAGAACTTACACATAGTGAAGCATACAGATCTTAAATGTACGGCCTGATGAATTTTTATATTTGTAAATAATCAAGTAGTCATCAATCAGGTTAGATATAGATATTTGCATCTCCCCAGAAGGTTTCCTAGTCAAACAGCTTCTTGAAATACTAACCAGGCACCTGAACTATTAGCCTACAGTTCTGGGCAGCTCAGCATTTGTTTTTTCTCAGAGATGTTTCCAAAGTTAACTGGATTAGCAACATTCTCTTCAGCATCCATCGATGGAATAGAAACAGGCTCAGATGTGTAGGCCAGAAAAGAGCAAAGGCTCGAATAGAAGACAACCAGATTTCAGTCTGTAACCTCTGGGACGTAGG
>NW_006778821.1:2297394-2309155 GCF_000442215.2 Lipotes vexillifer | reverse complement strand
CAGCAGGAAAATGAGCTGATCTGCTCTTAAACCTCTCATCAGCGCATAGGGTGCTTTCTTAATACCTGTAGTGAGGCCTGTGAGGCCTGATTCAGTACTTACAGTCCTAACTCTGTCCGAAGCAACAGAGACCAAAAGGGCTTTGGGGAATCTTTAAGCTGGTTGGAGGAGATCCCCCCAAATCTGCTTCACCAACTGCTTTACTTCAAACTGTGGGCTGATTTCCATTCATCACACTTGGCCCTAATTACCCTGGAACAGCCTTTCTTCCTTAGGCCTGGAGCAGGAATTTTAAGGGGCTCCTGACAAAGCAGGTCCCTGAGACCAAACAATAGTGGTCTCCAGGAAAAGCCTGGGTGAGGAAGTGTCCATCCCCACTCCTGTCCTTCCTGGAGACCCAGGTTCTAGGCCTGCTTGTGATGTCCCCAGGTAGAAACCCTGAGTTCCTCCACTAAATAGATTTTCCTTTTGTTGTCACATTAATTTGCAACTCATTAATAGTGACAGAAGTGAGGCACTGCACCGATGTCATTTGCATATTCATGAGTGACTTATTATTAAACAAATAAGATTTTCCTATCTTCGCGGGCACCCAAAGTAAGGCTGAACAGTACATTACGCCGGCCCCGATGCTTTATTCTCTCTTTAATATGTTAATAGATGCAGTTGATTTCTTTAAGTAAATATGCATCTGTAAAACAACACGTACTTTATAAAAAAGAAATCATTTAAGTAATAATCTATTAGCAAAGTTGGCAACAGTTTAAGAGGAACAACCCGTTCATACCAACTCGTGAGAATCAACTTGTGAATTCTAACTCGGTTGGGTGGTGGGTTGCGGACGATCGAGGAGGAGGACCTGCGAGAGTGTGTGCGCGCTTAAAACATATATTTTAATGAGTTTCCGGAGACAAGCACTCGAATCCTTCGCATCTTTCGGGTGCCCACGGCTCCCAGTAGGTCGAAAACCGCCCGCGCCCTGACCCGGATCAGCGTTTTTACGACATCCGCAGGGGCACTGGAATCGTGATCTGAAAGCAGGCCGGAGCGCCACGTCTACCCCGCCGCTTTCACCGTGCCCACCGGCCCCGCATTAGCACCGGGTTAAGCCGGGTGGGGGCGGGGCAGGGCTTGGGCTCCCGGCGAGACTCCTCCACCGGGCCGGGACTGGTGGCCTCCCCTCCTACCCACCCCCGCTGCGGCACGGGTTTCGTCACAGCCGGTTCTTTCCTGCCGGGGTCGGGGCGGGTTCCCCCCGCGGCGGCGCGGAGCGCGGGGCCAACCGCGCACCCTTATCTCGGCCGAGTCAGACACTCGCCGCGCGGAATCTGTTGACATTTACTATTGTTCGCAGGAGTCCGGAGCACGGGGCGGGGGCGGGGGCGGGCGGGCCGAGACTGGGAGAGGGAGGGCGGCGAGTGTGGGGCCCGCGGCAGGCCGGGGTGTGTGTTTGTGTGAGCTTGCGAAGGGGAGGGGGGGCGATGCGCCGCCTCCACAGAAGAAAAAAGTGGCTCGCGGGCCCGGAAGCTCCCAAGCCGGCTCACTGGCCGGTGGTGTTTGGGAGGCTGCAAGAAGAAAGACGGGGTAGCCGGCGGTGGGGCCCGCGGATGGAGGGGGTCGGCTGCAGCCGCACGGCCCCCGGTGACCCGCAGGACACAAGTGCATTTGTGCCCAGCCGTTGCGGGGATTAAAGTGCCATACGGCCCGAGCGAGGGGGGCGAGGCGGGTGGAAAACAACTCCCCGCGCGCACAAAGCGCGCATTGTTCCAGCCACCTCCATTATGCCGCGCTGCAGCCAAGAGCCCGTTTCGCAACTGCCCGCCCGGCGCGAGCGCGCGCGCGCGCGCACACACACACACACACACACATACACGAATTCGCCTGGGCCTAGGCCGGGGGTGGGTGCGCTCCGCCGGGGACTGGGAGAGGCCGCGGGGGCTGGGGGGAGAAGGGGCTAGCAGGCGTCTCTTTCAGCTCGGCTGTTTTGTCTATTCAGGGCTGGGCTTTTTAATGTCTTCTCTCCCTAATCTCCTCCCCGGCACTTTTCCTTTTCTCCGGTTCCTCGGGCCTGCCCCGAGCGCACCCCGGAGCCTGGAGCTCCCCGGGAGAGGCGGCGACAGTGGGGGGTTGGGGAGGGAGCGCTCTAAGCCGCTGTCACCCGCGGATCGCAGCCCCAGGCACGCAGCGCTTGCCTGCTCTGCTGAGGACACGTGCTCGGGAGGAACCGGGGAAGCGTCCCGCCTTCCAAGGAGAGGCTCCCGGAGCGACTCCATCCCGGGCTCTCCAGGACTTCCCCGGGACCGGAGCGGGAGCTGCGGAATCCCGCGCCGCACTGACGGGCCTGCCGCCGGTGCGTGCCAAGTGGGACAGCCCGGCCGCCCCTACCCTCACCAGGCCAGTGCCTGGGCCCTGTTCTCCACTCTCTCCAGTCTTCACGGCACTAGATAGGCTCCCCGAGAGGAATTTAAGGCTTGCCAGCCCCTTAGGACACTACCCTTTTCTCCCCCGGGAGCGGAGCTGGGGTGGGGATGGGGGGCAGGGAAAGAACCGAGACGCCCCACTCGCCTCCCGCCGCGCCCTCCTGGTGGGCAGGTGGGGAGCGTAGGAGCCCGAGCGCGGCGAGCCAGCGCGGTCTGGTTTCCTTTACGTTTACAAGCTATAAATAAACTTCCCCTTGGGCGGATGCGCGCTGCGTCCAAGGGTGGCTTCCCGCCGAATCAGGCGGGTGGTTTACCATCCAGGCCGGGAGCTGGTCCTAGCGCGGCCTGAGCCCAGGGTGGGGCGCTGGCTCCGGGAAAGCTCAGGGGTCGGCCAGGAGTGGCCGAGTGACCCACCATCCCTGCGGGCCTGGGGCGCCTCTGCGGTGTGGCCCGAGGATGGGGCTGGGTGATTTATGAGCCGTCACCCACCCCGCCTCTCCCGTTTCACTTGTTTTCCTCGCCTTCTCCAGCTCAAACCCCATTCCCAGAGCCTCGCCCCCAACCCTGCCCGGCGACGATTTGGCAACTGCAGGCTGCTGGAGCGCCAACCCCGGCCCCGGCGGGGCGCGTGTCCGCAGGGCGTGGGTGAGGTCCTCGGTGCTCTCAACCCCGCGCCCCCGCCCGGCGCGAAGAGGGGGCGGCTTTGGCCGGAGAGGCGGGGAGGAAGGGCTGGCCGCGCCACTCCGGAAACCGCGGGCCTGCCGGGTGGATCACTGACCCTCAAGGTCACGGGGCGCGGGGAAACCACCGGCCCACGCCAGAGCTGAGGCCAACGCTCCAGTCGTAACCCTCCTGGGGGGTGCGCAGCTCCGCAACGGAGCCCAGAGGACGAGATAGAAGACGTAGCGCAGAGGCCACCACGGGTCCCAACACTGCCCTCCATCAAAGGGGCGCCGTTTCAGTCGGCTCGGCGCCCACACTGCGAAGTCTGGGGCCGGGCCTCCTCGAGTCCCCAGCACACGTGTGTGTGTGTGTGTGTGTGTGTGTGTGTGTGTGTGTGTGTGCGGCAGTGTACATGTACGGGCCTACGGGGACTCTAAAAGGAGTGGGGTGACTCTGGCAGCTGCTACGTTCGTTTCCGCTGAGACTTGGGAGGCCGCGGAGGAGAGGCGGCCAGGGAGTGGGCGAGAGCCGGGCTTGGGAACGGCGAGGGGGCGTCTTCCCCCCGGGAGGCTCCGTAGCGAGGGCCCCCCAGCATCCTCTATCCTCCCGTCTCCGGGCCGCAGCCCCACACCGTCCCAGGCTCGCTCCTCTGCTCCGTGTTTATTTAACCCTCAACCCCTCCGCGGCAGCTGCGGGTAGAGGGATTCCCGGTGGCGCTAATCCCGGAGCTGGACCCCAACCTCGGGCCGCCGGGAGCGCCCTTCCCCTTCCCGAACCTCGAGGTCGAAGGTCCCAATGGGCCGGCGCCTCCGCTACCTAAATGGGCCTGGGGACCGTAAGGGGTCGACAGAAGGGGACCCTTGGCAAGGTCCCCATTGTTCCCCGGGAGCTGGGAAGCTGACTCACGCTCCGAACACAGAGCGATGCCGAGTGTTTTCTCGGCAGCCTTCACCCGAGTGCTTTATTTAGACAGGCTTTATTTACAGTACACATGTTTTCGGCTCGTTATTCTGGAGGCGGGAGTGGAAACTGGGCAGAGCAGGAGTTCTCCCCGTGAGCCTCACGTTTTGAAGGGGCTGAGGCTCAGCGCAGTCGAAGGATCCCACTCCCGCTTGCTGTGTTCCCTAGTGAGATGATGCGGAGCAAAACAGTGAACGGGTGGCAGTGGAGGGCGCTGGGGGGGGTACACAGGGGGGTCACGCCCTCCCACAGTGCCGCTCTTCAAAATGCATAGCACCCCAGACATGTGAGATATCCGCAAGCCCATTGTACAGACCTGGGGTGGGGACAGAAATTCACACAGACAACACACACCAGCTTAGTGAGAAAAGCGTCTTTAACTCTTTTTCCTGGGCTTCTTTCTTCCGGTTTTGGACTTCTCGGGTTATCCAGGTGTTGGTCTCTCCGGATTCTGGGAAAGGCCTTGTCCAGATTCCTGAGTGGAGGGTACAGGCCAGCCAGGCGGCTCAAAGGCCTCTGGTTGCCAGCCTGTGGTCAAGCCGTTTTGGCAGCTACTCAGTAAGTGGGGTGGTCCGGTTAGGGGCTGCAGAAAATTGTCTGAGCTAGGTGAAATATTTTACAAAACCTTTTGGGGGTTTTGACTTGAAGCTGGCAATGTTAAACCAAACCAAGGTTAACGAGTTCTCTCTCCTGACTTTTTAGGTGCAGTTCAGAGAAAACTGGGGGTGGCGCTCTTCAGAGGAAGTAGGTTTAATGGCATTTCCTCTCATTTTTCTCCACCGCGAGGCGTTGCAGTCGTCCCCCCCTGCTGCTTGCAGAGTTCAGTAGCCTCTCTCTGGTTGCGGGTGGCAGAAAGGCTTCTCTGGGGTCCCTCTTTGGGGGGCCCGCAGCTGACTTGGTCTCTCATGGCCACTGAATTCGAAGTCTTAGCCTGTTTGCTTGCTTCTGACTCCTGCTAGGAGTGAAGGGCAGCCTGACCAGAGGTGCTCGGGCCCTAGGAAGTGCACAGGACACAATACAGACACCCGGGGCATCTTCCCCTGGCCTTCCCCTAGCGCAGCCCCAGGTCTCTTCAGGAGTCAAGGCCTAAACAGCCTTTGCCTGGATTTCTCTCCCTGTCTTGAGTCTCTGGCTGCAAATCCTCAGCTGCTTTCTGGGGTTTATCTGCTGTGCTTCCATTCCTGAAGCCCACACCCTTTGGTCCCTGCCCCCTGGCTTGCGGGGCTGACTTTTCGCCTGCACACATGCCCACCCCATTCCCGTCTTCAAGCCGCAGTATTGGAGCTGTGCGGACCAGAGCTGAACTGTGGCCATGCGAGAGAGGGAGGTGGCTTGACCTTTGCAGGAAGGGAAGAGAAGGCAGATTCAGAGCTCGCAGCGCTGCTGGGAGACCCGGGACTGCACAGGGAGCCGCAGGCGTTGCTACAGCCCCAGAAGCTCTGACGGGAGCCTGTAAGAGGAAACCAGCTCCGGGAGGCCGAGAGCTTCTGTGGTGTGTGTGTGTGTGTGTGTGTGTGTGTGTGTGTGTGTGTGTGTGTGTGTGTGTGTATGCGTGCACAGGCCGCTCATCGAGAGAGGAACTGCCTTTGTTGTGGGGGAGGGGGAGGAGGGAGGCTGAGGCTGCTGCCAGTGTAGGGCAGTCGGCAGTGGGGGGAGGCTCACAGGGAGGCTGGGGGCCAAGTTTGGGGCTGCAGTGATGGATGGGGCCTCTGGAGAAGACAACTGCTAAAAGAAGCTGCTCTTAAGAGGCCCAGACACCTGGACGCTGGCTCATCAGATGTTGGGGGGCATGGGGGGAAGGTGTTTCAAGCAGCTTAGGAAAGTACAGCCTAGAGGGGGTAGAATTTAGAACTGCCAAAGGATAGAGAGCCTGGAGCCAGCTTGGGTTTTTAAACATTAAGATTTGGGGTGGCGTCTTTGAGACAGCACCTTCCCGGGGACAAACAGCAGGCCCTTTACTTGGAAGTCCCCAGAGGCCCCAAGTACAATGAGCCGGCAGTCCAGGCTCACCCAGGGGCGTGCGTCTGTGGAAGGGGCTGCAGAAAGTGCAGCCCCCGCCGGTCGCTTCCCAGGCTCCGGGCGAGGGAGCGGGCAGTGGTTGGGTGGACCCACTGCACACCGAGAGCGCTGCCACTGGGGGGGTGGTGAGGTGGGGCAGGTGCTGCCTCAGCTTAGCTGCTGGGAACCATTGTTTGGGTCTCTGCACCCAGCACTTCTCCAGCCGGGCTAATTCTCCACGTGTCGAATTTTCGTGTCTGAAAAAAAGCAGCAGTACAGAAACAAAACCATATGACAGGACTGGGCTGCAAACCCTGAAGAATCGAGAGGGTGGGAGAGGTGGCGGCTGGGAAGGGGGAGGGGAAAGTATGTGTGTGTGTGTGTGTGTATGTGGGTGTGTGGTGGCGGCGTGGGGCGGGCGGCGGCGCACAGCCCGAAGTTTCGCCCATTTTCTACCCGATCTCACCTCCCGGCGTGCTCATCTGATGCAGTTCCAACTCCCTCAAACGATTCCGCAGCCCCAGCGCCCGCGGGAGTGTGGAATTACAGTCGGGAGGCAAGGCGCTGCCGCGAGCCGCGACGCGCAGAGCCGGGGGGCTGCGGAAGCCCAGGCCCGCAGCAACGAGACGCCCCGGCTGGCTCGGGCTCGCCGTACCCCGCCCCTGCGGCTCCGTCCCCTTCCCGGTCCCGAGCGGGAAGGTTCGTCACCGCACACGCTCTGCTGGCTGCGGGACAGTGGGGAGGAGGAGGAGGGGTACGGGGCTTCTCCCGCCTACCTCTCCGGGGCGCGATGCCCCTTTTCCCCTTCCTGAGATCCATTTCCTTAAAAAATAGCCTAAGGGCCGAACGTTTAGCTACGGGTTCGGCCTTTCCCCACCCCCTGTGCCCTCTCCGCGTTCCCTAAACCCGCCAGGGCACTTTAGGCCCGGCTTCCCCCCCTCCCCCTCGTTTCCGCCCGTGCACGAGCTAGTGGCGGTCACTTCTGCGACTCTTTGGAGGCCGACGGCCCGGAGCTTTGTTCTCCCGGGGCTTCCCCTCCCCCCTCTAAGTCATCCCCGGCTCCACACTTTATCTGCCCCCCTTCCACGTCCGCGCACACAAACAGCCCAGGTTCATAATCGCATTAGCATAGGCCTGGATCTGGGTGGCCGCGAGGCTCCGCGCGCGACCCGGCGCAGCGCTCTGCTTCGCCGAGAACCGGAGTTTCCATCAGGCGTGAGCCCCGGGCGGGGCCGGGGATGTGGGCTTTGGGGCAGGATGGGGGCCGGCCGGGAGGAGGAGGCCGCCCGGGGCAGCCGGAGCCGCGGGAGGAAGGCCCCTCCCAGCGCCCAGTTGCCGTGGTCCCCGGAGCAGATGGCAACTTTGTCTCCTGGTGTGCGCGCAGCGACTTTCAACACATTCAAAAGGCTGCGCTCAGCCTGTCGGGGAAGCCTCGCTGACATTCAGAACCGATTAAAGACCCGAGACGGTGCCAGGCGCAGTGGAGAGTTATGAATTAATCATGGGGGTTACCGATATCTGAGGCTCCCCAGGGCAGCCCCTCAATTATTAAGCAGCCCCCACTGCCCACTCCTGACCCCACCCCCAGCCGCAAAGCGGGTAGGCCCGGCGTCTTTTGCGCTGCCCCAATTAACAGCCACCGGGTAATGTGAAAAGTGTTTGCCCTGCCACCCGAGGTGTGGGCTCAGGCTGCGCCGCTGGGCCTGCCAGACGCACGCCGGGCAGAAAGCTCAGCCTCTGGGACAGGCCCCGCGTGAGCGTCGCACTCCCGCCCGGGAGTCGGGGGGTGGAGTGAGGCGCGTTCTCAGGCTCTGTGCCCCAGGCGCGGCTCCCTTCACCTCTGCAGGTGGGGTGGCCCTGGCTAGAGGGCGACGCCGGGGGCCACCCTCCACAGGGTACATGTCCTGGGTCTCCGGAGTAGCGGCAGGCTCGTGGTTTTGTGTAGTGGCTCTGGCGATGTTCCAGGCATGGAAAAGCGAGGTTTGTGTGTCCTGTGAAACCCTGCACAATCCCTGGGCCTTCTAGGAGGCCCACTGGCTGGAACCCTCATGCCCCAAGCAGCCCAGAGTCCCCCTAAATGGGAACCTCCTCGACTACCGAACCCCTTGTCCGCATATTAAATCACGCACACCCTTCTAATCTTCCCTATTTATTTCCCGGGCCTGCCTGGCCACAGATTTCTGCAAGACAGAGCAGTCTTCGGGTTCCTCCTGCTTCCAGAGGGGCCATAAAAAACAGATGGTCTCATTAGGAACAATTTATGCATATATATTTCGAAGAGTTCAGCAGAGCCGGGGTAGGTTTGCAGCCCCTGCGTCAGGCAGGAGCAAAATATCACCACTTGCAAATGTTTCCAGTTTGCAAAGTAATGGTCTATTCAAAGTAGCTAAGCAACGAATTACTCAAACACTAGAAGGTTAGATGCCAATATTATCACATTCCTCGTGTTCCTTAAACCGTCCTCCTCCGCGGTCCCTGGATTTCGGAGGGAGGCTCGCTGGCCACGCACCCCTACGCCCGCGGCTTCCTTTCAACGACTATTTCCAATCTCCAAGTCAAATCACTTATTAATTATAGAGGCAACTCGAGCAAACCCAATTACCCGTAGGCAGCCCTTCCCAGATGGGAAGTCTGTCTCGCGGCTCCCACGGTGGCCCAATTTCTGGGGAGCCTTTTTTTGCGTACGATTTCTTTTTGTCAGTGGTCCGCCAGCGGCCCTGAAGGTTTCCTCTCCCTGGTTTTTCTTCCTAGAGGCAACTCCATTTTCTTACCCAGTTCCCTTTCCTTCCTCCAAGGAGACCTCCCCGCCCCTTAGGAGGCTCTGCCTTCAGGCTAAATCTACCGCCGCGCCAGGTTTAAGCCTTAGGCGTTGCAGACCTGGCGCTGGAATGGCGGAGGCCGTAGACAGAGCCCTATTCATTTGCAAAGGCGGAAGGCTGAGTGATTCGCTCGCTTGGCTGCCCTTCTACTCCTCAGTCTTCCCTTCAGGCCTAGCCGGTGTCTTGGACTCACCATGATCTGTGAGTTGTGACCCTGGGCTCCGCAGGGGTTCACTCCAGGTCGGAAAAAGGCCACTTCACTTTTTAATGCCGCTACGGTTCTGGCCATATGGTAATAATAATGCTAACCACCAGGACTTTTTGTGCCAAGCAGTTTATATATACATACATCTTCTTTAAACCTCGCTGTCGCGCATTTATATAGGCATCATTTCTCCCATTTTGCAGATAAGAAAACTGAGGTTAAGAAACTTGCCTCAGATCACGCTGTTACTTGGAAATGAAGCCCTTAATTCAAAACCTGCGTTTTCATTCACAGCTTCAAAGACACCTTCCAGAATAGTGTAAGCCGTAGGGGGAAGGAGGGGGGCGGTTGGCGTGCAGCAGAGGAGGCCTAGCAGCGCGAAGGCCTCGGAGTGGTCTAGGCGTCGAGTAGGCATTTGGACAGCACACCGGCTGGACGGGGGAGAGACCTGCAAAACCGAGGCGCGCCTGGGATTTGGAGCGCTAGGGTGGCTGCACTGGCTGGGGGCAGGGTTGCGGGGCAAAGCGCGGCTGCCAGGGTCTTGCAGCGCGTGGAGAGGGGTCCTGAAGGGACCGCGACAGCGGCTTCCGGGGCTGTGGCGCGAGTGGGACGCGTTGCGCGGTGCGGAGGACTGGTCCCGGCGACCTGGGGGGCGCGCAGCGTGCGAGCAGCCTCGGGAGTTACCCAGGGGCCGCTGGCCTCGGCCGCGCCTCCCGGCTGCGCTCACTAAGATGGAGCCAGCAGTACCGCGGAGGAGGGGAGGAGAGAGGAGGGGAGGGGAGGGGAGGGAGCGGGGAGAGGGATGCGCGGGCGAGCTGGTAACCTTCCGCAGCGAGGAGTGTAATTGCCCCTGTGACCGCGGGCGACGAGGGCGGGGCGCGCGCCCGGCCTCCTCCCTCCCACTCCGCCGCCGGCGCGGAGCTGGCTTTTGGCTGGGAAGGTGCAGAGCACCTCGAGGGCCTGGCCGGCTCAGCGCAGGGCGAGGCGGGTGCTAGCCCTCGCCTCCTGGACAGCTGTCCTCGGCGCTCCCGCCTGGGGCCTTCCTCCTGCGCGCCGGCCACTTCCTTTGGCTCCTAGGCCCTTCCAGGCACCGGCCTCCCTCTTCCTTAGGGTGCGCCCCGGCCCGGGCCTGGGGTAGTCAGCCGCGCCCGGGTGACATCGGTCATTGGAGAGCGGCGTTCCCTGGAGGGGGCGCGGCGGTCAGCCTCGGGTGGTGGGTGACCTACGAGACCCTCCACCCCACCCTCGCCCCGGGCGAGCCCTGAAGCCCGCGGGCCTCGGGGGTCGCCCTGGGACACCCCTGCTCGGCGAGGCCGAGCTTGGCTGCGCACACTTGGCCTCCTGTCCCCGGGTCGGAGGGGAGACGGACTTCGGGCACTCTCCGCGCCCCCGGATCTCCCCGCGCCGTCGGCTTGTGCGCTTTGCCCTTTGGTGGGTTCCTGGCCCTGCGCCGAGCAGAGGGGGCCGGGTCGGTGGTGGAGAAGGGGGCCCCGGCCGGCCAGGGATTCCGGAGTTTGTAACCCGTGTAGTTTCTGGCTTTCACGGCTCGTTTGAAATCCTCCCACAGGAAGATGTCTGCCTAGGAGGCCTGCGCGGCTCGGAGCCCCGCGCGGCCACCCGGGTGTGTGTGTGCGGGTGTGCGGGCGGGTGTGTGTGTGTGTGTGTGTGTGTGTGTGTGCGCGCGCCCGCGCACGAGACCCGGGAGAAGGGGGGCCCCGGGCGAGCCCTGAAGCCCGCGGGCCTCGGGGGTCGCCCTGGGACACCCCTGCTCGGCGAGGCCGAGCTTGGCTGCGCACACTTGGCCTCCTGTCCCCGGGTCGGAGGGGAGACGGACTTCGGGCACTCTCCGCGCCCCCGGATCTCCCCGCGCCGTCGGCTTGTGCGCTTTGCCCTTTGGTGGGTTCCTGGCCCTGCGCCGAGCAGAGGGGGCCGGGTCGGTGGTGGAGAAGGGGGCCCCGGCCGGCCAGGGATTCCGGAGTTTGTAACCCGTGTAGTTTCTGGCTTTCACGGCTCGTTTGAAATCCTCCCACAGGAAGATGTCTGCCTAGGAGGCCTGCGCGGCTCGGAGCCCCGCGCGGCCACCCGGGTGTGTGTGTGCGGGTGTGCGGGCGGGTGTGTGTGGGTGGGTGTGTGTGTGTGTGTGCGCGCGCCCGCGCACGAGACCCGGGAGAAGGGGGGAGGAGCCGGCCTCAGCACTTTCTCAGCTGCAGCGCTGCGATCGCGTCGTGCGGCGCAGGGCCTGGCACCCAGGGCTCGCCCTCACCCCAGCCTCGGCCCGGCGGACGCCCCGGCGCCCCTCTTGAGCTACCTCGCTGCCCCCTGGCAGGGACTGTTAACACAAGCAGGTGATGGCGCCCTGGCGCCCGTCGTGCGTTGGTCTTTATACCTCGTGAGTTCAACACTAATGAGTTATGGGTTGGCCCACGAAAACATAATGTGTAAATTAGGAATTTAATGATGTGTAAGATTAAAAGCTGCGCAGGGTTGCATTTATTTAAGGCTGCCATCTTGTGTTCGCACAGAAATTACTTGAACGACATTGACCCCCCCTCGCCCGTAGGACTGGAAATGGCGTGGGGGCGGGGATGGGTTCTGGGGGCTCCCGGCCCTGGGACTTGAGGCCCTTCTCGCCTCTCTCGCGGGGCAGGTGGTGGTCTGTGGCGGCCGAGGGCTGATTTTGGGTGGGCGCATTCATA
>NW_006778821.1:2296681-2297384 GCF_000442215.2 Lipotes vexillifer | reverse complement strand
CTCTTTCCCCCTTTCTGGGGTCCAGGATTGGCAAGGCCCACAGGGGTTGCCAATTTCTGGGAGACTTACTGCTTCTCCCTGTCCTGATGGCGCTCACGCGTTTTAGGGCTTGTTTCCAGAACTCAAAAGCATCTACTCTTTGATTCTTTAAATCCATTTCCCTTCATTTGTCCAAGCTGCAGGTGTTGGGTCTGCCCTCACTGAACATGAACCCATCCCTTGGAGCAGCCAGGGGTCCCCAGGCCCAGGCAGGCCTGGAATCTGGATCCTAAACCCTTAGGTTTATACAGATTCAGCTCACCTTTTGTAGGATTCTTTTCTTTTTTGCAAATTCGCGGGGAAATGGAAAGCAGACTCCCTGTCTTTTTGCTCTGACATTGGGGCTCCCTGCTCTGTGCCAGCATGCCTGTGTACAGGCCAGCTCTCACCTCAGTATTGTTTCCCGCAGTTTTCTTTTTCCAGCAAAAGCTTCTGGTGATGTATGTGGCCTGAGGCTGCCTCTCAGGTGCTCCTTAGACCCAGGTGAGGCACGTGATGCCATCTTGGGGAAGCTGCACCCAGCAGCTACCAGGCCGAGCTTTTCCATCTGGTTCTGTGGCCAGAGTGACTGGCAGGTGGGATGCCTTTTGTGGCCACCAGATGTGAGGACTCTCTGACAGTCTCTGCCCAGCCCTGTGGTGGCTAAGGAGGGAATGAGGTAAGG
>NW_006778821.1:2287956-2296671 GCF_000442215.2 Lipotes vexillifer | reverse complement strand
TTCCTGGGATCCAGTCCAGAGCCGGCTGCTCACCCCCCCTGGGAAATGAGGGCTCTCCTCCCAAAGGGACTGCTTTCCACCTGGAAGAATGTGATGGCCTGGCAGGGCTGGAGCTGTAGTGCTTAGGGGGCATGGGAGGAGTAAAAGCAAAGAAAGGATTGGATCATGAACTTCTATATAGGGAACCAAGGCTTGTCTTGGTAAATTACAGAGCGCCAGGGCCTTGAGGGAACAGGGAGGCCTCCAGCGTGTATTTTCTAGGCCTTGAAAGAGTTAATGGGAGAAATGTTGTTCCTGGTTTGTCTGTTTGCTCAGGCCCCACACTTATCTAACCAATCACCGAAAGGGTATAACTTTAGAAGTTTCATTCTCTCTCCCGCTTGGCTGGGAATTTCAGAAAACCCTTGCTTAAGTAATCATGATAATCCTTTCAAATTCCTTAGGGTCTGAGGCCAGTTGGTGTTCCTACTTGAGTCCTGTTTAAGGAAAAAAAAAAAAAAAGACAAGGCGAGAAGAAGGCAGCCTGTAATAAAGAACATTGCAACATATCCCTCTGAAAACTACCCCCCCGACATGGCTTTTTTGCCCAGATAAGCTTCCTAAGTGGGTCCCTAGGTTTCTGAGAAATGGTACTGCCAGGTCTGGATGTTGGCGGCAAAGGGAAAGATCAAAGGGAAACCAGGTGAGGGGGCCACAGTTTCCCTTTTGGTGAAAACATGAAGGGGACACTTGACCTCCTTGGGGAGCTGGGGGAAGCATATCGCATTGTGGGGAGCAGGTCAGAGTTTGAGGTGCTGCTGATAAGACGTACTGTTGGAATCAGAAAGAAGGTGTGTGTTGGATTTCCCTGGTGGGGCAGTGGTTAAGAATCTGCCCGCCAATGCAGGGGACACGGGTTCGAGCCCTGGTCCGGGAAGATCCCACATGCTGCGGAGCAGCTAAGCCCGTGCGCCACAACTACTGAGCCTGCGCTCTAGAGCCCGCAAGCCACAACTACTGAAGCCCGTGCGCCTAGAGCCCATGCTCCGCAACAAGAGAAGCTATAGCAATGAGAAGCCTGTGCACCGCAACAAAGAGTAGCCCCCGCTCACTGCAACTAGAGAAAGCCCGCGCACAGCAACGAAGACCCAGCCCAGCCAAAAATAAATAAATTAATTAAACAAAAAAAAAAAAAAAAGAAAAAAGAAAGGAGGTGTGTGGTTTCTCGGAGCGCCTTCAGCCAAATTTTTTCATTGGTGTTTGTTGCATGATTGTCCCTAAGGGGTCCTCCAGCCCTGGACCTGCCTCCTGCAGCCCAGATCAGCCTGTCATGGAAGAATGCCATGCCACCACCTCTGTCCCTAGCCACACTGTCCCTGATCCAGGGCCTCGGGCCTCGGACGTCCCAGCTCTTTATGCAGCCTGGCCGCCTTCAGTCTGCGAGGATTACTGCCCCCCCACCCCCACCCCAGAATTTCTTCATTGAGCTATCACAGCACGCTGGCCAGGCCTGTTCCCATTTCTGGTGACGTTCTCCAGGGTTTTGTTTCGTCCTTTATACACCATTCCCAGAGAGGCTGCAGGAGGAAGTGAAAGAATGCTTGACTGAATTTTTATAGGTCTTTTCTAGTCCATTCTGCAGCTGATCTAGCCCTACATGCTTAGGCAGGCCTCCCGCGCTCTGCGCCCTGGTGTGGGGGGAGATGATTTCAAAGGGACTTTTCAGCTCAGACATTCTGGTCATTTCTTTGACGAGGCTGGAAGGAGGGAGGGTTCGCATCCTTAAGACACGATACGGGGAAAAGGCAAGTTTTGACTGATGGGGAGGTTTTGGTGTTTATGGCTTTGTTGGCCGATCCTCAGATGTGGTAGATAGCTTTGGCTTGTCTGCTCAACACTTGGTCCCGCTTCTAGATTCAGAACCCACACTTTGTTTGGGGGAACCACTGCTTTCTAAGTACGAGTGCTTTGTGGGAGGGGATTGGCTCCATTTCCCAGCTGCAGAAGTGGGATGAGCGGAGCATTTGAACGTGCCCCCTCACCCCACTTTGGTCACAGTGATTGGTTCAGAGATGGGTATGTGACCTGAGTGGGTCCCAGAGAGACAGTTTCAGAACTTGCTGTTTCTAGTGGAAAAGAGAATCATGCTTTCTACTGGGGTTACCAAAAAAGATAGGCTATAAGCCTGGGCTGGCTGGCAGCCTGAGGAAGGAGCCAACAAAGACAGAGCAGAGCCAGGTGACAGTGTCTTCATTGTTTGAACCCCTGGATCCCGTTGAACCTGAAGCCAGCCCTGCCCCAGGATATTTCAGTTATATGTGCCAATAAATTGCCTTTCTTTGCTTAACTCACTTGGACCTGGGTTTTCTGTCACTTGCAGTTGAGAGAGTCTTGATTTACCTGCCACCCTGGGGAAGCATAAAGGTCACTACCCCCTGACAGGTTCAGAAAAGTTAAATCCAAGAGGTATGGAACCAGAATGGGAACTCAGATCTCCTTCCACCACAGTGCTTGGCCCAAGGAGCTTTATCAACATTGTAGTTTTCTCTTTTTCTGGCCGCTTTACATCTTTCCAAAGGACCCACCCAGAAGTGACCCTAGTATGCTGGGGCATCTTCATCGTGGTTGGTGCCAGGGGAGAATGTTTGCTTTTATGTCTGGTGGAGCCTGTCCAGGGTTTCATGCTTTGCTCTCAAACCCTCTCCCGGGATTAACTTCCTTTCTTTTGGTTTTCTGTTTTGCTTTCTTGCCCTTGTTCCAAGGACATTTTCTTGACTCCCATCCATTCCCTTAATCTGATTTTCTATATTCTACTTTAAAGACACTTCCCAGGCCGGGGTCTGGAAACAGTGCTTAGCACATAGTAGTAAGTGCCTGGTAATTGTTAGTTTGCTGTGGCTTGAATTACATTGCTTCCTTTCCCCTTTTCCACCAGGCATTCATACTTTGTCTCCCTTCTTTTGAACAGTTCCTCAGGCCCCAAGTCTTTCATGAAGCCTTATCAATATCTGAGAAAGAGGTGGCCATCTTCCCTGGCTCTAGCCTAGATAAATGTGTGTGGCCCCCTTTCCTCCCTACCCCAGCCCTGTCACAGTGTAAAATACCAAGAGCCCTGGACTAGGAGATAAGAGGAGACCTGGCGTCAGGCATAACTCTAGTTAGTCTCACTCACACCCATTCCAACTCTCTTCTGCTTTCTTATTCTCTACCACAGAGGCTAGATAGTGAAGTTCTCAAATTGCAGGCTACTTTAGAGCTAGTGGTGGCCATGTGATTCAGTTCCGGTCAAGGAGAGGTAAGCAGAAATCTCTGGGAAGGGTTTCCCTTCCCAAATAGGGCAAAACCTTGAACAGAGAAGAATTTTAATCCCTCTGTCTTCTTCCTGTCTGGAACTCAGATCCTGTGCCTGGAGGTGCAGCAGCCATCTTGGGACCATGGGGATGAAACCCGCATGCAGTGCAGGAAGACAGGAAGGGTCTGGGTCCTGGACAACTGGAGCAGATGCATGAGCCCTGGATACTGTATGTTCCTCTGGACTTCCCTTACAAGAGAAAACTTAACCCCTTACTCAAGCCACTGTTTGTCAGGATTTCTGTTACTCGTGGCATTCTTTTTTTTTTTTTTTTTTAATTTATTTATTTTATTATTTTTGGCTGCGTTGGGTCTTTGTTGCTGCACGCAGGCTTTCTCTAGTTGCGCTGAGCGGGGCCTACTCTTTGTTGAGGTGCACGGGCTTCTCATTGAGGTGGCTTCTCTTGTTGCGGAGCACAGGCTCTAGGCACGCAGGCTCCAGTAGTTGTGGTGCACGGGCTCAGTAGTTGTGGCTCTCTGGCTCTAGAGTGAAGGCTCAGTAGTTGTGGCGCACGGGCTTTGTTGCTCTGCAGCATGTGGGATCTTCCCGGACCAGGGCTCGAACCCGTGTTCCCTGCACTGGCAGGCGGATTCTTAACCACTGTGCCACCAGGGAAGTCCCTCGTAGCATTCTTATAATTGACACAGCTGGGCTCTGTTCCCAGCTCTGCTCTAATTCACTGTGTGGTCTTGGGAAAGTGACTTCACCTCTCTGGGCCTCTGTTTCCTTATTTGGAAAATGAATATTTGTGAGTACATGCTTTAGAAGATTTTTTTTATATGTGTGTATATAATATGTATATCTCCACAAGACTATTATTTTAGCTATGACATTATGATGTGCTTAGGTGTGGATTTCTTTTATTTTTATGTTTTTATTTTTAAAAAATATTTATTTATTACTTATTTATTTTTTTTGGCTTCGTCGGGTCTTAGTTGCAGCATGCAGGATCTTTTCGTTGTGGTGTGTGAGCTCTTCATTGTGGCACATGGGGTTCTCTCTAGTTGTGGTGTGCGGGCTCAGTAGTTGCAGCACACAGGCTCTGTAGTTGTGGCACGCAGGCTCCAAAGCACATGGGCTCTGTAGTTGCAGCACACGGGCTCTCTAGTTGTGGCACATGGGCTCAGTAGTTGTGGCTTGAGGGCTTAGTTGCCCCACTGCATGTGGGATCTTAGTTCCCCAACCAGGGATCAAACCCACGTCCCCTGCATTGGAAGGCAGGTTCTTAACCACTGGACCACCAGGGAAGTCCCAGAAGATTTTTTATAACTAACAGATTCTGATTTTATGAATGTAGCTTTGTGTCTTTTTCTGTTTTCTCTGCCTGTGTTTAGGTCTTATCTTCTCAGACTGCAACCTCGCCTCCTGACTTCCAGGTCTGCTCCACTTTCTTTTTTTCTTTTAAATTGAAGTGTAGTTGATTTATAATATTGTGTTAGTTTTAGGTGTACAGCAAAGTGATTCGTTTTTATATATATTAAATATATATATATATTTATATATCTATATTCTTTTTTTGATTCTTTTCCATAATAGTTTCTTACAAGATATTGAATACAGTTCCACGTGCTATACAGTAAGTCCTTGTTGTTTATGTACTGCTTCGCTTCTAAATTTCACACACTACCCCCTGATTAACCCAAATTATAGGAAGACTGCTTTGTTATGCTTGAAAATCGCTAATGGTTCTTCTTACCCACAAAGTAGAATACTGAGTCTCTTAAAAAAATTCCCTACAAATGTCAAGGGGTGAATATACTACTGTGATAACGAAGATCCTGTGTAATTGGCTCTAAAACAGAGAACTGATCAACTGTATAGGGAAGACTATAGAAAGAGATTGAAAACGGCACGAGAACTTAATCCGTGACAAACAAAGCAACCGAATCACATCATTTAATATTTAATAATTATTTCAGAAATGCCATTAGCACAACTTCTTGGTCTAGAGAAGAACTAACTTGGACTTGGATCTCACACCAGACCCTGCTCCCACCGCCCCCTCCCCCCCAAAAAAAGAGAGATTCTGGATGGGTTAGAGTTAAATATAAAAACATAACAAAAAAGTGAACAATATATCCAAAAAAAAAAAACTTAGAAGAAAATAGAAGCATATTTATAACATCTACAGGAGGGTAAAGTGGACTTCGTAGAAAATGACAAGAACAAAATGCTATGTTTCAACATAAGAATAAAGAAAAGCTTTTGCACAATAAAAGTGTGGGTCTATTTTGGGTTCTGTATTCTTTCCCTTTGATGTATGCATCTGGCCCTCCATCAATACCACACAGTCTTGATGATGGTAGCTGTATAGTAAAGCCCTCATATCAGATGGAGCGAGAACTCAGAGTCTTTTGACCTTGAAAGCCTCTGTGAGCTGACTCAGTTTACCGTTCCCTCTAACCAGTCTGCTCTGTGCACTGTCCCCTACACATATGAGCACACTTGAACTCTTTGTTGCCTGCCTGGAATGTTGGGCTCCAGCCTGCATCTGAGACCAACTCTTCCTTTAAGATTTCCCTCAGTTTCTTCCTTTTCCCTGAAAACTTTCTTGGTTCCCACTGCTCCTCACTGCAATCCTTTTTTTTTTTTTTTTTTGCGGTACGCGGGCCTCTCACTGTTGTGGCCTCTCCCGTTGCGGAGCACAGGCTCCGGACGCGCAGGCTCAGCGGCCATGGCTCACGGGCCCAGCCGCTCCGCGGCATGTGGGATCTTCCCGGACCGGGGCACGAACCTGCGTCCCCTGCATCGGCAGGCAGACTCTCAACCACTGCACCACCAGGGAAGCCCCTCACTCCAATCTTAAAAGTGATCATTCTTTCCCTCTTGAGTTCCCAGCACTCTTTGCCTGCATCATTTACTCGGGGTTTAAAATGTTATCCTTTTTACGTATTCGTGTTCCCATGTGTAACCGTAGCCTTCTTGATTATGGGTTCCAGGTCCCTGACACACACACTGCCAGTATACAGTAGGTACTTAGCAAATGGCTCACTGTTGGAGAAAAAGAATAAGCCAAACTCCATTGTGAATTCAGGAAGGCACAGGTGTGTGGAATTACAGGTGGCCAAAAGTACGCGTGCATCCTTTAAGTATGGGTACACTTGGAAGTTGATTTGCAAGAAGGTCTCTGACATCATATTGGTGGGAAGCTAAGTCTTCTGCAGAAATAAGTTGATAAAGGCTCTATATTTAAACATAACCTGAAGCAGGTGTTATAACTATCGCTACAACCCAGCTGCGTAACAAACAGCCCCCAAATCCCAGTGGCTTACCACAAACACTTATTTCTCACCCATGGATGGCTGTGGCTTCTCTGCTCCAGGCTAGGGGTTGGATTTAGGTCAGCTCCACGCACCTCTCATTCCAGGGTGTCAGATTGAAGCAGCAGCAGCTACCTGGAGGCATGTTCTTCTCCTGCTGATGGCAGGAGTGCAGGAGGCCAGGCCAAACCAAGTAAGCACATTTCAAACCTCTGCTTGTGTCGTATTTACTTGTACGCCATTGACCACGGCGAGTCACATGGCCGAACTGACATCAGTGGGGCCCGGAAGTATATTCCTGCCCTGGAGGGAGTGCAGAGAGGGGTTGGAGTGGGGAAGGGGAGTGAATATTTGCTGAGCGATGCTACTGTCTAGCATAGTGTATACAGTGCACGAACAAAGACCGAGGGCCCAGCTACAAAGGCCTGCAGCCGGAGGGGTGGAACTGAGCCAATTGGGACCACACAAAAAGATCCAGGAGGAAGCAGGGCTCCGGAGGGGCTCTCATCGGGTTCTCAGCTGGAGGCTGCTATCAGAACCCGCCACGTGTCCTTTACGGCTTGCGTTTAAAGTGCTCGCAGTCAAACTGCGCACAGCTCTGAAAAAATTCCAATCCGGCAGAAGTGGAGGACTCATCCAGGTGCAGGTAAGGACATTGAATCTGCTGTGGACATCGCAAATCAATTTTCCCCCCTCAGTGATTTTTCCGCCTCTCCTTCCACCATTCATCCTTAGTGGGGAAGAATTTGGATTCCCATTTTCTTATTATGAAATATCGGACGGTGGGAAGGTGTAACCTTTTCAAAGCAATTGCAATTAAGCTTCTGGAATGGGGAGTCTCTTCTCTCAGGTGTCTGCTGTTGGAGTCCTTCGAAAGCCAGAAGAGAGAGAAGCTGGGAATCTTTTCTAGATGAGGGGGAAGAGCTGAGGTTCTACTCTCCAGGTTCTACTCGCTGTTCCTCGTGGGAACAGATTCTAGGTGGGGAGCAGGGCGACGCAGCGTGTTCCCACCTCTTAGACTTGGCCCCCGACAGCTGAAGAGCACACTCCCACCTTCCCCTTAGCTTTGCCCAATGCATTTGTCGTAGGCTTGTTTCTGAAGGGGGATGCAGGAGCTGGTGCTCAACAACCGAAGAGAACCAATGTTACACATCTCTTCCCAACTCTCCTGTCCGTGATGGCAAGGTGGTAACTTGAAATCGACCAGGGTGGGAGTATTAACACTACAGAAATCGGCAAACACTGCAAGCAGGTTTTGTTTTGTTTTGTTTTTTCCTGGAGAGCCAGTTGTTAAACATTTACCTGCATATCACTGCTGCTGAGGAAAAGTCCAGGCCATTGCACCTTAGATGGGTCTTTCTCGAGGTTTCTCGGAAGTCCACTGTCCTCCTGGTAAAGGCAAAAGGAAAGTTTGTGAGATAGGGGTTGGGGGTGGATATAGGAGAACCAAGATGTGTGTGTGCGTGTGTGTGTGTGCGCGCGCGTGCGCACGCACGTGTGCGGGTGTGTGTAGAAATGGAGTTGTACTCTCCCGTGTTTGTTCAGCTCTTAAAATAGAAAAGAAGCCTTCAAACATTTTATTTTTAAATTCAGCCAGTACTGCATGAGGCTGATGGGCTGCCACCTGGACAGAGGCGGACCCGCGGTGGGACGGATGGGAGGAAGTGGCCGGATCTGCAGGGGCCGCCCAGGTCTATCCTTTTTCATCGAGCACACGCCTGTCATCCATCACCTGAAAAGGTTATAAATCTACCCAGTGTTGAAAAGCCCCAGAATGAACTGAGTGGAATTAAATGTGTGCCACGTGAGAGGGCTCGGCTGGCGGACTCCCCTTCATCTTGCGTCGGATGTTGAGGGCTTTGAGAGCTCAAGAGACATTTACTGAATGAAAGAGTGAATGAATGAATGAGTGAGTGAAGGGGGGAGTTGTTTTTCGTGCCTCTGCTCCTTTCCTTCTGTATTTTCATTCAGCAGATATGTTTTGAGCACCCAACTTGTGCAGGGCACCATGTCCCCAAGACTCAGCGTGGTTTGTGGCCTCAGCTACTTGATCTGTGATCTGAGGGCTGGGTCTGGGTTTTCTACCTCCTGATCCCCTGCCCTGCCCACACGAACCCCATCATT
>NW_006778821.1:2285600-2287923 GCF_000442215.2 Lipotes vexillifer | reverse complement strand
TCATTACTTCCTGCTGGTGCGGCTGCCCCCATCGCCCCTTTGGCATGGTGTTGGCAATCTCTGAAGGAGAAAGGGATAATTTTGTCTCCTGTCACGTAGCAAAATAAAAGCTTTTGGCAAGCACGAAACCTGGGAGGCCTTTACTGCCACACGTATAATTAGAACTTTGGGCTAAACCCATCCCTGAGGAGCAAAACATTTCATTTTAAGGCACATGCTTTTTGATTTGTTTATTAAAAAAAAATTTTTTTTTTTCCAGAAAAGCAGTTCCCTTCATTCCCTCTGATGACATCACAGCTGAACACAGCACAGAGCTCTTCACCACTGTAAAGGGGGAACAGTTTGCATGCCGTATTTGACTTCAAACCCTTATGACCCGTGACTAGAGCATTCCAGACCTGCACTCGGAGCCTGGGATGGACATTTTTCTTCAGGTGCAAGGATTATTACAAGGAATGCATTCTTAAACCAGGCCGGCTCCCGGCACACCACTTCCACATATGGATATTAATTTATGTGATCACTTGAATGCAAACGCTCAGCTGTCTCCATAAGTTTTAGAAGCAATCATCCCAGGGAGCATCGGAGACACCGAGAGTCAATTCTTGTGTAATAATTTCATATTCGAGCCAGGGATGCCAAATCACGGCCCCTTTGGATAAAATGTGAGCCTGTGGAAACACTCCCCTCCCCCTTTTTATTATTGTGCATTTTATTTCCCCATACAATATGTTTATGCCCTGGAAAAACAAACCAACCCAGGGGGCCAGGCTGACAGTGTGATGCAGGGGGTGCCTTCTCGGCACTGCCCGAAGCTTCTGACTCAGCCTCTAGCAGGCACCATGACCGGGGCGTGTGTCTGGGCACTGCTGAGAAAGCCCTCCTTGGCCCCCAAACCTTGAGTGGGGGAGGCATCAGAAGATCCCCAAGTTTTCAATGGAAATCACCCAACCTCAGAATGGAAGGAGGTCATCTGGCCCCAGTTCCCAAGCTTCTATTCCTTTTTTTTTTTTTTTTTTTTTTTTGCTGTATGCGGACCTCTCACTGCTGTGGCCTCTCCCGTTGCGGAGCACAGACTCCAGACGCGCAGGCTCCAGACGCGCAGGCTCAGCGGCCATGGCTCACGGGCCCAGCCGCTCCGCGGCATGTGGGATCTTCCCAGACCGGGGCACGAACCCGTGTCCCCTGCATCGGCAGGCGGACTCTCAACCACTGCGCCACCAGGGAAGCCCTATTCCTTTTTTATTAAACAAAACCAAACAAAACCAAACAACCAGCTTTACTGAGACACAATTCACATACCATAAAATTCACCCATTTAAAGTGTACAATTCAGTAGTTTTTAGTCCATTCACAGAGAAGTGCAGCCATCACTGCTTTTTATCATCCCCCAAAGAAACACTGTACCCCTTAACAGTCACTCCCCATTTCCCTCCAACCACACCCCTCAGCCCTGGCAGCCATGAATCTCCTTTCTGTTTCTATAGGTTTGCCCACTGTGGATAGTTTATATAAATGGAATCGTACAATATGTGGCCTTTTGTGACTGGCTTCTTTACTCAGCATTATGTTTTCAAGATTCATCCACGTTGTAGCAGGTGTCAGTAATTCGTTCTTTTTTATTGCCGAATAATATTCCAGTGTCTGGATAGACCACATTTTGTTTCTCCATTCATCTGTTGATGGACATTTGGGCTGTTTCCACCTTTTGGCTGTTACGAATTATGCTGTCGTGAACACTCGTGGACATGTGCTTTCATTGGAATTGCTGGGTCATGCGGTAACTCTGTGTTCAACTTTACTGAGAAACTGCCAGACTGTTTTCCACAGTGGTTGCACCATTTTATATCCCCACCAGCAGTGTATTGGGTTCCAATTCCCTTTTTGTTTATTTTATTTTTATTAAAAAAATTTGGGGGGCCGTGCTACTCGGCTGGTGGGATCTTAGTTCCCCGACCAGGGATCAGACCCAGGCTCCCTGCAGTGGAAGGGTGGAGTCCTAACCACTGGACCACCAGGGAATTCCCTTTTTGATTTTATAAATTGTGGTAAAAAATACATAACATAAAATTTACCATTTTCAGTGTATAATCAGTGGCATTAAGTATATTGACAGTGTTGTATAACCATCACCACTATCTATTTCCAGAACTTTTCCATCATCCTAAACAGAAACTCTGTACCCGTTAGGCACTACTCCTCATCACCCCACCCCCAACCCCTGGTAACCTTTCTTCTACTTTCTATCTCTGTGAATTTACCTGTCCTAGGGTTCCAGTTCCTTTTACAGTTCTCTCAACAGATGTTTTTTTTTTTTTTTTTT
>NW_006778821.1:2276750-2284964 GCF_000442215.2 Lipotes vexillifer | reverse complement strand
TCCCGTTGCGGAGCGCAGGCTCCGGACGCGCAGGCTCAGCGGCCATGGCTCACGGGCCCAGCCGCTCCGCGGCGTGTGGGATCTTCCCGGACCGGGCCACGAACCCGTGTCCCCTGCATCGGCGGGCGGACTCTCAACCACTGCGCCAGCAGGGAAGCCCTCAACAGATGTTTATTACAACTTCCGCCCCAATCAGTTCCCATCTCCTGACCTTAGTACTGCCGTCTGGATAGAAGACATCTTGGACAAGTTGATTTCCCCATCCACAAGATAAGCTGTAAGGGAAAACCCCACTCCTTTTTCAAGCAAAACCTAGGGCCTCTAGGATATAAGTCTGGAAAGACTGTCTTAGCGGGATGAGAAGTGAGCAGCTCTGACCTTGTGCCCCGCCCCCCGCCCAGAGTCTCCTTCCCTTGGGGGCCCCTCATTTCGAGGCCTGCTGATTCCATTATATTAGTCCCCAGTGTTGTCCCCTCTTCACTTTACATGTGAGTCCCCTGCGTGGACACACTCTTCCCCCACTTGGCTCCTCAATGCTCAGCTGAGACCTCTAAATACAAGGGAGGACAAAAGGGAAATTGACAGGGAATACACAGAACATGGCAGCCTGGGTTACAGAGTGGGGGGGCCCACCCAGCCTCACGGAGCCTGCCCTTCCCAGCACAGTCCTAAGCCACAAGGGCTGGGGTGGTTGCCAGGCTCTCCCCCTCTGCCTTCTCCAGTCTTTCTGTCTGAAAATCCTGTTATTCCTCACATGTTGGACTTCCCAGACTGATTCTTAATATCTCTTATCTTTTCTCTTATATTTTCTGTCTCTTTCATCGTGCTTTATGTCCTGGAAGAGGCTCTTGATTTTTTTTCTTTCAGGCCTTCAATTGATTTCTTTCATTCTGTCCCCGTATTTTCAGTTTCCAAGTTCTCTTACTTTCGGTAATCGTTAGTATCGTTTTCTTGTTTCATGGATGCAACCGATTCTCACATCTCTCTGAGGGTAAAGCTTTCTCCTCTAACTCTTCCTTCTCCTCTGTTGACTAAATGATCTCGCTTTCCTCCAGGATCCATTTTTCTGTTGTTCTTTTTCATCGTTCTCTTCGATGGTGCAGGTCTTCTTTAGATGAACTACCAGGGAGGGCGTCTCTTCCTGCATAGTGAGTGGGGGCACGTGGACCATCAGTGTCGTTGGTGTGGTGGGTGAGCTCCCTTTTAGGCGAGCAGTGGGGGAGCTGAGGTCTCCCAAATGCTGAATCGCGGAGTGCGGGCTTTACTTCCAAGGCACTAATATCCACACAAGCTGCTCCGGTTCTCCTCAGAAAATGGGTTCCATCCCTTCAGAAGACACTTCCCCCCCTTTTGTTGTTCTGGTTGTTGAGAAATGCAGGCATGAAGCCAGTGTCAACCCTGAGGAACCAAGAAGTGTGCCCTTGGCTCTTTACCCACAGAGGCGGGGAGAGTGGCGGTGGGGGGCAGTTGTCCGGCTGCAGACCCTCAATCAATCCCATTTCCATCCACATTTTCCCCTCCTGCCCTGAGGGACCCCCACCCCCCACCCCAGTCTCAGCCTGGAGCCTTTTCCTTGGGCCTCCTTGCCTGGGAGGGTTCCAGCTGTGGCCCCTCTGCTCTGCGTCATCTGTCACCACCCCGCCTTCTGCTCTCTGTCTTTCAGAAATGTGTTGAAATCCCTCATCTGCTGACACCCTGCCCCCCTTCCTTATTGTGGGTTTATACCTTTTTTTTGTTCCTTCACCATCATATGAAAGGGAGCTTGGGAGGAAGGGGAGATAAGTACACGTGCTCGAAGTATGTAAAACAGATAATCTACACAAAGCATTCTGCGTAGTATCTGCTCAACAAATGTCAGCTCCTCTTAAAATGATCACCTGCTGATATCGCATCTTGGGGTGTGTGGGGAGAGGTTTGGGGGTCAGTGGACAGTGATGGGGCGTGGGAGAGTTTGTCCGTGGTCTTTCTCAGTGAATCTTCTAATTGTGGTTTTTCCTCTTTAAAATTTTCTTATTTTTAAAAAAAATTTATCTTTGACTGCATTGGGTCTTTGTTGCTGTGCGCGGGCTTTCCCTAGTTGCGGCGAGCGGGGGCTACTCTTCGTTGCGGTGCGCGGACTTCTCATTGCGGTGGCTTCTCTTGCTGCGGAGCACGGGCTCTAGGCTCGAGGGCTTCAGTAGTTGTGGCACGCGGGCTCAGTAGCTGTGGCTCACGGGCTCTAGGGCGCAGGCTCAGTAGTTGTGGCGCACGGGCTTAGTTGCTCCACGGCATGTGGGATCTTCCCGGAACCAAGGCTCGAACCCGTGTCCCCTGCATTGGCAGGCGGATTCTCAACCACTGCGCCACCAGGGAAGCCCCCCGATTTTCTTATTTAAAATTGATTATTAATTGCATTAATAGTAAATGAATACATCCCTTTGTAAAAAACCTAAAACCTGAAACAACTTCAAGTTGCTTCCCATCAGCTGCCTCTTTCTGTCTCAGCTTGGGTCCTGGAAGCAGGCCCTGACACAGGGAAGTGGGGGCCAGTCCTTTATTTGGGAGGTGGTCCCAGGAAGCCCCAGGAGAGGGGTGCAGAGATGAGCCAGGGAAGGGAAGGGAAGGAAACCAATAAAGGGATAGTTATCAAGCAAGTTATTCCTGTGGGCGGCTGGGGCTTAATCACACTGGGGACCTCTGGGAGTCAGTGGAGAGTGACCCTCCCAAGGAGCCAGGGTGCTGGGGGATTTCACTACCATGCTTGCTTCCTGGCTGGGCTCTGAGACAGGGAACTTTGCCATGGCTCCCAAGACCACAGCTTGTATGTTTCACTTCACCCCTGGACATTCCTCTTGGAGGCGAGAGGGTGCCGGTCACTTCCACTCCTGGAGCACGTATCATCCTGTCTCCTCCACACTCTTGGGGATGAGAGTGGGGAGGTTCTTTAAGTCTTTTTCCTTATAGTCTCCTCTCCCTCCTCCCCTTGAAAAGCCTCATCCCATCCATCAAGCAGTGTGTACTGGAACTGGTTCCTCCTGGTTTGAGTTGGCAGACTGTGCTCATCTCTTTCTAACTCTGCATTCAGGGATATCGCATTGGTGGCTTGAAATCAGCCATAGTGGAAGTATTTACACCACGGATATTGGCCAATGCCCCAGATGCCAGCTTTTCCCCCAGAGAGCCAGGTGTTAAACATTTGCCACCGCACCAGTGTATAACTTCCAATTGAGAGGAAATACAGGGGATAGAGAAACAAGCTAGTGACATCACAAGGAAGCCACTTGATAAATCTAGAAGGTGGGACATTTTTCAGAACAGCATTGCAGTGTTGGGCCTGGACTGGATATTGGCTTGTAAAGACATTTTTGAGCCCATTGAGGGAATCTGAATATGTTCTGGGTATTGGTTGAGATGAATATTTACTGAAATGGAAAGGTGGAGGTCTTTGACTGGAAAAAGTAGGCTGCTTATTGTATCTACAATACAAATATGTCTTCTTTTAAAAAAATTAATTCATTATTAATTTATTTATTTTTTGGCTGAGTTGGGTCTTTGTTGTTGTGCGCAGGCTTTCTCTAGTTGCGGCGGGTCGGTGGGGGGCTACTCTTCGTTGTGGTGCGCGGGCTTCTCACTGTGGTGGCTTCTCTTGTTGCAGAGCACGGGCTCTAGGCACGCAGGCTCAGTAGTTGTGGCTCGTGGGCTCTAGAGCGCAGGCTCAGTAGTTGCGGTGCACGGGCCTAGTCGCTCCATGGCATGTGGGATCTTCCCGGACCAGGGCTGAAACCCGTGTCCCCTGCATAGGCAGGCGGATTCTTAACCACTGCACCACCAGGGAAGCCCCAAATATGTCTTTATAAATATTTGTACAGAGAATGATCCAGAAAAATATTGTGGTAGGCAGAGTTCTAAACACATGGTCCCTCGAGATTTCATGCCTTAATCTTGGAACCTGGGAATCACATCACATGTGATGAGATTTCACTCATGTGACTGTGTCATGTTACCTGGCACAGTCGACCATAAAGTAGGGAGATTATCTGGATGGGCCTAATCTAATCACACAAGCTGTTTAAGAGCAGAATGCTTTCCCTGACTGGTGGCAAAAGAGACAGGCAGGCGAGGTCAGAGAGATTTGAACCACGAGAAGGGTTAGATGTGCTGTTCCTGGCTTGAAGATGTACAGGAACCAGAGAACAGCCCGCAAGGAAACAGGGACCTCAGTCCTACAGCCACAAGGACTTAGATTCTTGTAATAACCTGAATGAGCTTGGAAGTGGATTCTCCCCCAGACCTTCCAGATAAAAGCCCAGCCTGGCTGACACCTTGACTTTAGCTTTGGGAGACCCAGAGCAGAGAACCAAGTCCACCTGGACTTCTGAGCTGCAGAAGTGGTGAGTAATAAATGGGGTGCTTTAAGCTGCTAAATTTGTGGTGATATGCTGCACAGCAGTAGAAAACCAAGATAGATACGCACTTATGTGTTAATGGTGGTGATATCTGGAAGGTGAGAGTGTGAGATTTTTAACATTTTTGGTGGTCTGTATTTTCCAACGTTCTACAACGTGCCTGTTCCGTCCATTGTATTAAGAGGATATTTAGGGCTTCCCTGGTGGCGCAGTGGTTGAGAGTCCGCCTGCCGATGCAGGGGACGCGGGTTCGTGCCCCGGTCCGGGAAGATCCCACATGCCGCGGAGCGGCTGGGCCCGTGAGCCATGGCCGCTGAGCCTGCGCGTCCGGAGCCTGTGCTCCGTAACGGGAGGGGCCACAACAGTGAGAGGCCCGCGTACCGCAAAAAAAAAAAAAAAAAAAAAAAGAGGATGTTTAACAAAAACCCTTTCGGATTGCTGGGGTGGGGGAAAGCCCTTCCCTTCATTTCCTCTCCATCTGAGACAACCTACCACGGCATTATTCTGTATCTCTTCCATGAAATTCACAGTATTTTGTACCACTTATGTTATTATTAGCATAATATTTTAAATTTAAATCATCCTTTTTCTCTTTTTTAAAAAAAACACCCTAAATGTTTTAGCCTTCTCCTGAGCAATAATATTCATGAAGCCATGGGTTGGCTGTGCCAGTTTTCTTTTTCCTAGCACATCAAAATACATAACCATAATTGTTTAAAAAAATATGGGTCTGTGTACCTCCAGCGGTATACAAAACAGGCTCTGGGAACAGCTGATCCCATATAATCCTTCCACAGCTTTGGCTTCAGTTGAAAACAAAAGCCTGGGAGGGGGTTGGCCCCTGGGTGCCTGGCAACTTCAGCCGTGGCTCTGCCCACAAAAGCCCGAAGGCTGGGGACGCCAAGGCCTGGCTACTGTCTGGGCCATGGAGGGGAAAGAAATCTACCCCAGGAGTAGGTAAATCCCGGATTTGTGTTTGTGGAAAATGCCCTGCCCATGGGTGGGTGTCAGAGCCGGGGCTCAGCCCAGCCCATCCGACTCTTCGACCCAGACTGATGCTACGTTGCTTCCTAAGGAAAAGACCAGAAGCTTGAGAAGTCCCAGAAAGGATCAGACATCAATCCAAAGACCAGCAGATGACATAGGGCTTTTTTTTTTTTTTTTTTTTTTTTTTTTTTTTTGGGCGCAATACATTTAAGGTAATTACCGATATGTATGTTCCTATGACCATTTTCTTAATTGTTTTGGGTTTGGTTTTTTTGTGTTGTTTTGTTTTTTGCAGTACATGGGCCTCTCGATGTTGTGGCCTCTCCCGTTGCAGAGCACAGGCTCCGGACTCGCAGCCTCAGCGGCCATGGCTCACGGGCCCAGCCGCTCCGCGGCATGTGGGATCTTCCCGGACCGGGGCATGAACCCGCGTCCCCTGCATCGGCAGGCGGACTCTCAACGACTGCGCCACCAGGGAAGCCCGACATACAGCTCTTTGTCCACTTTTCATTTTACCCAAAGGAAGGAGGGAGTGGCAGAAAGAAGGAGTTAGATAAATTTGAGTTTTAACATGGCTAGGCCTCATGGGAGCTCTGTATCAGGTGGTTCCTGGTCAAAGAGTTTACCAGCTGGGTAACCTGAATAAGTTACTTAACTTCTCTGAGTCTCCTTCTTTATCTTTGAAGTGGGAATAACGAACAAGGTGGGTTTTGCAGAATGTTGTTGATGAGGTTGAAATCAATTCCTACTGAAATAATATTTACTACATTTGTGGTCCTCGGTATTTGGATATGGAGAATCACTGATTGTGTAGTCTTTTCCCATTCTGCCCTCACATGTCTACAGTCTGCTCTGAAAACAACCACCAAGAGGGATCCTCTAAAACCTGAGTCAGATCTTGTCCGTTTCGGCACAGAATCCTCCAGAACCTTCCTATGGTACCAAGAGTGAAAGCCGAGGGTGCCAGGAAGGCCTTGCTTGATATGGTAACCACCCGCCTCACTTCTCTGAGCTCCCGGCCTGTTGCTTCCCCCTTCTCCACTCCAGCCACTCTGGCCTCTTTGCAGGTTCTGGAATACCCCGAGCCACTGCCACCTCAGGGCCTTTGCACCAGCTGTTCCCCTGGTCTGCTCTTTCGCCATCGTCCACAGTGCTCCCTCCTGTCCCTCCCCAAGGTCTTTGTAGAAGTGTCCACTTCTCAGCATGTACTCTTTTGAAACCTGCAACCTTCCCCCTGCCCCTGGTCCCTAGGTTCCCCATACCCTTCCCTGCCCAATTTTTCTCCTTCCCACTTCCCACCATAAAATACACTGCATGTTTTGCTTATTTATTTGTTTTCTACCTTTCTCCCCCACAAGAATGTAAGCTCCATGACTACAGGGATTTTTAAAAAATCTGTTGTGTTCACAACAGTTTTCCAGGGCCTAGAACAGCGAGTGACATATGGCAAGTGCTTAGTGATTATTCGTTGCATAATGAACGAATGAGCGAGCAAATGACAGGTTGGGAGGATTAAGTGGGACCACAAGTGTGAGCCCCAGAGTGGGTGCACAGGGACCTGACTTGCGGAGGGTATCACCTCAGGCTCATGCCGGCCTTGGCCTGGGGAGCCTGTTTCTTTACCAGGACCCCTTGCGGTTTGAAGGCCAGTGGCCAGGCTGTCCGCTTTTCAGCAGCCATCCGGAGCAGTCCTGGGCTGGCTACGCTTTTGCTGGATTTTCAGTACGTGACTTCCCCCCGAGGACAGAGCGAGAATCATCGAAAATCATTCACGAGAAACTCGCGGCTGTGCGTCCTGCAGGCGGCTTTGCAGGCCACCAGCGCCTGGTAGGGAAGGTGCAAAACAGAGAGGGCAGAACATTCTGCCTGCTTGCCCATCGCCTCTCCCCTCCCAGTGTCTCCTGAGGCCTGGGACAGAAGAGCTGCCGTTCGGGGCAGGAAAAGCTGCTTGGGTGAAGGTTGAGGCCCGGCCACGCTTAGATGGGAAGTGTGCTGCCGCCCCTCCCTGTGGCCCCCCTGCTTCCCAGGCCCGGAAGCTGCTTCCCCAAGGCTCAGCCTGGAGCCTGGGACCTGCCCCGGCTCCTGGCCGAGGCCACAGTCCAGGCTCCTCGTCTGCCCAGTGGCAGGGGTAGATGTGTCCCCAATCTGCCCTCCAGCGGCCCCTCCTTGGGGATCCCGTGTTCTGCCCTCACGGGCTCCCTTTGTTCTGTTTCGAATGGTGACGGGTGGCCCCTGGGCTTCATCTATGTAGTCCGAGTGCCTCGCAGCCCTTTACTAGTGGCTAAACCGGAGCGGGGTGGGTTGGAATTCTGTCACTGGGCAGCTCGGCTACTCCCCCTGGCTCGCCTTGGTCTGTCCCGTGTGGCAGCCACTTTCAGGGCCCCACGTACCCACCTGCCTGCAGCCTCACCTCGAAGCTCAGAAGACTGCTTACTGCCAACACCTCTGACTCTGCCTGAGGGACTTTTTTGGTTTTTTCTTGTTTCAGCCCTGCTGCCTGGCATGCGGGATCTTAGTTCCCCGACCAGGGATCGAACCCGTGCCCCCTGCAGTGGAAGCGTGGAGTCCTAACCACTGGACCACCAGGGAAGTCCCTGAGGGAGGCTTTTTTTTTTTTTAATATTTATTTATTTATTTGGTTGCACCGGGTCTCATTTGCAGCTCGCGGGCTCCTTAGTTGCGGCATGCATGTGGGATCTAGTTCCCTGACCAGGGATCGAACCTGGGCCCCCTGCATTGGGAGCACAGAGTCTTAACCACTGCGTCACCAGGGAAGTCCCGGGAAATTTTGAGGCTTCTCCTACGCTGTCCCCCAAGGTCCTCAGTGGGATTGAATCTCCGC
>NW_006778821.1:2255898-2276608 GCF_000442215.2 Lipotes vexillifer | reverse complement strand
CCCCCCCCCGTTGCCCACAGTAACAGCTGCTGTGATAACATAAACGTTATGGCTTCTTTCCCTTCCGGCTCGCTGCCTCATCTCCCTTCCTGTTGTCATCACTCAGATTGTGGGAGGGTTAAAGATGGCTGCGAAGCTCTTGTCATTCCCCCTATCAAGAGGTGGGGTATTGTTACAGATTGAACAGTGAACCTCCCCCTACCCCCCACCAGAGACCTGTTAAAGTCCCAACCCCCAATACCTATGAATGCGACCTTGTTTGGAAGCAGGGTGCTTGCAGATGTAATCAAGTTAAGATGAGGACAGAATTCCCTGGCGGTCCAGTGGTTAGGACTTGGTACTTTCACTGCTGTGGCCCGAGTTCAATCCTTGGTCGGGGACCTAAGATCCCACAAGCTGCGTGGCGTGGCCAAAGAAAGAAATGAGGCCATACTGGATTAGGGTGGGCCCCAGATCCAATGACAAGTGTCCTTTTAAGAAGAGGGAATGAAGACACAGAGACAGACAGACAGACATGCCATGTCACAGCAGAGGTAGAGATCAGGAGGATGTAGCACATGACAAAGAACACCAAGGATTGCCGGCAACCCCCAGAAGCCAGGAGAGGGGCCTGGTACAGATTTTTCCCTCTGAGCCTCCAAGAAGGAACGAACTCTGCCGAGACATTGATTTTGGACTTCTGGCGTTCAGGGCTGTGAGATGATGAATTTCTGAGCTGGCAGACAGCAGCCTGTATCAACTTGCCGGCTCTATAGGAAATGGGTCTTCCAGCTCATCCTCAGGTTACAAGACTGTGAGCAAATAAATGATTGTTATTTATTTTAAGCAACCGAATATGGAGGTGGTTCGTTGCCCGGCAGTAGATACCTGAAACACACATGAACCTCTGGCCCGGGGAGGCTTGTCTTAAAAATCTACCTGTGGGGGAACCATCCAAACAAACCATCTTCTATCTTCCTTCTGGGAGACTGAGCCCCCCTTCAAACACAATTTGGTCTTTTTTTTTTTTTTTTGGCCACGCTGTGCAGCTTGTGGGATCTTAGTTCTCCGACCAGGGATCGAACCCTGGCCCTTGGCAGTGAAAGCGTGGGGTCCTAACTACTGGCCCGCCAGGGAAGTCCCTCAATCTGGTGCTTATCATCCACTTTTCCAGACCCTCTGAATAGCGCTCCTGCACTCAACTGCCCGAATACTGACACCTGGCTCCCTTGCCTGATACTAGGTGTCCCTGGCAGGTCTTTCCCAAAGGTAGGGCTAGGACCCTGTTACCCTCGCCCCCTTCCCCAACACGTACACCATCCTTAGCCCTCCCGGCTGCCCTGGAGAGCCAGCCTCCGTGGACTGGTCAGGATGCCCCGGGGGGAAGTTGGTCTCTGCTCTTTCTGGTTTATAGCCCTTCTCAGCATGCTTCCCATCCCCGCAGCCCAGCATTCTCCTGGGGGTGGCCATTCTGGATCCCTGTTCTTTGTCACATGTAGCCCTGTCGCCTCTGCTGCAAATCTCAAGACATCAATTTTGTGTTCCTTGGCTGGTATCCATAATGAGGACCAGCCCCTCTGGGCTGGCGGAGGCTACGGTGGCCGATCCCCGCTCTCTGTCACTCCACCGGGTGGTCAGTCTATTTCCCTGGCTAGGGATTGGGTCAGGAACGGACTTGTGGCTCAGTCCTGACCAATGAGGTCTGAAGGGATGTCTGCTGGGGGCTTCTGGGGAATATTGACTTACTCCTAAGAAAGGTGCTCAGAGTGTAGCCTGCTTTTTTCTTCCTCTGGACTTGGTGTCTGCCTAGATGTGTCATCTGGGACAGCCAGGAGCTCCTTACGACCCGCAGAGAAACTAGTCTTAGCGTGCGGCTGACGTGAGGCCAGCTGAGTGTCCCTGACCTGGAGCCAGCCCTACTTCTGCACTCCCTGTTACTGACATCACCAGTTCCCATAGTGTTTAAGCCAGTATTTTTCCAACTGTGGATCAGAACCCCTTAGTGGGCCATGGAATCAACTGAGTGGGTCACAATCAATAATGAAAGAAATGAGTTCGAGTAGGGAGGAACAGAATCGAAAATATCAGAGTGCATCCCATGCCGCAGTGCTTTGTGAAACTTTGCCTGGTGACATGGACGTGTGTGTACAGAGCCAAGATGGAAAGGGTATTTCTTACTGTGGACCGTGGTCAAAGAGTTCTAAAGCCACTGGTTGAAGCCAGTTTGAGTTGAGGTTTTCTGTAACTTGTAGTCAGAAGTATCCACGACACCCTCTTTTTCCATCCCCCACTTGACACAAACTCTGTCCTTTTTTTTTTAAAATATTTTATCTTTTTATTGCAGTATAGTTGCTTACAGTGTTGTGTTAGTTTCAGGTGTACAGCAAAGTGATTCAGTTTTATATATATATCCTTTTTTATATTCTCACAAACTCTTTTCTCTCTGTCCTTCCCAACAAGCCACGCGGTACTCATTTCTGCCCTAAGTCTTCATTCACATTCTTGCCCCCGCCAGCAAAGCCCTTTCCCTCTCTCCCACTCCCCTGACCCGCCCGATCAGATCCTTCGAGTCCAGTCCAACTGAGTCCCTTCCTTCTGTGAAGCCCCTGGCAAGTATTATCTGCAGTGGGTAGGAGTGTGGGTCTGCAGCCCCACTCCCTGGGTTTGAGTTCTCATTCTGCCACCTCCTTGCTCTGTGACCTTGCACAAGTTAATGAACCTCTCGGAGCCTCACTTGCCTCACCAGTAAAATGGGGATCACTACAGTTTCTGTCTCATGGGGTGGTTGTGAGGATTAAATGAAGTCATGGTTGTAAACTGTTGGAACAGTGCCCGGCATAGCCAAAATGCTTTATAAGTGTCTGTGAAATAATTAACTGAAAGCTGTCATCGGGTAGGGTGTTTGCTATTGCATGTGTCTGCTCGTGAGCCCGTGCTGGGGCACCAGCCTCTCCCCAGGACTGGCCTTGGATCTCACTCTTCCCAGATATTGAACTTTCCTCTAGGTTCCTGGCTGGCCTTGTCCTCAGCCTGCCTCCCCGACCCGCTTCCAACTGGCTGCTCTCCCACCAGGTAGCCATGCCCACCCCCTGATTGCTCACTGCTCAAAGCTGCCCCTTCTACCCTCAGCCTCAGCCCAAGGGGCCTTTCCCGCCCATCTGGGTGGGAACCCCAGAGGTGGCTTTCACAAGCTGACTTAGTGTAGAACTCACCTTTTCAGTCACAAGGGGAGAAAAAAGGGCTGCAAGAGCCCTTGAGCACCATTTCATTGCTGGGCAGGTGGCATGAGGGATCCTTCTGGCTGCCTGAGGTTTGAGAAGGATGGTGATAATACTAGTGATAGGAAGACGATAATGGGACCTTCGAGCAGCCCCTGAGTATGGCATGTGTAGCGCTGACCTGCTGGCCCTGGCCAGAGACTCTGTACAGAGCTGCGTCACCAAAGCCACTCGAGACCCCTGCAGAGTAGGGACCATTATCCCTGCTTTAAAGATGATGGAAGCGAGGCACAGAGGGGCGAAGTCACTTCTGCAAGATCACACAGCTGGGAAGAGGCCAGGAGTGGAGTGGGGGCATGGGAAGTTGGAGGAAGCTCACGTTTGACTTTTCCCAAAGCCCACTGTCTTTCCTCCCCCTCCTGTAGAGACCTTCCTTGTCCACTGGTCTGAATCCTCCTGAAAGTGGGGAGCCCACCGTGGCACCCTGGCACCCCCTCACTGGCTCCAAGCCTGGCCTGGGCCGTCCCTTCCCAGGCCAGCTGGGTTTTGCTCAAGAAAATGTGATTAAAGTTGGTCTCTCCAGAGAGGGTCTGTTTTAAAGAATCAAAGCCTTGAAGCGAGAGGAATGTTCATAATTTTCATGGCGGTCTTTGCTGCCGGGTTTATTTCCAACTGGCCCTGTGCTTGGGCAGCCGTGGAAATATTAGACCTCCCGGCAAAACCTGCAGGGTTGTCAATTCAGAAATGGAGAGGAGAAAAACGAGAATAAAAACAAAAGCCCATCTCCAGCAAATGTTAGAATTCTGATGGCAACTAGCTACCTGGAATCCTTACCATGTGAATTCAGAATGAGAAAAAATCCATATCTGTGAAAGCGGGAGCGTCTCCAGCCCACTTTTAATTGCACCTGGAAAGGGGCTTAATATCTCAGCCAATTTCTCCATCATCTTTTGCAAATCTTGGGCTGCTTAGGTCCCCAGGGGGTTTGTGTAATAAAACGGGATGGTTAAAGGGCATGTTTCTGTATTACGAATCTTTCTGCACTGGCTGGGCCTGAGCATTATGTAAATGTTTACTGTAATTAAGAGATGAAGTCGTCACGGTGCAGGATTTTGGTTGCTGGTGTGGAGTTCCTGCCGTGCCCCAGCCGTGAATAGCCACCCGAGAAGGAAGAAGCAGAAAGGGGAAAAGGTGGAAATGCATGCCTTATACGTGCCTAACCCCGGGAATAATCGTCTTGTTATAACGTGCCCCTCAGCTTACAGTACAAGCAGGTGCTGGAGCCATGTCTCGGGAAAGCAGGTCTGGGCTCAGACATGTCGATTTGCTTTCCTGCCTCTGCTGTGGCGTGGTGGCCACGCTTCTGTCACACTGCCTTGGGCTTAAAGTAAGATTTCTCTTGCTTGCTTGATCCCAGAGATGAGAGGATACGTGGAATTCCAAGAACCCATATATGTTGTACGAGTTTTGTTTTTTTTTTTCTTTTTGTGGGGAGGAGGGAGTGGTGGTGAACTCCAGCGTTAACAAAAAAATCTTGAAGTATGATTTTCATGCAGTGAAACACACATCTTTTTACAAATACAGCTTTATCGAGCTATAATTGACATACAATAAACTGCACTTATTTAAATTATACAATTTGATACGTTTTGACTTATGCATCCACCCGCGAAACCGTCACCATAATCAAGATCGTGAATATATCCGTTGCTCCCCAAGGCTTCCCTCATTCTCCCCCCACCTCTCGTCATCCCTCCTGGCTGCCTTTCCCTGGCCCCCATCCCCTGGCAACCACTGATTTGCTTCCTGTCACTGTAGAATGGTTTTTGTTTTCTACAGTTTAATATAAATGGAATCATGCCATAAGTACTCTCTGGCTTCTTTCGGCATGATTATTTTGAGATTCATCCATGTTGCGTGTATCAGGGGTCTGTTCCTTTTACTGATGAGTCGTATTCTACTGTGTGGATACACCACAATTTGTTTATCCGTTCACCTGCTGGTGGATATTTGGGTTGTTTCCAGTTTGGAGCTATGACAGATAAAGCTGTGATGAACTTTCACGTACATATACTTTCATTTCTCTTGGGTAAATACCAGGCTAGGTCATGTGGCAGGTATCTGTTTAACTTTATAAGAAACTGCCAAATCATTTTCCCAAGTGGTTGTACCATTTTCCACTCCTATCAGAGATGGATGGGAATTCCCATTGCTCTACCTCCTTGCCAACATTTGGTATTATCATTCTTTTTAATTTTAGCTATTCCAGCTAGTGTGTGTGTTTTAATTAAAATTTCTTTTCTATGCTCCTTAAAATTTTATAAGGCACATGAGTGCATACATATGTAAAAATTCAAGTTGTACACTTAAGATTTCTGCATTTTACTGGATATAAATTATTTCTCAATAAAATACTATAAAAAACTTTATAGGGAGAAGATTCCCTGGAAGTTAAATCATCTTCTATTTATATTCCTCTAAGTGGCCTTCCCAACCGAGTCAGGGACCCAGCTCTGGTAACTAACCCGCTCCTTTAAGAATGCCTGCTAGTTGCTGGCGGTGAGGTGAGGTTTAGGGCCTAGTAACCATGGTTCAGGTCAAGGAAGCCCAGGTCGGTGCCAGCACAGGTGAGTCATCCGGTTTCCTGGAGCCTGGAAAACTGTGCCCGGGGCTTTTTGGTGAGGCAGTTCTTTGATGTCGAAAAGATGAAAGCTTTACGAGCTGTGGCCCCTCCCGCCGCTGCTGGAGGTGGCAGCCCACTCCCAGCAGAGGGCTGAGAAGGGCAGCACAGGCCGATGCCCTGGGGTGGGGGTGGGGTATGGGCGGGGGCACGTTATCCCTTTGGTTCACTCTGTGGAAGCCAGTCCCAGACTCTGTTGCCTTCCCAAACGCCCCAGTGTGAGCGCGGCCCGGCTCTGCTGGCCTGGCCTGGCGCCTGCGTCATTTCTGAGTTTCCTTTGCACCTCTGCACCTGCCTCACGTCGGTGGCCCCGTGCAACTGGACTGGGGGTTCCCAGCCCTGGGGCTGAGCCACCCAGCCCCCTGGGGGGGCGCGGGTTTGGAAATGGGTCCTCGCGTTTTGTTGTTGTTGTTGTTGTTTTTTAAACTAACATTATATTGTATATCAACTATACGTCAGTTTTTAAAAAAATAAATTAATTTATTTACTTATTTATTTGTGGCTGCGTTGAGTCTTCATTGCTGCGCGCGGGCTTTCTCTAGTTGCGGCGAGCGGGGGCTTCTCTTCGCTGCGGCGCGCAGGCTTCTCACTGCGGTGGCTTCTCCTGATGTGGAGCACGGGCTCCAGGCACGAGGGCTTCAGTAGTTGTGGCACGTGGGCTCAGTAGTTGTGGTGCGCAGGCTCAGTTGCTCCGCGGCATGTGGGATCTTCCCGGACCGGGGCTCGAACCCGTGTCCCCTGCATTGGCAGGCGGACCCTTAACCACTGCGCCACCAGGGAAGTCCAGTCCGTGTGTTTTTGATGGTCACAACTGTAGGGGGCTGCATGGGGTGAATGGGCAGGGACAGTGTGTGGGACAGCTCTGTGCAATGAAGGACTGTCCCACCCCAAAAGCTAACAGAGTGCCCCAGGTTGAGAAATGAGTTGGTTCTGATAGTTAAAAATTAGTTGATTGCTTAAGCGCTAGATTTCTTGTTCCTTCAATACGCTGAATTCACCTTGGGGTGTCCATCGGATCCTTCAGATTTTGTTGGTTGCGTCCATACTGTAATGCTGCTGCTGATTAAGAAATACATCCGGGGGCTTCCCTGGTGGCGCAGTGGTTGAGAATCTGCCTGCCAATGCAGACAACACAGGTTCGAGCCCTGGTCTGGGAAAATCCCACATGCCATGGAGCAACTGGGCCCGTGAGCCACAATTACTGAGCCTGCGCGTCTGGAGCCTGTGCTCCGCAACAACAGAGGCCGCGATAGTGAGAGGCCTGCGCACCGCGATGAAGAGTGACCCCCACTTGCCACAACTAGAGAAACCCCATCCACAGAAAGGAAGCCCCAACCCAGCCATAAATAAATAAATAAATACATTGTGTATTATTAAAAAAAAAAAAAAAAGAAATACATCCGGACTCTCAACAACACACAAAATACTCTGCAGAGACCCAATCTTCCCTAAAAAAAAAAAAAAAAAAAGAAATACATCCGGACTCTCAACAACACACAAAATACTCTGCAGAGACCCAATCTTCCCTATCTTTTTTTTTTTTTTCACCATGCTGTACGGCCTGCGGGATCTTTAGTTCCCCGACCAGGGATGGAACCCGGGCCCCTGGCAGTGAAAGCACGGAGTCCTAACCACTGGACCGCCAGGGAATTCCCCCACTCTTCCTTATCTTAAAGGTTACGCTTCTGCCTTACCCTATTTTTAAACTTCCTGGCATCTGAGCACAGAGTATTAGAGACGTTTAAGGAACAGGGTTGATTTCAAAGCAATAACATCCTTTCGGAGTCTTATTTTTATTTTTAACATCTTTATTTTATTTATTTATTTTTGGCCGAGTCGCGTCTCAGTTGCAGCATGTGGGATCTTTCGTTGAGGTGTGCGGGCTTCTCTCTAGTTGTGGCATGCGGGTTTTCTCTCTCTAGTTGTGGCGCGCGTGGGTTCTGTAGTTTGCAGCACGCGGACTTTCTTGTTGAGGTGCGCGGGCTTAGTTGCTCCGCAGCATGTGGGATCTTAGTTCCCCAATCCAGGGATCGAACCTCGCCCCCGGCATCGGAAGGCGGATTCTTTACCGCTGGACCACCAGGGAAGTCCCTCTGAGTCTTAATTTTAATTTTCTGTTTTTAGGATTCATTGGGCATCCGGTGTTTTAAGCAAACCTAAACCTCTCTGCGGATCTTCACATGCAGCTAGAGGGGTGCCGAGATGGAAAAGTTCTGGTTGGCGTGACCCGTGCAGGTCTGGTGACGATGAAGAGAAGGGAGCTGCAGTTTTCTGACATTAAATATTAACACTGGGTATTAATAATGAAGGCTGACAGTTCTTTTCGCAGTGCTGTTTCTGAGCGCGTCTCTCCCCAGCGTGCAAGGCCAGCAGGCCCAGGCCCTTCCCCTGCCCGAGCAATGTGGCTGGAGCCCCCTGCTCTCTGAGGTCAGGAGAGGTAAGGTAAACAACCCTGTGTTGTCACCCACAGAGGCAGGATTGCCTTCCTGGGCTGCTGCACACAGCTCCGGGCTCCAGAGTCCTCCCTTGCGACAGGAAAGCAGCTGGTGGCGAAAGGAAAAGCAGGAGGTGGATGCGGGAAGTGGAACGGACCTGGGCGGGGCACCCCCGGGGAGGAGGAGGAAACTGCCTTCCTGCTCAGAGGTCCCAGATGGACCTGTCACCCCGGGGGGAGCGCTCAGATCCAACCCCACACCTCCCCAGCGTGGTCCCCACTCCCACCGCCTGAGGGCTTTGTTAGAAGCTGAGCAGTGACTCCCTCTTCTGGGTCAGGAGGCCTCAGACTAGTTAAAGGGGTGGCAACGTGGGTGCCACACAGACCCAGGCCACACAGGCTCTGATGATGCAGATCTTGGCCAGAAAGAACCTGGCCAGGTAGACCTGGGCTATGCAAACCCGGGCCACGCAGAACCCCGTCTCGCAGACACAGGCTGCATAAACTTGCCGGGGTACCCCAGCTTTCCCGCCTGCTCCAGGGGCTCAGACGCGATAGCCTCCGGGCTGGCTTAGCTGTGGTGACCTGTGAACAAAGGCACGGATGCCAAGGCAGCCTTGAACTTACGTCCAGGGAGCCCATGCTTGGAGCTGGAAAATGAAACACCCAGTGAGCTCTTATGCCATAAAATGTACAAGGGATCAAATGTGAAATAGCCCCCATTTGCCACCGTCCATTTATGGATGATTGCACGTTCACTTTGCTTTAATAAGACCACGTCCTCCTGTATGTACATTCTCTCCTTTTCCTCCCCGCCCTGCGTTTGATTGTGGTGAGTTTAAATACGGTCCTTGGAGTGGTTGGTCTTTGCAGACATTCTTGGGGGATCCAAGTCCACTTTAAAGCAGAGGCCAGAGTTTGAGAAGTGTCTCAGCTCGGCACTGGCACCTCACTCCGAGGGAAAAGGCATATAATCCGAGGAAGACTCACACTAGAGCCATTTTCTCCGAGGAAAATGGTGAGATCCAGAAAACCTTCAGTGACTCTGATTGATCATGGCACCCTGCCATGGGGAGCCGAGGCCCTGGCCAGGATCTCTGGCTCGCCCGCTGGCTTTTCACGGCCCCCACCTCAGTCAGAGCTTGCCTGCCTTTGCCCTGAGATAGGGCTAGGCGGCTGAAATAAAAGAGGGGGTGGGGCCAGAAGCCTCCATCAATGGTGGTAATTCATTGGGCTGGTGGTCGCCTTACACCTCTCATTTGAGGCTGTACAGGTGCTCCACAGACATGAATTAATTAGACCTCCCGCGCCTCCTGTGGGGTTTGGACAGATGTTCGATTCCAGAGGCCCTGGCTTCCGCATCTTCAGGGCAGAGCATGAGGAGTTTGGTTGGACAGTGACAAAAGCACCGTGCCACCTGACCCGTCCCTGCCAGGGAAGGCTGGGCAGGTGGGAATTCACTGGAAACACAGTTGTTCGGCATTCTCAAGCTAAAGCTTCATTCCCAGAGTCCTCCACTGTGGAGTGCTACAATTAGGCCTCATCCAGTGATTGCCTGCTGGCTTTGGCATCCGAATGGAGGTTACTGCCTTCCCAGTCACCGACTCACCAATGCAGTGCAAACATGGAGGGTAGAGTCCTTCTTTGGGTGGCAAGCCATGCAGGAGAAGGAAAAGGTTCTTTTCCCAAGCAAAAAAGTTAATGAGTAATGGTTTCTGGAATTTCTCCTCAGAGAATATAACCTCGTCAGCTCTAGGCTTCTGGCTTCTGAATAATTGTTCTCAGTAATAATACAGAACCCCTTCATAATAATACATCTTTCTCTGCATTCAAGATAGTAGCAATTTATTCCAGGCAAGACTGGAAAAAAAAAAAAAGAGGTTGCTTTTATTCATCCTGATAACTGCCCACCTCAGAGATCAAGCAGCGAGGAGGCCGGTTAATCAGCTTAGGCCTTTTGGAGGTCTTTAATGAGCGCCTATGGCATGCCCAGAAGTGGGGAGAGGTGCCATGAGGGAGACAATAAAAAGAAGCTGTAAGAGCTGAGAGTATTTTCTGGGAAGATAAGCCCTAAATACATGCTGAACTGGCTTTCCTTAAGTGCACTTTTGAGAAAGATGCGGTGAATTGATGTGCGGCATCCATTTCAAACTCTGTTAGAGAGCTAAATAGGACATTTCCCAGACTCCCTTGCAGCTAGGTTTCCAGGTATGATGAGGTTCAGCCAATCAGACATTCATGTGTGAAACTTGGCTTTGGATCTCAGTGAAAGAGGGAGAGAGGCATGCCTTTTGCGGATATGGATCATGGCTGAGGCCACATTGTTCTCAGACTGGCAGTGGTGGCTTCTGATTATGTAATGGCTTCCTGATCATGACAGCTCAGTTCTGTGGTGTGGCTTTGGGGGACTTTCCTGAAAACTCAGCACTGAGTGGGTCTCTTCAGCCCTCCAAATAAGCTTGTTAGCCTCTTAATACCCTACAAGGAATCCTTCTGTTGCAACTAGCTGGAGGGGATCCTATTCTCTGCGACTGACCCCTGACTCACTCAGGCTTCCACTGTCACTGCCTTCCAGTTCCTCCCCCACGCCTCCCCCACCATCCCATCCCATCCCAGTCCATCTCATCTTTCTTATGCAGGTAACTCCTACTCATTCTTCAAGGCTCAGTTTAGATGTCACCTCCTCCACGAAGCTTTCCTTGATATGTATGTCACCTCTACATCCTTCTTGCCCCATAGCACCCCCAATACTTCCCTTCACAGCCTCTTTTTCTTTGCCTTCCTCCCCCACTGGACTGTGAGCCGCTTGAAGCTAAGGACTGTCTTTTCTTGAGGTGCCCGGTGCCTAGCACAGGTCCTTGCATGTATACGTGCTCAAGAAAACTTTTCTTGTTGAATTAGAAAACAACATACTGGACCTAGGGGTCATCATACTAAGTGAAGGAAGCCACACAGAGAAAGGCAAATATCATATGATGTCACTTATATGTGGAATCTAAAAAAATGCTACAAATGAACTCATTTACAAAACAGAAACAGACTCATAGACATAGGAAACAAACTTATGGTTACCAAAGGGGAAGGGGGGAGGGGAAGGATAAATTAGGAGCTTGGGATTAACAGATACACACTACTATATATAAGATAGATAAACAACAACGTCCTATTGTACAGCACGGGGAACTATACTTAATATCTTTTTTTTTTCTTTTTGGCCATGTGGGATCTTAGTTCCCCGACCAGGGATCAAACCTGTGCCCTCTGTAGTGGAAGTGGGGAGTCTTAACCACTGGACCGCCAGGGAAGTCCCCAATACTTAATATCTTGTAATAACCTATAACGGAAAAGAATCCGAAAAAGAATAGATTTAGATAAATATGTATGTATAACTGAATCACTTTGCTGTACAGCTGAAACTAACACAACATTGTAAATCAGCTATACTTCAAAAAAAGAAAGAAAGAAAAAGGAAGGAAGGAAGGAAGGAAGGAAGGAAGGAAGAAAACAACATACAGCACATAGTCAAATGTGAAGTTGTGTGGTTCAGACTTCAATTCAGCAAAGGGAGAGACCACCATTGCCTAGAGGAAGAGGGAATATCACCGAGGGGAAGAAATTGTGACCCAGAAGCCAGGAGATCCTCCTTTCTGGGTCTGGTTTCCTCATCTATAAAGCGAGGGGTGAGAGTTCATTAGTGTTTCCTGCTGTGCATTCCTCTGAACGTGACTTCCTTAAGGTGTTACCTGGGAGACAAGGGTTCCATGAGCAAATGAGTTTGGGAAATGTTGGGTTCAGCAAAATTAAACAGGTTTCACTACTACAGAATTTCCCAGGGCCTTTAATATGCTAGAGTGCGTTGTGACTCTGGAAAATTCTAGTATGCAGTGTTGTATCAGTTTTCTTTCTTTTTTTTTTTTTTAACATCTTTATTGGAGTATAATTGCTTTACAACGGTGTGTTAGTTTCTGCTTTATAACAAAGTGAATCAGCTATACGTATACGTATATCCCCATATCTCAGTTTTCTTTTGCTTCAACAATGCTACAAGGGGCTTCCCTGGTGGTGCAGTGGTTACGAGTCCGCCTACCAATGCAGGGGACACGGGTTCGAGCCCTGGTCCGGGAAGATCCCACATGCCGTGGAGCAACTTAGCCTGTGCGCCGCAACTACTGAGCCTGCACTCTAGAGCCCACGAGCCACAACTGCTGAGCCCACATGCTGCAACTACTGAAGCCCGTGCGCCTAGAGCCCGTGCTCTGCAACAAGAGAAGTCACCGCGATGAGAAGCCCGTGCACCGCAACGAAGAGTAGCCCCCACTCGATGTAACTAGAGAAAGCCTGCGCGCAGCAACAAAAATCCAACACAGCCAAAAATAAATAAATAAATAAATAAACAAAACAGAACAATGCTACGAAACCTCAACGGCCTACAGTGATACATATTTCTTGCTCAAGTGTCTTGAATCAGCTGGGGATTGGCTGGGCACCCTCACGTGGCCCGTGGGGGCTGGCTGGAGAGCCATCTGAGCTGGTCCTGGTTGGGATGACTCTTGGCTTTTGGGGGTGGTGGTAGGTGGGCTCGAGTTCCCTTTGAGGCAGGTCTGCCCTGTCCCACCTGTATCTCATCCTCCAGCAGCCTACCTGCGCATGTTCTCGTGGTGGTGGCAGAGGCTCAAGGGAGCAAAGTCCTAGCTCACTGCAAGCGTCTGCTTCCCTCAGGTCTGCTAGCATCCTATTGGCCAGCTGACCGAGGGCCGAGCAGGTCACCTGCCTGCCATGGGGGGACACTGTGAAGCTCCATGGCAAAGGGTGTGGATTTCAGGAGAGGTCAAGGATTGGGCTCACTGAGGCCCTCTACCACACAGTGTTTCCCAAAGTCACCTGACCAAGGAACTCCTTTGTACATCCCACTGGCTTTCACAACACACACTTTGGGAAATACCTGAGTAGCAATGCCTAAAATCTTGCGATTCTGATGCCCTGATTCTGCCCTCTGGCTCCAGGAAGGAGTTGATAGCAAATCTGGATCATGCCCAGTAGATGGGATTTGACCAGAAGCAGCAGAAGGCGTGGCTAGAGGCGGGTACCTGGGAACCACACTCCAGTGGGGAAGTCTCAATCAGAAGGGATCCCTACCAGCTGTTCCCATGATGCCCTTCTGCTTCACCTTCACCTCCTCTCCCCAGCCAGTCTTTTGTCCAGCCCTTGCTGGGGATGAGCAGAACCCTCCCGGAGGCATTACTTCCTGAGAGGCGTAGTTTTAGGAACTGTATGGCCGGGCCGGGAAATTCATTTTTCCTGTGTTCTGTTGCTCCAGGAAGACACTGCCCGGAGGCTTGGGTGAGGGGCAGCCTTCCTGGGCGTGGGCATGCGGCCTCTGGCCTTTCCCTGTGGCTCTAGGCTGGAGGCCAGGTTCCTGCCATTGCAGAGCCAGGGCTTTGAGAGCTGGGGCTACTCTCCCCAAGGTATCTGGATGCCCGCTCTACCCACTTACAAACTCCCTGGGCTGGGGCCTGGGGTGTCTGCCTGTCCCCTCTGTGCTGAGCCCTGAGCATCATAACTGCCCTGGACTTCACCCAACTGCCAAGTCCAAGTAGCAACTTAGCAACGACAACCAGAACACTGCAGGGTGACAGCGCTATGGCTGAGGTGACCCTGAGCGCTCACCAGTGCGTCTTTTATTTTTTCAGACTTGAATCCATCCAGCAGCCCCGCCTGCCTTCCAGTAGGCGCGGTGGAAATGCTTCCTGTTTATGACTCCCTGTCTTGTGTCCCCAGAGCTCAGAGAGGTGGAGTTTCCGACCTGACACCGGGGACCGCTTCAGTTTTATCAAAGCTCACCCGACCCCCTTGTAAATGCCCTGTGGCTTTTGGGGGTGGTGGTAGGTGGGCTCGGGCTCCCTTTGGGGCACATAAATTTGGCCTTGTTAAGGAAAGCTGCAGGGATGCGGGGATGAAGGTGATCAGGTTACAAAAGCACACCAGGCCCCCGATGGCTTCACGGGAGGCCTGGGGCACACAAAAGGCCCCGGGGCCTGGGGTGGGTTAGGTGGGGGAGGAGCTGAGGCCGAGCCAGCCTCTTCGATAGGCCCTAAAAGGGCCCGCCCACCCAGAGGACACCCTTCATCTTAAGCGGATCGGAAGGGCAGGGGCCCAGGTAAAATCCCACCAGAAACACCCAGTTTCCCTCTCTGGGTGGAGAGCATCTGGAAGTGTGGTGAGCTTGTGATTTTATCAGAAAAAAATGCAGCGAAATTTATGCATAGGAAAAAATACCGAAAGAAAACACAGGGCTATGTTACCACTGGAAAATCCTTAGCTTGAAATTATAGGTAATTTACATTTCTTTTTTATACTTTTTTTGGTAATTTCCAAATTTTCTACAGTGACTACAAGTTATTGTTAAATCCGAACAAAAAATGACGGAAAAAAGAATAGAGGGAATGGTATATTCAAGTTTTCTGAGAAATAACTGTTCTATATACAATATTTCTTTGTACTGTATATTCAATAGAATCTCTGTTTAGTAAAACAGAAATGTATAAGCGGTGGAAAGGAAAGACAGAAAACTTTTATCAGTGCTTATCTCTAGAAATATGACTGATTTAATTTTAACATCTTCTAAAAGAATGTATTATGTTTTAAAATTAGGAAAAAGTAATTGAAAATGAACATATTTTTATTCCTACCTTTATTCCCTCAATAAATATGTATCGGGCACCTACCAGGTAGGTGGTAGTGAATGGCACTAGGCCTACACAGATGAAGCAAACAGACCCTGTCCCTGGGTTCCTGGAACTGAAAACCTAAGGGAGACACAGTCACCAGGTAACCTATGAGTGTACAAACTTGCCATCTGCCATGCGACCATGACATTGGGATGTCTGAGAGGGTATAAGCGCCCTGACTTGGTCTGAGGCATCCAAGAAGTCTGTCCTGCAGAAGCCACATTTGAATTGAAATTGAAAGAGTAAGAAGGGGTTAACTAGATGAGCCCTATGGGAGTGGATTTCCAGGCTGGAGGGATCCTGCAAAGGCCCTGTGGCTGGATGGAGGGGCCTGGAGTGGGGTAGAGCCTATCCTGCCAGGGTCTCAGGGCCCTTTTCAGGACAACAGTTTGGAAAAGGAAGACAGAAAGCAGAGAGACCTGTTAGGAGGCCTCTGAGGCCTGGACCAGGGTTGGGAGGGAAGGCAGTGGTATGCGGGGTCTGGAGACCCGGCTGCATTTCCACGTGCCAAGGGGCTTCCGAGTGGTTGGTGGATGTGTGCCCAGGGATGTTTTGCTGACTACGTGGTGACCGGTGACCTGGTTCTCTCTTGGTGGCTCAATGGCCAGGCCCAACTCAGCCCTAGCTGATCTGAGCAGAAGGAGCGCCCTGCAGCATGGAAGCTCGTGTGAGCTGTAGGCCCTGAGAACGTGTGCGTGTGCGTGCGTGTGTGCGTGTGTGCGCGCGAGTGTGTGCTGGGGAGGTGTGGAGGATGGGGTGAGGACGGAGCACCTTTAAGAAGGGGACGTTCATTAATCAAGAGACTATAAAATGCATCATGCCAAAGCCTCATTACCTGGTTTTGGACCTTTTTGGACAGATTAAGTGCAATCTCACACCTCTCCCAAGAGGGCTTTTGGAGGCCATTTTCTCCAACCTGACCCCTGGCTGCAGTGTTGGCTTCTCTCTGATGGCTACTCTGTCTTTCTCAGCTATTACCCCGTGAGACTTCTCCCTCCCTCAGCTCCTGGAATTCTGTGGCATCCGACCTTCTGTTACTTAATACCTAGGCCGTCTGGTTATAGTAATGTGTCCTCCAATCCACATCTGGGCCAGGTAGTCTGCATACGTAGACTTGGACAAATATTCTCTCTTACCCGTGGTAATACTATTTTCCAAATGTCTACAGTGCTGCTGTGATGAGGAAAATACCGCATCACCAAGCTTTACAGAATTCCTGGTGGCTTTATGTCATTATGTGCTGTTTTTGAGAGATACTGCAAGTGCAGCAAAAGGAGAACTTTTTGGACCTTTTTGAAAGTGGGCCTGGTGTATGAGAAGTTTGGGCAGCATGGTTCTGAGAGCTGACCCCTTTTGCACGGGGACTGAACCACTTTTGTGAGCCTGCGTGTCAGGTCAGCCAACAGCTGTGGTCTGGGAGGGTGTTCAGAGATGCCAGTTGGTTCTTTGTGGCCGGGGCCACTTGTGCTACAGTTCAACACCTTCGAATGTCCCCAGCTCTTGGCTGGCAACTGTAGGTTTTGAATGCTCTCCTGGCATGCTGGGACGGGGTTTCACAACTCCCCTTGTAGGATCTGGAGTCTCTGCTTGTGACCCCAGCCTCGAAGGGGAGGAGGGGGTGGAATCAGATTCAAGGATGCTCACGCTTGTCTCTGCAACTCTCCAATCTAACCAGGGGTGGGGAAATGCTGGTGTAGGGTTTAGAGCAATCACAGTAACTCAAGTGGGTGGGGATACACATAAGATCCCATGCTTTGTCCGAAACGTTTTCTTCCACAAAATGAACTTGGGAAAACATTTATTAAATACTCTCTGTCTCTCTGTCTCTCTCTCTCTCTTTTTTTTTTAAACTGGGCTCTGCTTGAAGTTTTGGCCTATCTGAAATGGCAGACACGGTGGACTGGCTATACACTGCCTTCTCCCTTATTTTCCTCCATTTCAGAGGCTGGAAAGCACGATTCTGCGATCTCCCAGACTTCCTTGCAACTGGTGGTACCCATGTGACCCAGATCCAGCCAATGGCCGTAAGAGGAAGTTTTTGGCAAAGGGCCATTTCAGCTGGCATGGCCCTTTAGCCCTTTGTCCTCCTCCCCACTTCCTGCCTGGAATGCAGGCTCATGCCTGGAGGTGCAGAAGCCATACTGTGGTCATGAGGACCACATGCTGAGGATGCTAGAGAAGGCAGAAGAGATTTGGTCTTCAGGGATATTTTGGGGCTGCCATACTAGTCCTAGATAGCCATTCTCTTCATTTCTTTCCATGTGAAGCAAACACATCTGTAACTTGTTCAAGCCATGGTTTGTTGGGTTTTCTGTAACTTACCAAATGGGAATCTAAATGACAGATGATTTTATCTTCAGAATAATCCAATGGGATAGAATTGACATCTCTGTTTTACAGATGAGGACACCAAAGCTCGGAAGGTCAACTAATCAAGGTCAGACAGCTAGTTAGTTGCAGAGTTAGGGTCTGAACGCAGGACTGTGTGACTCCAAACCTTTTCTATTCTACCTCCTTCCGTGTGGTAGAGAACCCGCCACATCAACCCCATGGTAGAAAGCCACCTCAGGTCTGGAGTGGGATGCAGAAGTTTGGTATGAGGTTCATGAGTAGCAGTGAGAATTTTCCCTATAATTATCGTGAGTGTTTTTGCCACGGTCACAAACGTGTTCTCTGTTATGGGTTGAATTGTGTCCCCCCTTCCCCCCCACCCTCATGCTTATGTTGAAGTCCTAACCCCCAGGGCCTCAGAATGTAATCTTATTTGGAGATAGGATCCTTACAAAGGTTATAAAGTTACAATGAGGTCATTAGGGTGGGCCCTAATTCACTATGACTAGGGTTTTTATAAGAAGAGAAAGTTTGGACACAGATACTCATAGAGGGAAGATGATGTGAAGAGACAAAGGGAGAAGATGGCCATCTATAAACCCAGGAGAGAGGCCTGGACAGATCTTCCCTCACAGCCCTCAGAAGGAACCAACCCTGCTGACACTTTGATCTTGGACTTCCAGGCTCCAGAACAGAATTTCTCCTGTTCTCGATCCTTCCTCTTGCCTCATGTATCAGTCAGCTATTGCTGTAATCATGCTGTGTAACAAGCCACCCCAGAATCTGTGGTGTATAACCACAAGCATTTGTTTATACTCATGCATCTGCTGGTCAGCTGAGTTTGGCTGCAGGTTGCAGGTTGGATTCAGGTCTGCTCCATGTATTTCTCATCCTCATTGGACCATCGGGCTACCTGGGGCACTTTCTTCTCACGGCGATGGCAGAAGCACAAGGGGCCAAAGTCAGCCACAGCAGCACATTTCTAACCTTTGCTCACATTACAGTCTGCTAACATTTTTTGACTAAACTAGGTCATGTGGTCCAGCACAACCTCAATGATGGGAGGCGGGCAGCATTATATTCTGGCCCATAGAGGTGGGGGAAGGGGATGGATATTTACTAAACTATAATTCTAATTATCACCCTTCTTAGAGGAGCTCTGGCTTTGGAAGGAACTCACATATTTTCTTTCCTATTTGCCTTGACCCGAGGCTTCTCATTTCTTCCTGCCCTGTGTATGCTTTTGGAGCATTCCTTCTACCTCTTAAAGGTCCATTCCTTCCTAGCCTTCTGTACCAATTAGAATGATTTCAACTTCATGTAACAGAAAATCCAGCTCAGTAAGCTTAAACAGTAAAGGGATGTAATGGCTTAAGTAACTGAAAAATCCAGCAGCTGTGTGAGCTTCAGGAATGGTACGATTGGGGCTCCACATCCATTTATCTGCCAATCTCTTGGCTCTTTTCTGCTGTGTATGTCACCTTGCTCCTCAAGAAAGCTTCCCTCATGATCAATATATGATTACAGCACTACTTTTAAAACAAACAAACACAGTAACTTGAAAACTACACAAGTGGCTACTAGCAGTAGAATGGATCAATACATTGTGGCATATTCATACAACAGGATTGCAGACAGCAATGAAAAAGAGCAAACTCTGCACCATGCAACAACATGGAACTTTCAGAAACATGATGTTGAGCAAACGAAAGCCCAGACAAAAGAACACATATTGTAGATTTCAGTGATTATAAAGCTCAAAGCCAGACAGAACTAATTTATGCTGTTGGAAGCCAGGAAAATAGCCTTGGGGGCTCAGGGTAGCCACCGGAAGTGTCCCCAGGGGGCTTCTGGAGTGTCGGTCGTGCTCTTTGACTTCTTTTGTTAAAAAAATAAATTTATTTATTATTTATTTATTTTGTTGGCTGCGTTGGGTCTTTGCTGCTGCGCGCGGGCTTTCTCTGGTTGCGACGAGCGGGGGCTAACTCTTCGTTGCGGTGCGCGGGCTTCTCATTGCGGTGGCTTCTCTTGTTGGGGAGCACGGGCCCTAGGCACGCGGGCTTCAGTAGCTGTGGCACACGGGCTCAGTAGCTGTGGCACGCGAGCTCTAGAGCGCAGACTCAGTAGTTGTGGCGCACGGGCTTAGTTGCTCCGTGGCATGTGGGATCTTCCCAGGCCAGGGCTCAAACCCGTGGCCCCTGTATTGGCAGGCGGATTCTCAACCACTGCGCCACCAGGGAAGCCCCTCTTTGACTTCTTGATCTGGTTGCTGGTGACATGGGTATAAGTTCGTTTAGTGAAATGTCACCAAGCTGTACACTTATGACATGTGTGCTGCTCTTTACATACATTTTGCTTGAATTATAATTTATTTACAAAAAATCCCTCAGGGTGCTGTGTGGAGAATTGGACAATGGGTGAGGGTAGAGGTAGGCAGACTTGTGAGGAGGCTGATGCCACAGGCCAGGTAAGCAACAAAGCAGGATGATGAAGGTAGAAGCCGCCACCTGGGCTACAAGGTGAGAAAAGAGAAAGGGAAGACGAAGAGAGGGAAGGCAGGAAGGGGAGGAAAAGCCCCACTGATGGGCTGGCGGGGGTGTTCAGAGGTTCCAAGGGCAGTGGGAGAGGCCCCGTGAACACTAGGAAGGAGCCGTGGATGGCAGCCTGCCCCTCACAGACAGTGTCTTCTGGGGACATTGTGAGAGAAACGACACTGGACTATCTATCTGACCGTGAATAGCATTCCTTTCTTAGAGACTGTATGCCCCCATCAGCAGTGGATGAAAGTTCCAGTTCCTCCACATCCTGTCAACACGATATGGTTGAAGGATCTTTTTAAAGCATAAATCAGGTCATGTCGTTGTCCTGCTCAGAAGCCTCCAATGGTTTCCTGTAACACTTAGAATAAAATCCTCCCTCTTTACAAGGTCTATAACAAGGTCCTACCTCTTTCACAAGAGGCCGAGCTTGGTCTTGCCTCAGGACATTTGCACTTGCTGTGCTCATCACACGCAGCTCTTCGTGTGTCTGTCTTTTCTCATCATTCAAGACTCAGTGTGCTTTGGTTACTGTTGCTGCATAACAAACCACTGTAAAACTTAAGGACATAAAACAAGGATTTTATTGTGCTCATGGATTCTGGGAGTCAAGAGTTCAGACAGCGCACAGCAGATGGCTTGCTTCTGCTGCACCATGAGTGAGAAGCCGAAAGACTGGGGGTGACCTGCAACTAGGCACTGGATTTATCTGGAGACTCCTGGCACCTGTGTTGGGAAGGCTCAAACCCTCAGTTTATCTGGGACAGCTGACCAGAGCCTTGCAGGTAGCGTTTCATTCCTGC
>NW_006778821.1:2248089-2255872 GCF_000442215.2 Lipotes vexillifer | reverse complement strand
TTTCATTCCTGCTCCCCTCATTAAGCCGCAGACACGCCTTCTGTTCTGGCTGTAGCAAAGGTCCAGGCGGCCCAGGTCTGGAAACTGACTTGTGTCCCAGGCCTCCTGGGGATGGATTAGGCTGAAGTTCGTCTCTCAGTTTCACTGCAGTAGATAGGGAAGGCTGCTGAGAGAGTTCCTACCCCTTGACAGTAATCCTTTACATTATTAACAAAACCCAGTATTGTGGGAATGAAGCGTGGGTGTCTGGGGTTTGCTTCAAAGCATCCTGGGGCTCGGATGAACAGGGCAGGACCGACCCTGGGTTGCAGGTTGTTGAAGCTGGCAATGGGTCCCAGCAGTTCCTCACAAGATTCCCTTGACTTTTGCATGGTTCTGAGATTCTTCATAATAAAAAGTAGAAAAAGACATCACACCCACCCCAATAAAATCATATTCTCCCCTCCTCCCTTTCAAAAAAACCCATTGTCTTTGGTACATTCTATCCAAATAACTAAAAGCAATATCTCTTGACCGTAATGTCAGGATAACAGCAAGATTATTAGCAACTCACGGAGGATGTGAAAGCAGTAATCTTGTTTTTCCACTTATTGTAGTGACTTAATGGTCATATATTTTATCCTGAAGCGTGGAAAATGAATATTGAAAGCGTATACTCCAACACAAAAGCTATTATTTTTAACATTCAACTTTATGTAGAGTACAAAAGTGTCAACTTTCATAAGGCAACCAGGGAGACTAAATTTTATTGTTTCAGAGGATTTAGGAACAGACTCTAGATCCGAAGGTGGTGACTTTCATACCCAGCTGAGGACGCCTAGGCTCCCTAGACTGAAAGTTTGGGGCCGTGAGGACAGAGAATGGCAGCACCATTTCTACAAAGAGCTCAGTCCACAGTGATGAGATTTCAACGCCTGTTTTTGGATGTACCCTTTCCAACATAACCACCAGTTTCAACATGGCCACCAGTTCCCACATGGCTGCCATCAGTGCCACTGAGTGCCCACCAGGGACTGCTGTTGTTTTCAGAGTTCTGAGGGGAAATCGCTATCTCAGGCTGTGAGAAGCCGCTCTTCTAAAGGAGCTGTCCAGTACGTCTGTGCACGTGGGCGCAGAGACACATACGCTTGTGGATGCCCAAAAAGACTGGGGAGAAGAGGTTAGGCCAAAGCTCTAGAATGAAACACAGCCAGCCAAGGTTGCAAGGTTGACTGCCCTGGCTCTGGGGGTTCCATTGCCAGTGGGAAGTTTGTAGAAGCCACAACCAGGGCCTTCCCAGAGGCAGGCCACCTTAGGAGGGAGGGGTGACAGGTGTCTTCGTTGAGTCCCACGAATGGTGACGTGTGGGTGTAGGGGGAAAGAGGACGGCTCCGGGCGTAAGGCCAGGCCGTCGGTGGTACACTGAAGTTACCCCAGTCTGCAGACTGCCCCTCTGACAGGCCAGTTGGGAGCCTGGGGGCCCTGGTGGCCCGTGTGAGTGCAGGCCTCAGTGTAAGGGGTTCTGGGAGCCGAAGAGTCCAGATGACCAGAGGGTCATTGTTCCCACCCCCTCAAGTGGACGCCAAGGATGAACAGTAAAGACCCCTGCTCAAGGATTCTGGGGAAGGGGGCTCATAAACACTTTGTGCTGTGGAATTGTGAACGTGGGACTCAGGGGCTGTTCATGGGTTGTTAGGGTCTTACCGTGTGCTAGCCAATACCAGTGTACCCTGGCTTCAGTCGCGGCAAAGGCCTGAGGTTCCCCTTGGCCCTGTCCCCGCCCCACCTGCTCTCAGGGAAGCCACCCATCTCCCAGTGCATAAGGGCCTCAGGGGCAGTGGTTCCCACAGGGATGTAGCTTACCACTGCAGGTTTCCAGTCTTCAGATGACTCAGCTCCCTTCCTCAGTCACTGCCCTGAGTCAGATCACGTCATGCTCTAGCTCAAAGCCCTCCCGTGGCTCCCCATTTCCCTCAGATAAAAGCTCAAGTTCTTACTCTGATAGTCAAGGCCTCCCTGGTCCGGCCCTTCCACCCTACCTCCCCGAACTCAGGTCCTGCTACCCACGCCCCCTCCGCCACCCCGCTCCAGCCACACTGGCTTCGTTGTCATTTCTGGAACACACCAGCACACTCCTACCTCAGGGCCTTTGCACTGACTATTCCCTCTGCCTGGCGTGCACATCCTCCAGATATTCCCCCGGGCTTGCTTCCTCACCTCCTCAGGTCTTCTTTCCAGACAGGCCTTCCCCAACCACCCTACTGAAATCACAATGACCCCTCCCCACAATCCTGTTTCCTGCACGACCACTGCCCCTCACCTCATACCCATTACCATTATGTGCAGTGTGACATATTCGATGTGCTTTTGTTTATTGTCTAGCTCCCTTTGTTCAAACAGAAACTCTAAGCAGGCAGGGACTTTTCACTTCTTCCATTCACTGTTCCACCCCTGGAGCTCAAAACAGTGCTTGGCACATAGAGGCATGTGGTAAATACTTGTTGAGTGAATGAATGAATGAATGAACGCACTCACCCTGGCACCTTTGCGCCCTTGCTCTTCGTTGGGCCCTTTCCCACATGCACAGATCTACCTTGTCCCAGAGCAAGCCTCCCCTTGCCTTCCCTCCCCTGTCTCTCTCTGCCAGACTGCGTGTCGCCAGCCCTCTGGGATTGCTGCCCTCACATGGTGACCTTCATCGTGCCCCTGACGCTGCCTCCTCTTGGCTCCGACGGCCCACGTGTCCCGTCCCGCTGCTCTCCCACCTCGTTCCCTTGACTCCTGCCCCCTGCTCAGATCCTCCAGCCCTTGCAGCCCTTCTCCACGCTCTCGTGTGTCCCCTCCCCACTTCTCTTCACACTCCCTCCTTGGGCCCAAAGGTGCTCTCTGCCCCCTACTCTTGCCTCTGGGTGCTCGCTCCCTTTAGAGGTCTCCTCCATCAATCTCCTCAATCCAAAATCAACGAGGGAAAGCCCAAGGGCCAAGTGCATGGATTAGTTAAAGAAAAAAAGCAATAATAAAGGAGAAAAAGCATAAAGAAAAATCCAGCTCATCGGCTCCTTTGCAGTTCAGCTTCTCCCCTGCTCTTCCCAACTCTGTTAGTGGCCCAGCCACTCCCTTGGGTGTTCAAGCTAAGCTCAGCATCATCTTTGGTGCCCACGTCCCACGCTTCTGTGAGGTCCTGATGCGTCACCTCTTCTGGGGCTCTTTCAGTGTCTTCCCTTGTCTATCCTCATGCCACTTCCCTGCTTCAGGCCTCCCTCACCCTTCCTCACATTTCCCCTGGGAGGTTGCAGAAACTGTGAATCAGGTCCTCTGCAGCCAGTGTGAGCCTTCTGAAGCCAAATGGGATACAATTACCCTGTATCAGTGAGGGTCTAGCCAAGAAAACAGAAACCTCTCTAGGTATTGAAACATAAGGTATTTAATCCAGGAAACTGACTTCATAGGCTCTGGAGGAGCCAAAAAGCCAAACAGGGCACAGTGAGGTAATGCAGAGGTTAGCAACCCGGAGAGTAGTAACAGTAGGAAGCTGCTGGCATCCCTCGGGCTGGAGGGACAAAGAAAGAGGGAGTATTATAGGAACCTGGAAGCCAGAGTCAGCTAACAGGAACCCGAACCATGGAGGAGATGCGGAAGAAGCAACTGACGCTGGGGATGCTGCCCAAGGAGAAGAGAGTGGGGAGAAATACCCTGGCTTCTCCCTCTTTCTGCCCACCTATCTCCCTCTGGTATCTCCCATTGGCTGAATCTTGAGGCCAGTTGCAAAGTAGCCTGGGAAATGTAGTTTCCTGCTACACTGCAAGCAAGAGAATGGATCTGAGACAGAAAAATGACTATACACGCTCCCTGGCAAAGACCTCACCGAATAAACTCCAAGCACCTCAGTCTTTCTACGCGCTTTGGGTCCTCTTCCGTCCATTTGCCGGCCTTCTCTGCCATTGTCCCTGCACACTCACACTGAATGTGGCTGATGTGGGGACCCCTGCCTCCACGCCTGCCACCTCTGTACCCCTCCTCACTCAGTATCCTTGGCCCAGAAGGCTTTCCTTTCCAGCCATGCTGGTGTAACCTCACCCAGACTTTAGTGCCCAGGTGGAAGCCACCTCCTTCATGAAGACTCCCCGGCCATCACTTCTAGCCTCCAACACACACAAACAAACGTTCTTTTTTTTTTTCTTCCCCAGTGCTCCCTGCACCTCTGCCTCGCCTCGTTTCTCCCTGTATCATAGTTATTAATGGGCTTGTCTCAGCTCCCCCATTAGACCGCAGGCTTCCTTAAAGGCTTGTTGAAAATGAAGCCTCCACAGCCCCCAACACGCAGTACCCCGCGCCTAGGAAGGGCGCATTGCCTTTTAGTTTAATGAATGAACAATTAAGTAGCAAGCAACACAACAGCAGGTAGCAATACCTAGTCGGTGCAGGTGAATTAATTTGGGCTCTTTAGCAATCCATGCCTTGGGGGGGAGGGGTGAGACAGGCCCTGGAAGAAGCAAGCTGGGGAGTCGTTCCGGGCGGGCGGGGAGCAGATGTCCACATTCGGCCTTGTTATTACTTCAGCTTATTGTTTCAGGTTTTTTTCTTTTCAAGAGAAAAGAATCCGCCCATGTTTTCCAGTTGTTCTCCTTGAAATACACCCACAGGCTCTGAAACGAGCCCACTGGTGAGGTGCAAGCAGGGAGAGGGCGGCGGGTTGGTTTCTTCCCCACGGTTTGGTGCTGCGGCTCGCGGCTCGGGCTCCCTGCGGCTCCGTCTCGGGAAGCGGACTCGGAGAACGGGTGATGAGCACCGCCTTGGGTAAATGCTCCAGGTTGGGGGAGGCCTGGGCGCATTGAAGCATTGAAGATGTGTCTGTGAATTCGTGTTTGTACGAAGCATTTGTCAAGGGTTTACCTTTTCCAGGATGAAAGGTCCTCAGGGAAAGGATGCAGGTGTGAAGTTGGACCCAGGGCAGAGATGGCTCAGGCTTGGGGCCCCTGTTGTAGGCTGTTTATTCATGAATTCATTTGTTCTCTCCTACCTGGAATGAAGGTGTGAATTTAGGAGCCACCAGAATGGTCAGACCTTTGGAGCTAGTCTAAGTTCCGTATTTGGCAAATGAAGGTTTGGAAAGGTTAAGTGACTTGTTCAGGGTTACACAGCCAGTTCTGAGCAGTGGAAGATTTGAACCTTAGTCTTTTGCCTCCCAGCCGGGAGCTCCCAGGGTTTGCGGGGGCTGCCGAGAGGAGTCCAGCCCGCCCCGGCCATCAGACATGGTCCAGTCCTGCGGATATTGGGCCTGAAGGTCACATTTGGAGTCATTTTCAAGGATGGTGACTGCCTCTTGCGGCTGACTCGGCACTGAGAGAGTCACTTGCATCCAGCCAGGGGTCCTTCTGGCCGGGGTGGGGGAGAGATGCGTCTCCCTCTGAGCAGAACTGGTCAGTCCTTTCCCACCCGAACCCCGCCCTGTGTGCAGCGCGTATCTCTGGCTATCTCTGGCCCGGTTACTTCAGAGACCGCATCCCCTGCTCCGTGTTTATAAAGCCGCGTCAGCTTGGGGTGTGGACAGGAATGACCTGAGCTGTCTAAACAAACCGCGAGCTTCTGGCGGCCCGCCTGCCAGGGTGTGTGTGACATCATCTGGCCCGAGAGGTGCGCCGGGTTAGGATTCCGGCTTTGCTCATTTTGAGAGCTGGGCAGAGAAAATGCAGGTCTGCATCCTCTGGATCCCCAGAGTGAGCAGAGATGCAAAAGGTGAGTGGAGGCCCCAGCACATCACTGCCAGCTCCCTCCACCTCCCCCAAGCTGTTCCTTTCTTTTTTTTTTTTTTTTTTCCCCTCCCCGTTTCTCTTTATCACCAAGGGACAAAGAGGAGATCTGGCCGCTAAAAACATCCCACGCAGATATTACCTACGGAAACCGCAGGAACGGGCACATTTTAGTAAAATGAAGGCCTACTCGCTTTTTTTGCGAGTCTGTGCCCCTAAATAATGCAACTTCAGTTTCTCATTCTAGATGTCTGTTTGAAAAAATCAGGCTTAGGTCTGTCATTTTAAACAGCTTTTCAAATGACACAGAAATTATACTATTTTTAGGTCAAACACCCTGCAGAACTTGACATTTGAAGGTTCGGCTCTGTGTGAAAACATCCAAAGGGAAGTGTGTGATTTCTCTCTCTCTCTCTCTCTCTCTCTTTTTTCCCCTAGAAACAATAAACAGGAGTGGCTTTCGTTTATTTGTGTGCATTCCTATCCCTCTTGTATTTGCATCTCTGGGGTTTATTGGTGTAATTCCTCAGGCGCAGCCTCAACATGGCAGATGTCACCTGAGGAACGCCCTTTGGAGATGCGGTCCCTACAAATAAAAGCAGGTCGTTAGACTAGAGCTGTCTTTGTTCCCTTAACTACGGTGGTTTCTCCCTCTGCACAGAGCACGCTCTACATAAAGCCATAACCATTCAGAGTCACACGTAGACTCTATAAAGGGCTGCTGAGAGATGAAAGATGTTTTTAACCCCTTCCTCTCGGGCATCAGTGGAAGCTGCAACAGCTCAGTTCCAGAACGTGCAAAGTTCTGTTCTGGGCTGACCTGCGGCTGGGAGCAGAGGAGGAGGGGTGCGGGGTGTGAGTGAAGCAGCCAGGTGGGAGAAATCCCCCGCCTCGACCCTCCCCTTCCATGTTCCTGCCTCAGTTTCAAGCTGCTGGGAATCCCGGTGTGGATGGGGGTGACAAAGAGAAAGAAGCTGTGATGACATTGGGCAGGACTCAGGCCGTGGGAGCCAGGGGTGGCGGGGGGGGGGGGGCAGCCCGCTGGTGGGAGCTTTCGCCTGTGATTTTAGATGGGGGTCCCTGTACTCCGCCGTCTCTGCAGGGGTGCTGGGGTACTTGAAACTGTGGAGTCAGGGTGGAAGCATTTCCTGGAGGATCAACTGTGTTTGATTTTAAGTGACTGTCAATGTTGCTTTTATATTAAAACAAGCACAGTGCTGTCTAATGGGATCCAATGCAGATGGCCAGGAACGGGATGGGGAAAGCCCAGCTTGCTGAAGTGCCACTTTGAACTCTAACTTGAGACCCCCCCCCAGAAGGCTGTTTGGGCCCTTTGGTGACAAAGTTTAAGAAGCCCTGCCCTAGATAAAATGCTAAACGCAATGTAGAAATGGTTTAGTGCGAGGGACAAGGCTGGGGTTCAAGGCCTGGCTCTGCTAGTTACTAGCTATGTGATTTAGGGCGAGTGGCTCCACCTCTCTGAGCCTCAGTCTCTTCCTCTGTAAAATGAGACTGATAGCAGCTCCTTCCTTATAGGACCAGGCCTGCCACTCATGTGCTCCCACTGCAAGCTGACATCCCAGGGGGCTGCCCCTGGCAGAGAAACTACTCAGTGTTTTCAGCCTCTGGCAGGACCCATTGTGGCCACAGGGTAGTTTAACAGTGTTTATCCTGTGAAAGCAACCGTGGGCGCTGAAAGCATGGAGGCCGCTCAGATGTGCAGTGCAAAAATGCGGTCACAACCTGCCCTGGGCTGTTAGACATCTGAGGCACGGTAGTACCAATGCCTCAGGCTCCCCACCCCGGGCCAGCGCTCACACCCAGTAACACTCTGCTCTCCCCAGTTCCTCTGCGTGACCTGTGTGGCCACTTCTGAGACAAAAGCCATGTCTGCTTCTGAAACTCGCTTTCATGGATGACGTGACTCCTCCCTGCACAGTGAGAGAGGGGTTGGGAGCCCAGCTGGACAGGTGTGAGGAGGGGAGGAAACAGCTGGTGGAAACTCCACCCTAGATTGGACGCCGTGGTGCTTTGCAAGATGCGTCCACCCATTT
>NW_006778821.1:2247082-2248079 GCF_000442215.2 Lipotes vexillifer | reverse complement strand
TTCCCTCCGGAGGGAGGCCGGCTGCTGTGTGGTGAGGACCCGGTGAGGTGGCTTGTGGAGAGCCCTGTGCGGTGAGAGGGCTGAGGCCTCCTGCCCACAGCCATGCGAGTGAGCCATCTGGGGAGCGGAGCTTCCAGCCCTGGTCGAACCTTTGGATGACTACAACCCCAGGAGGGACCCTGGGTCAGAAACAGTGAGCCTAGATGCTCCCAAACTCCTGACCCACAGAAACTCTGACATAATAAACGTGTGTTGTTTTAAGCTGCTAAGTTTTGAGCTAACTGGTTATGTAGCAATAGATAACTTGTACAGACCCCTCTCCTTGTCCTTCAAAGTGTCATTTGAAAGAATTCATGATGCCTTTCCTTTTTTTCCTGGCTTATAAGGATGTTGGAAACTAGAAAAGAAGAATGTGCAGTTTGGGAGAAGGGCAGCGATACTGTGGGCATACATGCTGAGAACTTTCCATTGGTTATGTCATCTAATCATCTCAACCGTCCTGTGGGAAAGTATTACTAGTCCCATTTTCTAGATAGGAATACTGAGGCTCAGATATGTTTAGACCCTTGCTCAAGACTACACAAGAAGCCTGGTCATTGGGGCACTAAATCTGTGTTTCTTTGGCAGGCTGCCTCTGCTTAGGAATAAAGCCTCTAAGTCAAGGGCCTGGCCTTGTTTCTGACTAATTGCATAGGCTCTCGCAAGTGACTACCCGGTGGGGGCCTTTTTTCTTTGTGAAAGGGCCCCTGTACCATTCCCTGTAGCCTGAGGGGCTGTCAATCATGGTGGCGCACTCTCCTGTGGCAACGGGAATGGAGCCTGGCCTGGTCAGTAAGAGAGATCCACTCCCCTGACCACAGCGATTTGTTAAGGAATGGGCGTGCGATTCCATCCAGGCTAATCAAAATATTCCACAGAGCATCTCTGCCAGAGCCAACGGAGAGAATGGCTCTTTCTTTCTTCTGGGGTTGCTGAGCTGGGAGGCTGGGATCTGGTG
>NW_006778821.1:2239107-2246595 GCF_000442215.2 Lipotes vexillifer | reverse complement strand
CCAAGCCATGAAGGGAGGCAGAACTCTGGACCCACTTGAGCCCCTGGATCCAGCTATGCCTGAAGCCATTCTTCTCCCTGGACTGTCCAGTTCCAAGAGTCAGTAAATTCCCTTTTTTTTTTTTTTTTTGTCTCAGCTAATTTGAATTGGGTCTGTGTTGCCTGCAGTGCAGTGGGCAAACTTGGGAGCTAGCTGCTTTTAGCATCTTGGAGCAGTAGAGCATAGCTCCTCTATACGGTGACTAAACGTAGCAGTTGCTGGTGATGTCCTGCTGGCCTATGCTGGAGGTCATGGCAGACTGTTTGCTTACAGGCCAGTGGCTTCCTGCATCTCTCTGTCTGAGGTTCTGTGGCCTCAGGACCATGCTTGGCCTGTTGTGTGTGTGTGTGCGTGTGCGTGCGCGTGCGTGTGTGTGTGTGTGTGTGTGTGTGTGTGTGTGTATGGTGTACACACGGGGAGAGGGAGACAGTTCTAAAATGTCAGGGAATTAATGCCTCAGGAGTAACCCTCTTCCAGTGAGAGCGTACCTGGGCTTCCTTGCTCCTTGAGAGGACAATCTGGAGGTGTCTCCTACACAGTTTCTTTGAGGGTCCCCAGCAGAACTGCACCCCAGTAGCCCAGAGTGGGAACCCTCTCAATAAAGGACCCTTAATCAGCTTTCCTCCGTGCCCTGTCTCTTTCCCCACCCTCTCTCTCTCACTCATGATTCTTGGAGTCACCTCCCAGATAAACTACCTGTCCCCAAATCCTTACCTCAGGGGCTGCTTTGCAGGAAAAATCTAAAACTGGGACATCAATAGATGGCATTTTGATTTTCTGGAGTTGACAGATCTGGAGATACTTATCATAATGGGAAAGACTGAAACTGCAAGGTTCTCAGCCTTAGCAATTTTGTGAGTTAAATATTCCCCACACGGCGCATGTGAGGACCACAGGAGAACTGGGCAGGTGGGGTGAAGACGGCAGGGCAGATATGGCAGGGGTCCGAGACCCCACGGAGGTGAAGCAGCCATTTTGAAATGGAAATTGATGGGACAAATGGGTTTGGAGCATTTGGGCAATCTGGGGTTGCCTCAATGTGACACGTGGGGAGGTATTGGCGTGGGCCCCCCGCGCCCAGGGTGCAGAGCGTCTGTGGATAGACAGGAGCCGGGAGCCCTTCAGATTACAGCGAGAGCTGGGCTTGGTTTCCAGCTGTTGGTCTTGCTTGCCTTTTTCCCCTCTGCCTTTCCTCTCTCTCCTTTTGCCGTTCCCGTTTATTTATGTTTAAACACGTCCTGTGTCGCTGCCTCAGCTGAGTGGCTGGAGAGTCAACGAGGGCATGGTTTCTGTCTCGTCTTCCCCTGCAGGGCCTGGGCTCCAGGAAGATGCAACTGTGGATGTAGGAATATTTGGCTGATACAGCTCGGCCACGTGTCTGCTTTCATTTCTCCCCACAGCCCCCCGACTCCCTCCAGATCCCCCGCTGTTCCTCCTGGTCACTTCCGCAGTGGCATCTGGGACACAGACATCGTTTTGTTTTTGTTTTGTTTTGTTTTGTTTTCTTTCCTAATTGCATTTCAGCCGAGGGGAGCCACGCTCAGAGAGGGGACCGTAGGAGAGTGGCCTGGCAGAGCTTGGCAAAGTGGCTGCAGCTTCCCCATAGGACTTTGATAAAAAGGGAAATAAAAAGGTTCGTTTTGCGTACCAGTACTCCCTACCCCTCAGACTGGATCCCTCTCTTTTTTGTATTTTTTTCTTCTTCCTTGAGGTAGAAAATAGATACGGTAAAGAGCGTCCAGTGCGCTGTGTGTGGCTTGATGGATTTTTACGTACGTCTACACCATGCCACTACCAAGATATGGACACACTTGAAACTAACACAACATTGTAAATTAATTATACTTCAAGTTTTAAAAAAATCCAAAAAGGGAAAAAGAAAAAAAAAGATATAGAACTTCCCCATGGCTCCAGAGGTTTCCGTAATGCCCCTCCCAATTAGTACCCCGTCTCACAGAGGCAACCAGTATCCTGACCTTTATCACTGGAGATTGATCGCCTACTTTTTACCTGTAAAAGGGAAGCAACCAGCATTGTCCCCTTCGGTGTCTGGCTTCTTCTTTTACCTAATATGTGGATGCGCGTGAGCCACGCGTGCTGTGTGTAGCAATGGTTCCCCTCCTGTTTGTTGGGACCCTGCAGGGCTGTAAAGCCAGCAGCTCGAAGATCCCGTTTAGCTCCCGTCCGCAGCCTGGGAGGTAACACTCCCAGTGGGCACCTTCGCTCCCAACTGTGGGATGCCGCAGTGCTGTTGCTGCCAGAGCCCAGCTCCTGAGGCCAGCGCAGCCTCAGGCGTCGGGTTCCTTGTTTATTCCAGGCTACTGGGCCAGTAACCTCGCCTCGGCTGAACCAGCTGACTCCTCCTTCCTAGTCTGCCACAGCTCCTGGGCAGATGCTGCCTCCCTATTTGAGTAGCTGGGACTCCTAAATGGGGATGTGCCAGCTAGTGTGATGTAGTTCTCTCTCTGCCCTATCGATTTTAGGAGACACTCTTTTCTAGTCTACCTCCCCAGGGAGGTTCCCGGCTAGCCCAGCCTACTGTGCGGAGCCTTGGTTGCCAAAGTCATTTCATGGACCAAGATGCCTGCTTCAGCTCCAGCCATCATGACTGCATTCCAGCTAGTAAAAAGGAGGAAAGGGAAGGAGAAGGGCATGCCACCTCTCTTTAGGGTTAGTGATAACAGTAAAAGCAGTAAACACTTATGCATCATTTACCATGTGCCAAACACTGTTCCAAGTGCATTTATTTTTCATATAACTCTATGAGGTAAGAACTATTATTAGCTTCCTTTTACAAATGAGGAAATGGAGACACAGAGAGGTTAAGTAACTTGTGCAAGGTCACACAGCTAGGAAGTGACTGAAGCAAGATTTGGATTCGGGCAGGCTCATTCAGCTTCTCCTAAGCCCTCTGTTTTTGGGCTCCCCACTTCCTGGTCTCTGTACACCCTCCCTCCTCTTACAACCCACTGGCCAGAATTTAAGCACATGATCATACCTACCTGCAAGGGAGGCTGGGAAATATAGTCTCTGTTCCAGGCAGTAAAAATTGGAAAGTTTGATTGCTGAGGAAGAGGGGCGAACAGATCTTGGGGGTCTGCAAGGAGCCCCGGCAGTTATTACTGTTCACTTCACGGCCCTGTTATTTGACTTGTTAATTCGATTAGACCACGGGCTTCTTGAGAGTGGGCACTTGGTTCCCAAGAAGGCTTCTCATGGGGCCCTGAGTGGGAAATGGTCTCCTTGTTTTGCTGTGGACTTTAAATGCAGAGCAGCTCTTTCTAGGATCCAGAGTAACCTTATGCAAAGATTATTCCATAATAAGTCGACTGATATTTTGCGTTTCTACTTGAAGGTCCTGCACACGGAATGTCGGTCGGATGCCTACGGCGTGGTTGACCACCCTCTCTGTTTTGAAACTGCCTCTTGGCTTGGCTTCCCCTGCAGGAGGATTTTCCTCAGGCCCTGTGGGGTCCCTTCTCATTCCCTTTTCCCGGGTCTCCTCCTAGGCCGCCCTCCATGTGTCGGCTGCCTCAGGGCTCAGTCCTTGGACTCTCCGCGTCTCCCCCGGCCCCTCTCCCTGGATGATCTCATTTCCTCTCATGGCTTTTAAAATACCGTCCACGTACTGATAACTTGAGACCAGACCTCTTTCCAGATCTCCAGACATCCAAGTCCGCCTGCGGCTGGAGTCCCAAGTGGCAGTTTCACTGGTACCTTAAGCCCAGTGCGTCCAAAGCAGAATGCCTGATCTCTGCCCCTCACCTCCCCAGCCCAAACCTTCTGCTCCTTCAGCATTTCCCACCTTAGTCAATGGCTCCTCCAATGGCTCTCTCCAGAAGCCTGGGAGCCATCCTTGATACCTCACACCCCACATCCAACTCAACTCCTGGTCCTGACCACCTTACCTCCAGCAAGTCTTCCAAGGCATCATGCCCCTGGCCACGGCCCTCCCTCATCTAACCCCCCTCCCCTCTCTCCTGGACCTCTGAGATGCCTCCTACCCAGTCTCCCACATTCAACCCCCTGCAGTCCATTCTCCGCATTGCAGCCAGAGGGGACATTACAAGCTGACAAATCTGATCATCCACTCTCCTGCTTACGGCCCTTCAGTAAGCGCACACGCACAACATTCCCACCCCTTGACGTGGCCCATAATCTAGAGGCGCTGGTCCCTTCTGCCCTTTCAATCTCATCTCCAGCCTATCTCCAGTTACTATAGCTTTAGAACCAACCACTCCAAACTTAGGGGCATAAAACAACAACCATTTTTTATGCTCACAGATTCTATGGGTTAGGAATTTGAAAGGGGCACAGAAGGGATGGTTAGTCACTGCTCCACGATGTCTGGGGGCTCAGCTGGAAGCCTGGAAGGCTGGAGGGGTGGACCGTCTGAAGGCTTGTGCAACACATGTTGGGCACTTGGGAAGACTTGAAGACCTAGGGCTGCTGGCTGGAGCACCTACCCTGGTCTCTCCATATCGCTTGGGCTTCCTCACAGCACGGTGGCTTCAGGGGAGTTAAATTTCCTCTGTGGCAGCTCCGGGGCCTGTGTTGTAATGAACAAGGCACGATCTGATTCCCCTTTTCTGACCCAGCCTCCAAAGTCACGTGGTGTCACTTCTGCCACATTCTTTGATTACGAGCCAGTTGGAAGTCCACCAGATTCAAGGGAAGGGGACGTAGACCCCATCTCTCCATGGTAAGGATGCCAAAGTCATATTGTAGGAGAGCGGACTTTGGAAAATGGTCTCTGCCAGGTGGCCCTGCCCTGGCTTGGCTTGCTGCGCTATCTCCAGAGCAGAGCCTGGGGACGGGCACCCAGAGAAGAAGCCTTTAGCATTTTCAGGCCTGTTTCAAAGGACAACTGTCTACAGGTTAGGAATGGTTATGAGGATCTGTCAGCAGGGGCCTATCTCAGAGGAGATGGAGAATTTTGGCGGGGGCTGGTGGTGGGAAGGGCGGGCTGACAAGGAGATGTCCACAAGAGAGGCAATTTCTGGTCCCTCCCTTGGGATGGTCCTGCCAACACCAGCCGCCTGCCTTGTCTCTTGGCCCCCTCCCTGGCACACCATGCCTTTGCAGCCATCAGATCTCCTGAGAGCCACACCCCTCCAGATCATCTTTTCCAGAACCTTCCCTGACCTCCCAAGGCTGCAGGAGGCCGCCCTGCTCCTTCCTTCCCTAACTCTTCCTGCACATCCTCAACACAGAGTGGACACCACTGTTACTTTACCATCAGTGTCCTTGTTGTGTACCCTCCCCCATCGACAGCCTGAGGGTTTCTTGAGGGTAAGGCCTGGGTCCATGGGCCCCCATAAATGGTGGGTGACAGGCCACACTGCCTGGTGGCGCTCAGGCTAAGCGCCTCATGCTCTGGGGTGTGTGGAACCTGCTGGCCCTGGCTGGGCTAGGTGGGGAGTCGGGCGTGCGTGAGGGTCTGGAAGCCAAGCTGTTCCTCCATTTGGGCTGCCTCGGCGGGGGGCCAGGCCTTATTAGAATCCCTTCTTCATCCTGACTCCGGCCGGAAGTCCCCCGTTCCTGTGTAATTACGTTAAGCTTTTACGATGGGGATCTGGGCGGCCAGAGGCGTTATTTTGCAGGGGCGGACTGCATTCCTGTTGTCTGGGTTTACCTTGCCTCTCTGTCTGTGCCCTGGAATGCTGGTCTGGGGACAGGTCTTCTGCGGAGCCCTGGTCTCTCTGTGGGGTCCCCAGGCAGCACGCTGGGGGCAGGGTGAGCAGCCAGAACTATGTCCACAATTTCCTGAATCCTGAGGGTCAGAAAACCTGTCCTACCCTGCAGGGCAGAAGGTAGAAGCCTGGGCCCCCTTTGCCAGCTGGCACCTGCTTGCTGGGGCTGCTGCAGGGGCCTGGGGGCCCAGCTCTGTCTTGGGGGCCACAGGCTTCTTGGCCTGGACGTCCAATCCAGGGGCCCCCTGCACTTTGCTCTCCAGATACTGACTAAGCTGGTTGTCTGCTTCACACACATAGCTGGGGTGTGTGTGTGTGTGTGTGTGTGTGTGTGTGTGTGTGTGTGTGTGTGTGTGTGCGCGCGTGTGCGTGTGCGTGTGCGTGTGTGTGATGTCTACATGTAGAGCCTTTCTTTTTAAGTAGCTTCTTAAAAATTATTTATAAGCAATATTATCATAAGATTAGGGCCTAATCTCACACCCTATACAAAAGAAATACCAGGTGGATTAAAAATCCAAACGTTTCAAAGAACTATAAAAACCTGATGAAATCTCATTGTGGACTCTTTAATAATTGTAGGGTAGGAAGGCCTCTCCCAATACAAATAACCAACAACCTGTGAGAATATGCTTATATTATACTCACTTATAATTAAAGAAATGCAAATCAGAGCTCCAGCGGGTTGCTGGAGGGGATTTAAATTGGGACAGGCCCTTTGGAGAATAATTTGGTTGTTATCTACGCACATTCAAGTGTGGTCATAGCCTTTGGCCCAGAATTTCTCCTTTTAAGTCTCATTTTTTCAAACCTACATGAGCAGGCCAACCTATATCCTGGGATATTCACAGCATCGTCATTTTATGGCAAAAATTTGAGAATGACCTAAATGTCCAACAGGAGGGGTTGGTTATAAGGAGCATCTATGCCATGAAATACAGTATATCATTTAAAAAGACTAGTGTGTACTGATACAGAATGTTCTCCAAGAAATATGAAATGAGAAGTAAATTGCAAATCCAGCATGAGTTCCTTTATACACAACGACCCGTGTGTGTATTTATCAATGCAGAGAGAAAGGCCTTGAGCTATCTGGCCAGACTGGGGCTGGTGGGTCCCTCTGGGGAGGAAAGCAGTATCAGGAAGGATGGTGAGAGGAGAGGTTCACCTTTTTTTTCCTGGGAATTGTTTGAAATCTTATAAGCACATGTTACTTTTTGAATTCAAACTACGTACACACACACACACACACACACACACACACACGTGTATATACATATATTTTTTAAATGAAATTTAAAAAGCAACAATGTGGGCCAAGGAAATAGGGTTAAAAGATTTTAATAGTTGTATTTATTGAATCTGTGACTATATATGCCTGACACTGCTCTCAGATCTTGATATGGATAACCTCATGGACACTTCACAACAGTCCACTGAGACATGGATTATTGTGACCCCATTTTACAGATGAGGAAACTGAGCACAGATAACTTTCCCTAAATCACACAGCTAGTCAAGGGGAGCTGGGATATGTTAAGGTCTTCTCTGAGAATTTCCTAACTGTGTTACGTGCGTGCGTGCGTGCGTGCGTGTGTGTGTGTGTGTGTGTGTGCCTGCGCATGCGTGCACATGAGAGGGCCTTCAATTCCACATATGTGACGAAATCTCGTGCCCTGACAATCTCCTTCATCCTTTCCCTCTTCCTTCTTTTGGCTCTGATTTGGGACTTTTTCTCTACTTTTGCCGGGGGGGGGGG
>NW_006778821.1:2238714-2239097 GCF_000442215.2 Lipotes vexillifer | reverse complement strand
CGGGGGGGGGGGGGGCGTTTCTAGGATACATCTGGAGAGTCCCCTCTGTCCAGGTCATGAAACCAAAGAGAAGGCCTGCCAGGTCTTTTCTGTGGAAGCAGAAGAAAATCCGGAAGACCACCTGGTAGCAGCGTCTTTGGAGGGAAGGGACTCCCAGAGGTGACACTCGCTCTGCCCATGGGCAGCAGGTAGGCTGGCAGGCCGTGGGACTCGGCGGGTGATAGGGCCAAAGACTCTACTCTGGTTTCCCAAATGCCCGCAGGAGCTGAGTCTGTGTCTGGTTAGGCTGATTTTGAAAAAGGGCTGTGAACTGTGTAATAGAGAAAATGTTCTGGATACAGAAGCCAGCTTGGAGGAGGGCTGACCAGGAGTCAGGGTTCAGC
>NW_006778821.1:2235112-2238472 GCF_000442215.2 Lipotes vexillifer | reverse complement strand
CAGGGTGCTGATCTGAGGCTCTCAGAGCAGCCAAGCCCTGGTCCTGACCCCATCCCACCCTGCCCCATCCCTGGCCCCAGGCCCCTTCCACCTTCCAAGGCTGTACCCTCCTCACTGTGCAGGAACAAAGGCAGTTCAGATTTGTGAACAAGAAGGAGAAAAAATAAACTCAGCCGAACTCCTCTTGCTTGTGAATGAGTTATTGGCTCTGGCCCCTGAATGGGAGAGTCCTGCTGGGTGTGTGGCAGTGGGGGACCCCTGGGGACAGATTGGCTGGAAGGGTGGTGGGAGGGAGGGAGGTGCAGCAAGACGCGAAGAGTTGGTGATTTATGGCGCCAGTAAGCACAACGGTGCAGTCTTGCAGTTCCCCTCAAGATGTGTCTGAGCGTGGCGCCCTTGGAGCATCACCTGTGTGTGCTATGGCTACAGCCACGGCCTGTCTGGGCTTGGGAGCCCAGATCATCTGTGCCCGGCTGATGAATGCTCCTCCCTCCCTGCTGGGGGCCCAGGGAGAGGCACCTCCCGGCTCCCTGATCTAAAGGACAGTGGGAAAATGTGCCAGCAAGAACTAGAAGGTGCAGCAAGATGAGCTGGTGAGCAGTGGGTCTGGCTTCTTCTTTGGGACAGAGTGTAAGATGCATAGACTCAGAAGGCCTTTTGGAAAATCAGCCAGTGAGTGGGATTCACTTTGGCAGCTGTCTTGTTCCTTTGAGCTTTAGCAAGCCTGCCCTAGGCTGTGCTAGGTTAGCATTCTGCGGAGCCAGAAGTACTAACATCTCTTGAGGGCCTACTATGTACTAGGTACTGGGCTAAATTTCGAAATCTCATTTACATTCTTTAAGCTTCATGATGCTATCCTGACATTAATATTGTTACTAACTTCATTTGGCAGAAAAGGAAAGGTGAAGCTCAAGGGCTCAAATAACTTCCCAAAGACCACAGCCAGTAGGTGGAAGAACTAGATGCAAGCCTATCTTCAGAACCAAGGAAACGTAGTGTACTTCAGTGCTCAAAGGATGAGCTTACTGAGGGGCAGGCCCGGGGGTACCCCAAGAAGAACATGGAAGCCAAATCCCCAGAAGCCCTCCAGAGTGAACCTAGACCACTTTAGAACAGCAGACTCTTTCTGAAGTCTGGGGTCCACTATGGCCTCCGGATCTTTTGCTGTTAGGCAATCTGCATGTGTACCTTGAAGACTGAGAAGTTTTTCTTTCTGAAACTTCGACTTCTGGACTAACTTTATCTGGCTGGTTGGGCTCAAGTACTATTGCCAGCTACAGAGGGAGAGAGAGCGACACTGGCCTGGGTGTTGAAGTTCTGGCTTCCCACCATGGACTTTGGCCTTGGCCACCCTCAGCTGTCGGGGTCACTCAGAAGCTCAGCTTTGTTTGGCCATTTGCTGGGCTGAGAGTGAATAGGCAGATGGTTCTCCTGGCAATGGGTGGCCATTCTGCCCTCCACTCCCACCGGTTGCCCTCCCTCTGAAAGCAGGCACCTAACAGAAACGTTTCCCCTTCCTGTAGGAGCTCAGGTGCTGGAAACCGCACAACTTTAGCTTGAGGGAAACACAAAACCAGCCCAAATTGAAATGTAGTCTCAAATTCCAATGCCCTTTACTTCCCTTCTGCTAGTGCCGTGGGCTCACTGGGACAGGCCGAGAGAGTATCCTGCCAGTGCTGGCAGGCTGGCGGAGACCTGGCACCACTGGCAGGCTGCCCGGCTGCCCAAGAAGGCTATCCCCCGGCCACGTGGATCTCTCAGCAAAGTATCAGCGTTCTCTCCCGTGGACCCAGCAAAGTCCTCTGAGTGCGTGAGGGTGAGGGGTGCAGGCAGGGGCTCCTGACTGGGCATCTCCTTTTGCCCATTTACCTGGTCCACGTGGAGTGGAACATTGGCAAGATGGCATGGGGGTGGACCTTGGGGAGGCCGAGGATTGCCCAGCTACATACAGGAGCTTCCTAAGAAGGCCTGGCTGAGGACAAGTTGCCGGATACCCTGCAGTTTAGTTCATTCCTCCTTGGGGAGTTGTGGGTTTTCTTCCAGGGCTTCTGGAATGTTCTTGAGCCGGGCTAGAGGGGGAAAGGAAACACAGCCCGGAGTCCCTTCTGCCCGCCCCCGCATGCTCCCCACGCACCCAGGTTGATTTCCTATCAGAGCTCAGTGGTTCCCAAATGGTCAGCGGCCAGCAGGCTGCTGGGAGTGAGGGGGCGAGAGCCGTGGAAGAGGCCGCCCGCCTTCCAGGTGATGGCTCCAAGGAGGAGCAACCCCAGGGCTTGGCCACCGCCGAGCGCACAGGCCCAGAGCACAGATTTGTTTTTCCGTCTGTGTGACTGAGGGGTTTTCAGGCTCCTCTGGCAGGAAGATTTCCCTGGCACTTGGTGAACCGGCGCTCTGGGGTGTGACAGACGGAGGCAGCTGGCATCCGCGAGGCCGGGGCTACACAGAGCCACCTGGAGGCCCAGGGGCAGGCGGGCCGGCAGGCTGGTCGATGGCAGGAGTTTTGGAGTCAGATAGAACTAACTGGGTTCAAAGCTCGACTCCATGATGGGAACTCGGGTGAGTGATTTTCCTTCCCTGAGCCCTAGTTTCCTGGTCTATAAAATGGGGACACTAATATATTCCTTCGAGGTAACTGTGAGAGTTCAATCAAATAACGCTCTTAAGAGCCGGGCGTGATGCTGGTCACGTAGCAGGTGCTTAGTGACGTAGCTCATTACTCATCGGAACATCGCCTCCCTTGTCCTCGGCAAGCATCCTTTTTCCTCGGGGGCCCACCCTCTTTCTTCAGGTACTATGTGTTCTCAGGCAGTCAAAGGGGCCTTGACAAGAAGTTACGTGATAAACTCACCTACCTGGCGACCGGACCTGACGGTGTTAGCATCAGGAATATTTGCATTTTAACCAGTCTCAGCCTCGTGGCGTGAATTGATTCATTCAATAAGCATTTGCTGAGATCCTATCCTATCCTCTACTAAACAGTTATTATCGCTGTGCACCCACCACGTACCAGGCACCTTTGTTATCCAGCTTCATCTTTGTACCAGCATTATGAGGAAGCTATTAGGGGGAGTTCCCTGATGGCCTAGTGGTTAGGGTTCAGCGCTTTCACTGTGGTGGCCCCGGTTTCCTATCCTATCCTCTACTAAACAGTTATTATCGCTGTGCACCCACCACGTACCAGGCACCTTTGTTATCCAGCTTCATCTTTGTACCAGCATTATGAGGAAGCTATTAGGGGGAGTTCCCTGATGGCCTAGTGGTTAGGGTTCAGCGCTTTCACTGTGGTGGCCCCGGTTCAATCCCTGATCGGCGAACTGAAATCCCACAAGGTGTGTGGCACGCATCGCCCACCCCGCCCCC
>NW_006778821.1:2227506-2232374 GCF_000442215.2 Lipotes vexillifer | reverse complement strand
CGCCAAAAAAGTTACTATCATTCCCATTTTACAGATGACGGAACAGGTTCTGAGGGATTAAGGCACTTGCCCAAGCCGTGCCCTGGTTTAACTGGCTCGAGCACCTTTTTCTAAGGTGCAGGCACTGTGCTGGGCCCTGGGGCTGTAAAGAGGAATAAAATCCATCCTCAGCTGCAGGGAGCACCCTGTCGAGGGGTGGAGACAGACAAAAAAATCAGATCAGCAACATGCAGTGATGGCAGTAGGCACGGGGTAATGTGGGGGCACAGACTAGGGGCAGCTGGGGGCATTGGGGAGCATAGGGCTGGCAATGTTAACGCACGTGTTTTTGTTTTATTTTTTTGGCTGCGCTGCAGCCTTGTGGGATCTTAGTTCCCCTATCAGGGATCGAACCTGAGGTTCCTGCAGTGGAAGTGCCGAGTCCCAAACACTGGACCACCAGGAAATTCCCAGTGTTAACGCATGTTAATGCTTTCCTGTGTGGATCTGAAGCCACACAGAAGAGCATAAACTTTATTCCCCCACCTCCCGAGGGCCCAACCCACCTGCTTGGAATCAGCCCCACCCCAGCCTGGGAGAGCAGCCTCTTTAAAATGTTAAATTATTTCAAGGGCGTACATTGGAATCAAAAGATGTTCCCCCCCACCCCGTGTGGCCCCTGACTTTTTTGTTTGTTTGTTTGTTTTAAAATTAATTAATTTATTTTTGCCTGGGTTGGGTCTTTGTTGCTGCGCATAGGTTCTCTCTAGTTGCGGCGAGCAGGGACTACTCTTCCTTGCGGTGCTTGGGCTTCTCATTGCGGTGGCTTCTCTTGTTGCGGAGCACGGGCTCTAGGTGCACGGGCTTCAGTAGTTGCAGCACTTGGGCTCAGTAGTTGTGGCTTGCGGGCTCTAGAGCACAGGCTCAGTAGTTGTGGCGCACGGGCTTAGTTGCTCCGTGGCACGTGGGATCTCCCTGGGCCAGGATTCGAACCCGTGTCCCCTGCACTGGCAGGCGGATTCTTAACCACTGTGCCACTAGGGAAGTCTCCCCTGACTTCTTAGTATCCTTCCAGAGATAGTCGGGGCATATTGGAATATGTATATGATTGTATCTAAATGTAACCTTTTCAAATACTGCAAATGACAGCATGCTATAAGCAAACAGTTCAATAGGATATCTGTATCTATATCATTTATATCTATATATAAAAGCGAGTCACCCTCCTGACTCTATTCCCCTTCCTAAAGGCCCACTAGAGGATCAAGGTTACCCTCCCTGGCAGCACATGCGTCTCCCAGCCCCACTCCCAAATAGAACTGTTGTGTTTATAAGTATTTTCCCAGGTATTGGTTACATAAAAATATATATCACTTCAAATAGACAGATATTTTAGTATATCCTTACACACAGTCCACATTATATTATACATACTGCTCCTGATTTGCATAAACCTTTTTCTTAAATTTTAAATACAATTATAGATTCATAGGTGGTTACCAAAAAAAAAAAAAAAAAAAAAAAAAAAAGACCAATGACGGCATACTGTAAACATATGATAAGGTTCTGTACATCCTGTTTTTTCACTTAACACTGTGTCTCACAGAGCATTCTGCATCAGTACCTTGAGCTCTATGGCATTCTTTCTAATGGCAGCATAACATTCTCTTATGAGGATGTGCCAGACTTTGTTTAACCAGTCTCCTGTTAATGGATATTCATTCAGGTCATTTCTGGTCCTTTGCAGCTACAAATAACCTGACTCTGACTATCCCTTTACATAGGTTTTTACTCGCATGTGGTAGATCTGTATATCTTGGCTGGAAAAAAGGATATGCATTTTAACATGAAAAACCTTTAAGGCATACATATCTAACTATGTAAAATCCATGCTTAAATCTCATCCAAAGAAATGAATCACTAAGGGTGGAATTCTGACCATCAGCAAGGGAGACCGGTTCCCCGAGTAAAGTCGGCCTGCTCACCCTGAGGGTGGCCCTCCCCTCTCTCCAGCTCCCAAGCCCAAATGCCAGCGAGCAGAGGCAGCTGGGGTACCCTGGCTCCTGAACTCCTTGGGGGAGCAGCCCAGTGGCGTTCTCTGTGGACACAAGTTCCCTCTCTAATCAGTTTTCCCACTGCATTTCACTGGTGGCCAAGAGAGACTTTCATAACTCTTGCTATCTTTACAATATGTCGTTCAAATTTAAAACATGCTAAAAGGGAGAAAATATTTATAGAATTTTTCTCTAGAAGGAAAAAAAACCCCTACTTTTAAGCCTAGCCAATGACATTTCTGGAAACCACAGAGAGAAAACAGCAACAACTCGCAGAAGATAAAATGGACTAATTACACAACAGATCTCTAATTTAAGAAACTAGCTGCATTCTTCTGTGTTTTTTTTTCTTCTCTCTTAAAGATGACAGAGAATAAAAATACTGGTTTACCAGCTTATTAAAAACATAATCCAGCGACTCCTGACCTTCTCTTCTGCAAGGCGACGTGTGTTTGTGCATGTGTACACATGGCGGGCCCGCTGGCTTGGGCGAGAGCTGGAGAGAGGGGTCTCTTCCGTGGGGTTTCTTGGCCTGTGAACCAGTTTCCCATGGGAAGGAGCAGGGATCCTGCTGCCTGAGTTATTTAAATCTTGGAGTCTTCCTCCCTTTTCCAAAGCTCTGGGAGTGTCTCCATGGCCACAGCTGTTGTGGACACTCAGCTCAGTGGCCTGGCTTTGCGGTGGCTGAGATCGGCCTGTGTGAACCTGTGATTTGCTGTCTCCGGAACCCCCAAATACCCAGGTTTCTAGAAGAATCCCTCAGCCGTAGGGTGGTCAGCATAGGGACTGGGGAGCCTCCCCCCCCTTCCCTTGTTTCTGTGACTCCGAATCAGAGGGCTTCCAAACGGGCCACAAAGGGAATCTTTCCTCAGCTAGAATTTCCAGAAGCCAAAAGTGACTGCAGCCAAAACCTCCCCGTGAACCTTGTTTCTGTTTGGATTTTCATGGAAACTCTTTCTCCCAGACACACATCCTGTGGGACTGCGCTCCTTCCTCCCCTTCCCTTATTTTTATGTATGAATGGATTATGTCGGCTGTTTAATGGGTTTGCAGCAAACGCAGGCCACCGAGCGGTTTTTAATGAAGTCTCGGGACTGGCCTGCCCATGGCTTTTGGAGGCCTTACAAGACGGGAGAGAGGGTTCCCTGGTGCCTGGCCAGGATTTGCTCTCTGCTTCCTGCTTGGGAATCGGGGCTGCCCCAGCACTGCTGTGATTTGCTGGGGGATTTGGGGAAAAGGTCTCTAATCTCCCAGGCCTGCAGTGTACACCAGAGCACCGGGGCCTTCGCAGAACCGGGATGAGGAATCCTAGTGGGGGAACAAGGAATAATAGTGATCCAGGAGGGAGGGGGACCTGAGCGGGGAGGTGTTGGTGGGAGGAGTGGTTCTGCTGAGGGCGGGGCTAGATGGGGACTCTCGGCATTGAGTCCAGCTGGGTGGCTAGGCCTGGGCTTACCTGATTCGCCTTCTCCTACCCAGCAGGCTGCAGTATGTTGATGGGGAATGTAGCACACGTCTTCTCAGCTCGCAGAACGTGGAGGTGGGATGGGGTGAGGGGATGCACCCCCAGGGCGCTCTGGTCCCTTTTAGGGGACCAAGGTTGGAATCGGGGTGCCCCCTCCCTCTCCAGTGACCCACTTCTGCCACTAACTAACCCTCCTCCCCCATGGCCCCGGGATTGTTTTCTGGGCCGGCGGAGGCAGAATTGAGAACTGGACACCTTCCCGCCTCAGCTCCCCGCCGCCTGCCTGGCCTGGGGACTACTTGGCACCAGTATTCCCAAGGGGCCCGCTGTCAACAGCTGCCGGGGGCGGGGGTGGGGGGGGCTACTGCATGACGTTGCCCCGCTTCTCCGCCAGGGTCCCTTCCGCGATGTCTCTCCCAGGACTCCCAGGTTGACAGTGGCTACGTGGGGAAGGCGAGAGAGATTCCTGACCCACTGGATTCCATGGGGAGGAGGGGGACGTGGGAAAGCCACTGATTCCGTCAGAGGATCTCACCTCCCCTGCCCGCCCCCATCCCCAGGCCTCTGGGCTGCCTGCTCCAACCTTTTCAAGTCTTCTCTCTGCAGAACTGCCTGAATGATCTCTTTAAAATGCACATTGGTCTCTGTTATTCCCTCCTGAAAACGCTTTGTGGGGTTTCCAGCGCTTGGAGATGAAGGGCCAAGTTTCTTTCAGTGGTTCATCACCCCCTCTCGCATCCACCTCTCCAGCCTCGATTCTCCTCGCCCTCTGACTCAAATTTGGCGTCTCGGCAGCCCCAAGCTACTGTCCCCGGGACTTTGTTTTCCCTCCTTCTAGAACAATTCTCTCCAGCCCCTCCTGGATTACCCTGTCAGGAGGCAGCTCAGGTGTCACCTCCTGAGTCTGGCTATAAATTGTTAAGCCATGAATTCATTCATTTAATTGTTTTTTAGTCAATCAGAGACATGTAACTGGCAAGTGCTGAGGATCACCCTGTCTTAGCGCTCATGCCTCGCCCGGAGCCCGCCAATTGCAAAACCAGAAAGGGGTCCTTCGTGCCAGGGGCCCTGCCCATCCCTCCCAACCCTGCTTTTCGCACACCAGCAGATTCCTTGCCCCCAACCCCGGGCATAAGGAGTCTTGTTTGCCAAGAGCGAGGGCCGTGCCTTGTTTTCCAACAGGGCTGAAGAGTGCACATCACCTTGAGCAGAGGTGAACTTGTCGTCTCCTTTAGGCCTGGTCTCCTGGTCCTTGAGGTCTGGCCACTGTTGGGGTTCCTTGAGTGAGGCTGAGAGGTTTCCAGTTGGGACCTTCGCTGGGACCTTCTCGAAGCCTGTGGTCACCTGCTACCGTGTGGCTTAGCCCGGTC
>NW_006778821.1:2219569-2227390 GCF_000442215.2 Lipotes vexillifer | reverse complement strand
CTCACCCCTCCCCACCCCTCCTTGTTCAGTCTCCAGGCTCTAAATGCCCCTGTATGCTGAAGACTCCCTAATGTCTAACTCCAGCCTGGACCTCCCCCGTGAACCCCTGACTCCTACATCCAACTGCCCCCCAGCCTCTCTCCCACCCTGGGGCAGCCTCCACTCTCCACTTTGTCACATCTGAATTACTGCGGCACCCTCCCCCTCCCCCGCGCTGGTCCCCCTGCTTCCCCTTTTGGAGCTTCTCCATTCCACTCTCAACACAGCAGCCAGGCAATCTTGTTAAAACCGAAGTGAGGTCACCGTGCTCCTTGCTCAGAACCTTTGGTGGCTTGGCATCACCTTCAAGGTGGCTTCCAGTCCTCCCCGTGGCCTGCAACTATCTACAGAATGGTCCCTGTCACCTCTCTGACCTCATCACCTGTCGCTTCTCCCTCACTCCCTCCACCCCAACCAACTGGCTTCCTTGCCACCCCTCCCACTCCGTGGACACACCCAGCCTCAGGTCCTTTGCACTTGCTGTTCCCTCCGCCTAGAAGGCTTGTCCCCCAGTCATCGGCAGGGCTGCCTCCCTCCCTTCCTTCACGTCTCCTCAGTGACGCCTTCTCCCAGCACCCCGTCCCTGCTTTATTTTCCTCCCTGGCACTTACCACCTGAGAGATTATGCATCTTTCTTTCTCATTGATCTTGATTATTGTCTATTCCTCTCCTGTCGGAATGTAAGCCTTCGCTAGAGCAGAGATTTCATTTGTTTGGTTCACTGCTGTATCCTTAGCGCCTAGAACAACGCCTGGCACAGAGCAGGCACTTATTCAATATTTGTTGGGTAAAGGACGAATGGATGGATGGATGGATGGACGGATGGCAGTTAGATAAATGTTCCACTGACTTCCGTCGTACAAGCAATGTCTGAAGACCAAGGATGTTGGTTGGCCCCTGGAGGAAGCCTGCCCACCATTCCTAGGTCTGGGAGTGAACAGACTCCAAAAACTCAGTGGTCATCTGTCCTGGAATTCGATTTCTTCCTCCTCAGCCGACTTCTGATGCTCTTGATGTGGACAGAGGGGTGACCATCTGCCACTTCCTTTTCGGCAGGCTGCAAGTGAGTGTTTGTGGCTTTTTCTTGCTCTGCTGTAGCTCATAACCGGCAGCGGTTCTACATGACTTACTGCTGGGATGTTGCTTTTGGAACGTTCTAGAAACCTCATGGGCCCTGGAGAGAGAAGCATGAGTTTTCACTGCATTGTGGGTACCAGTAGCCCTTGGTGCCCCTTAGAGATGAAAACGAGAGAGCCCCGCTTTCCCATCAGCCCTTTCAAGCTCCCTCGGAGGAAACTTGTCTCACCAAGCGAGCTTTCCAAGTTCAGGAAATATGTACTTTACCTGAAGGCGTGATCTTAGATGACATTCACTGGGCCAGGGAGCTCACTTTATGCATCCATAAAATGGGGCCAGTGATACTGACCTCACACAGTTGTGTGAAGAATACATTGGGAAATCCATGAAAGCGTCTGGTTTTATTGTTATCGGTGGGGCAGACTCTCCAGGGAGAGCCTGCTACTCTGTAGGGTGGGGGGACTCTGTGGGACCCTGGAAGAATTTGGTGACTTTTGGCAAGATCCTGCAGCTCGTGAACCTCATCTGCTCACATCTGGGGCTTGGGCTTGGCTTGAGGTGCAGCCTTCTGTGACTGGAGGGTCGCCTCTCTTTTTAGCTGGGCTCCTAGGGTCTCTATCTGGCTGCTTTGGAGGTGGAAACGGCATGTGTTGGGAAGGAGATGACCTCTGACCTTTCTTAGATTTTTCTGTGTGCATTTTCTGGTGAGCTGAGAGCTTATTAGCCAGCAAAGGGGCTGGCAAACCCAAGCCTGCCCTTGCTGAGTGAGAAGGAAAGCTACGTGAGGAGGCAGCCGCTTGGCGTGGGGAGAGCGCTGGCCTGGGCGTCTGGAAGTGAGCGGTCCCCTCATTTCTCTCCTCCGCTTTGTCAGCTTCGGGCTTCTCAGGTTATCTTGCTGGGCCCCAGCTGTCTGTCTGTGCAAGGAGCTTCAGGTAGTCGGTCCAGTTCTGAGCTGGTGTCATTTTATGTATGTATTTATTTATTTACTGGCCGCGCCGTGCTGCTTGCGGGATCTCAGTTCCCCAACCAGGGATTGAACCTGGGCCACGGCAGTGAAAGCCTGGACTCCTAACCACTGGATCACCAGGGAACTCCTCTGGCGTCAATTTATACTTGCAACTTTTCCCTGAGAATCGTTTCAAACCTGGAAATCAAAACCCTGTTGATGTTCTCTTCCCTTTTCAAGGTGATTGCTCTGAATTTCTGAGGCATCCCCTCTGCAGACCATTCCTGGGTACATCCAAGGCCTCCTGTGGCTCTGCCTAAGAGGGCTCTCCACTCGTGGGAGAGCGCTCGGTCTGAGAATGCCGGTGGGGTGGGGGCGGAAATGTCTCCAGGGGAGAACTCTTAACCGACACGGAATCCATTTGGTGCATCAGTGCCCTGCCTCCCTCATCCTTTGGTGGGACAACTCTGTGGTGTGCTCTACGCTCTGCCCCAGAGGTCCTCTGAGGACCTGGGCCCCAGTTGCCCACAACAAAACCCTGCTCATCGACACATCCTCCCTTCCCGTCTCACTTTCCGCCCTTCACCATGCTTCCTGGGTCACCTCCTGTCATAGGCCCAATCGTATGTTGCAGCCCTAAACCCCGGTACCTCAGAACGTGACTGCATTTGGAGATAGGGCGTGTCAAAAGGGGAAGGGGAAGCAAGAGGGTGACCATTTGCAAGCTAAGGCACGGGTCCGCGGCCTGTTAGGAACGGGGCCGCAGAGCAGGAGGTGAGCAGAGAGCGAGCAAAGTTTCATCTGGGGCTCCCCATTGCTTGCATTACCGCCTGAACCCTCCCCCCCCCCCAAACCCTGCCACCGGGGGTTTGTCTTCCACAACACCGGTCCCTGGTGCCAAAGAGGTTGGGGACCGCTGAGCTAAGGAGAGAAGCTCCAGAGGAATCCATCCCTGCCAGCACCTTGATCTTGGACTTCCAGCCTCCAGAACCATGGGAAAGAAATCTGTTGCTTAATCTGCCCGGCCTGTGGTATTTTGTTACAGCAGCCCAAGCAGATGAATATACCTCCCAAAGAAACTACCTGCCCTCACATCCCTGGCTCAGAGTCTGCTTTTCTGGGGGAAAAAATTTAGGACATCGTCATCCAGGCACAGAAGGTCGGTGTTCCTTGAAGGTGTATTGCTCTTAGTTTGGATGCTACAGCCCAGTCACCAAGGTGGAGTCTGAGAGCAGTTTGTAGAGATGCTGGCTCGTCCCCATTGGGCAGAGAAGGAGACAAAGATCCAGAGACCCGGAATAAGTCAAAGACATCTTCATTGTCACCTTCTCATATTCGAATGTGGGGCTGGATCACTGCAAAGAGCTGGAGTCGTGTGGAGAACTATACACCAGGAGCGGGGCTGGGATAATGTGCGGCACGCAGCGCATGAATACAAATGGTTTTATTCACGTGAAATTGCTTCCGAATGAAGGGCTGCTCTGAAACTGACCCCCAAATGGAGCATTTTGTATTACAAAATAAAATTGCATCCCTTCGGCTCCGAGAAAAATGCATACTGCCCTCATCTGAAATGTGGTGATAATTATATGCCACATTATTCATCCTGTGTCATTTCTGGTCACATTCAGCGTTTGGCGCAGTGGCAATTGAGGGTGTGCTTGAAACAAAGGCTTTCATGCAAAAGGCACCGGGCGTATTCCAGGCGGTCAAGGTAACTGGTACAGCGCGTGGAACCTCCAGGCTCGCCTGCCCCTGCGTGACACACCTGCAGCTTCAAGTGTTCTCCGTATAGGAGGATCGACTTTGTCACGCTTCTTAGGGAAAAGGGGAGAGAGAAAAATGGGAAAAGGAAAGCAAGTCAAATAATGCCAAGATATCAGAGGGGGTGTGTGTGTGTGTGTGTGTGTGTATCAGGCCACAAAGGTCAGGGTCACATGCCCTGGCCTGAGAAGCCTAGTGGGGCAGGAGGTATTAGTTATTAGTGCAGGGGTATTGGGCTTTTAGTTATGAGCCGTATTATTTATCTTTTGCTGTGTAACAAATGACCCCCAAACTTAGCAGCTTAAAGCAACAAGCATCTATTATCTCCCGTGGTTTCTGAGGGTCAGGACTCCAGAGCGGCTTAGCTGGGTGGTTCTAGCTCAGGGTCTCTGATGAAATGCCGTCAAGATGTCAGCCGGGGCTATAGTTGCCTCCAGGCTTAACTGAGCTGGAGGTCCCGCTTCCAGAACGGCTCACGCACATGGCTGTTGGCAGGTGGCCTCAGAAGATCCATCTCTGAGCTCGCTCATGTGGTGCTGTCAGGCCTGGGTTCCTCACCACGTGGGGCTGCCAGAGTGTCCTCAGGACATGTCAGCTGGTGACCCGAGGGAGAGTGAGTGAGCCAGAGAGAGCCGGAGTTGGAAGTCACCGTCTTTCTGTAACCTAAACTCAGAAGTGACATCCTATCACTTCTGCTCTGTTCTATGTGTTAGAAGCTTGACCCTGAGTCCAGCCCACGCTCAGAGGGTGTGAATACCAGGAGGTGGGGCTCCCTGGGGGCCTTCCTAGAGGCTGCCTGCCACAGGGGTCAGGCCCTTGGTCAGCCTCGCCACCCACGAAGGTTCTTGGGCCTGAGAAAGTTCCCATCAGTACCAATAACTGTGGAGAAAAGAGCTTCAAACGTAAGACCTGAAGGATCTTGGTTCTTTTGCCCTGCCTCAGCTGTTTCCTGTCTCTCTCAGAGCAAAGACAAAAGTCTCTCAAAGAGTCAGTTTCCCCATCTGTAGCATAGGGACAGCAATACTGACCTCTCAATGGTAGGGCTGATTGAATGACGTAAGGAATTACATCGGTGATCCTGAGAACATTCCCCAGGATCGGGGGACCTGGGGCTTATGTGGGTGACAATTTCTACTGTGGTGGGCTATCCTGGCCACTCCAGGCTCTAGGGCCTTAAGGGCCAGAGTGACAAAAGCCTGCACAATCATTAAGTAACTGACTGCTTTCTGGTGACGCTCTGAGGACCTCAGGCCAAGGAGATGACCGATGTTCACCGGCACACCACACCCCCCCGAAAGCGAACGCCTTGCCTGTCCCATCACCCTGGTCTCTGACGGTCTGTGCAACTCTTTGTTTATATCTCTCTCTGCCTACCTCTTAACTGGCCAGAATGGGTAAGAAAATCTTTAAATAGTTTGGTGCTTTCCGAATGATATTCTGGTTTCGGGTCCTGCATATTTTCTATTTCCTCTGTCCTGAAAGAAAGATTTGATATGTCCCTCTTGCATGAGGTTCTGGGGGCCAAAAGTCTTCAGGAGGGGAGAGAGAGGCCTGGCCCCGCTGCACACGGTGGGAGTGGCAGGCTCTGAGAATGCTTCCTCCCTGAGGGGCCAGACTGCGCTGGGAAGCCTGGAGTCCTTTGGGGGACTGGCCTCTGGCTTCTGGGGCAGCTGCCCGCCACCTCCCTGGGGCTCCCGTCATGCTCTGGGGTGTGCTGCCCAGGGCCACGCCGAGGGAATCACCGGGTGACTTGGAAGGCAGAAGGATGTCAGTTCGCCCCCAGCTCTGTGACTTTGGGGCCAGACAGAAGTTCCCTCTGGACGGGGCTCTGCCTGCCTTGTTCACTATCATATCTCCACTCCTGGCACAAGCCCTGCTTGCGATTCTTTTTAATTCAATTTTTAAATTAAAGCCTAATTTGCATACATTGAAATGCGCAGAAGGTGTACAGTTTGATGAGTTTTGGCAAATATATGCATCTGTGGAACCACCACCGCAGTCAAGATATAGAACATTTCCATCGTTCCCCAAAAGTCCCCTCGTCCCCTTCGCAGCGAATCCTATGGGTCACCAAAGGCAGGTCCTGTTCTGATTTCTGTCGCTGTAGGTTAGTTTTGTCTCTTCTTGCATTTTATAGAAATAGATCATACAGCATGTGTTCTCTTGTGTTTGGCTTCTTTGGCTCGACATATTCACGTGTGAGATTCATTCACATTGTTGTGAGTGCTGCTACCACCTTCCTTTCTTTCTTTTCCTTTTTAATTTTATTTATATTTTTGGCTGCGTTGGGTCTTCGTTGCTGGGCGCGGGCTTTCTTTAGTTGCGGCGAGCAGGGGCTGCTCTTCGTTGCGGTGCGCAGGCTCTCATTGCAGTGGCTTTTCTTGTTGCGGAGCACGGGCTCTAGGTGTGCGGGCTTCAGTAGTTGTGGCTCGTGGGCTCAGTAGCTGTGGCTCGTGGGCTCTAGAGCGCAGGCTCAGTGGTTGTGGCTTAGTTGCTCCGCGGCATGTGGGCTCTTCCCGGACCAGGGCTCGAACCTGTGTCCCCTACATTGGCAGGCGGATTCTTAACCACGGCGCCACAGGGAGGCCCAGCACCTTCCTTTCTACTGCTGAGTAGTATTCCATTATTTGGTTATATCAAAATTCGTTTATCCGTTCACCAGTTGATAGATACTTGAATTGACTCCAGTTTGGAGCTATTACGAATCAAGTTTCTATGAGCATTCCCGTGCAAGTGTTTTTTTGGATGTATGCTCTTATTTCTCTTGGGTAAGTACCCGGGAGTGGAGTCGTGGGGTTGGAGGGTAGTTGTATGTTTAACCTTGTGAGGAGCTGCCAGACTACTGTCCAAAGCAGTCCTGTCGTTCTATACCCTTGCCTGGCATTTGAATCTTGAGCTGTAGAAGGTTGTTCGTCTCTGGGTCTGCCTTGACCCCCACCAATGCCAAGCTTTCTTCTCCAGATTTCCAACCTATTATGCCAATCTCCAATCGTCTTCCAGCAGATTCCCTTTTGCCCAAGTTAGTCAGAATCTGTCTCTGTTGCTTGCAAGCCAGGAACTCTAGCTAACTGATACAGCGCCTGGCACATAGAAGGAGCCCAGTGAAAGGCATCTGCTCTGGTATTAGAAGTATTGTGTCTAGAAAGTCACGAGGGATGGGGAGAGGGAACGGGGTGGGGCTTCTAGATCGCACGTGCGTAGGAGGGAGACGGGTGCAGCTAGCTACAAGAGGGCATGGAGGAAGAGGGGGAGTTCCAAGATACCTGGAGATGCAAGTGTCATTTGTCACTCAAGTCTGGGGGAAAGGCCCTTTTTATTTGGCATTTTGTTCCCTTCTAGTGTGAGCTGAAGAGATTCAAGAGGCGCCTACATTTCGGGGAGGGAAGAGGGTTTCTTGGGCTCCCTGGACACCGCCGGATTGGTCATCTTCTCATCCCCCAGCTGCGGGAGGGGAGGCAAGCCTTCTCTGACAGGCTTCTCTCTGACTCGGCCAGTTTGAAACCTGCCTTAACTGTGTAGGACAGGGATGTGTAGACGCTCCAGCTGCTTTTGATTTGTGGGTTGTGTTAAGGCTCCTGCAACTTTTTTTCCTTTAAAGAAATTTATTTTTATTTATTTATTTTTGGCCGCGTTGGGTCTTCGTTGCTGTGCACGTGGGCTTCCTCTTGTGGCGGCGAGCGGGGGCTACTCTTCGTTGCGGCGCACGGGCATCTCATTGCGGTGGCTTCTCGTTGCAGAGCACGGGCTCCAGGCGCGTGGGCTTCAGTAGCTGTGGCTCGCGGTTCAGTAGCTGTGGTGCATGGGGCTTAGTTGCTCCGTGGGGTGTGGGATCTTCCTGGACCAGGGCTCGAACCCGTGTCTCCTGCATTGGCAGGCGGATTCTTAACCACTGCGCCACCAGGGAAGTCCAAGGTCCCTGCAACTTTTGGGCTTCTTTATTTTTGTAACATTCTGGCCAAAACGGACTGTAATCCTTCTGAGGGGAAAGGCACTCC
>NW_006778821.1:2201742-2219557 GCF_000442215.2 Lipotes vexillifer | reverse complement strand
GTAGGGAAACGCACTCCCAACACGAAATGATTTTTTGCGGGGTTCGGGGGGGCATAAACTTCGAGGAGAAAACGAAGGAAAACAGGCTTTCTTGTTCATTTCGGTGCCTTTGGAAATGTTGCTGGGAAAGTTCTGGGCAAGAAAGGAAGTTGTTTGTGGATGTGTGACCACTGGCGTGGGAGCCCAGGGACGGGGTTAGGTGACAGTTGGCAAGGCGCTGTCCCTCTGTGTCTCGGTTTCCTTCTCTGGAAGATGGGAGCTGATATAGGCTGCGTCTATACTCGCTCCATTCTGGTCATGCTGGCGGCCTCTTCGAGGCTGAAGGGGATGGAAAAGACACGCTAGGGCAGTGGGTGCCAGCCTGAGTCCCTCGTGCATTTGGGGGAGCTCATTGCTGCAAGCAGAACTCCGGCAGGCGGGCTCTCAGGCGGCTCTGTTAGTATCATTACTACTTGCAGGTTGACTGGCTGGGGCTGTCTTAGAACAGAATCCCCTTCCCTGGCAGATCTCAGTGGCTCTCAGTTTGTGCTGCCACGGCTGACCGAGCACTGATCTTGGCCCTGCAAGGAGGGCAGACAGCTAGCTGGGGTTTTGTCTGTGGGGTGCCAGCTCCCACATTTTTGCCAGATTTTTTTTTTCTTTTTTTAAGCTCAGGTGTAACTTACGTACAGTGAAATGCACCGATCTTAAGTGCTAAGGTTCGAGGAGTTTTGGCAAAAGTTTTCTCTTGTGTAACCCATCCTTCTATCAAGATATAGCTCATTTCCACCATCCCCAGAACGCTCTCTCATGCTCCTTCCTTTTTCTGATTTCTATCACCATAGGCTAATTTTGCCTGTTTTTGAATTTCACATAAAGGGAATCATACAGTGTGTGCTCTTTCATGTTTGGCTTTTTTTCCTTGCAGCATAATGCATTTGAGATCACCCAAGTTGTTGTTATCCATCAAGAGTTTCCTCGTCTTGATTCCTGAGTAGTTTTCCATTGTATGGATATACCAGAGTTTGTATATTCATTCTCACTGGTGGACATTTGGGTTGTTTCCAGTTTGGGGCTGCTATGAGTAAGCTGCTATGAATATACAAGTTCAGATCTTTTCATGGACAAATACTTTCATCTCTTTTGCAATAGGTACTCAGTGGGGAGATAGCTGAGTCTTGTGGCAAAGGCATATATAATTTTATAAGAACTTGCCAAACCGTTTTCCAAAGGCAACTGCTCTGTGCCTGTGTGCTTGTAACCTGGCATTTGAAATATCAGCAGAGAACGGCTGATTTGGAATTCCAAGGAGCGCTATTTGCTGATTTTTCATTCAACACCAATGGCTTGTCTCTCAACGTTAACCCACAACACGAACGCATTTCAGTTCCCGCCTTATCAGCCCTTGTTTTGCATTACGTCATGGAGGGAGAGTGAGGTTTGTACTCTGCCGGACGCTGGTACAACAACTCCTGGGGAGGAGCATCCTACCAGGTAGGGGGACACTGCCCACACACCGTCAAGGAACTGTGCTAGGGCTGTCTCGGAGCACTGCTCGTCCTTCTCATAGGACCTTGCCCCAAGGGTCTGCATCAACACTGTTCACACACAGGAATAGGGGGAGGGCCTGGCCAGAGCTGCAGAGGTTCTTCATGTGACATCCATAAACTGACTTCACAGATGCCCGCAGGCCGTCGCAGCTGTATGCACAATTTTGCATGTACGTGATTTCTTTTATTCTGTGAAAGGGAAAGTTCATAGCCTTCATTGGGTGGTCAAAGACAAAGATTGGCAGTTGAGGGCTTCCCTGGTGGCGCAGTGCTTGAGAGTCCGCCTGCCGATGCAGGAGACGCGGGTTCGTGCCCCGTTTCGGGAGGATCCCACATGCCGCGGAGCGGCTGGGCCCGTGAGCCATGGCCACTGAGCCTGCGCGTCCGGAGCCTGTGCTCCGCAAATGGGAGAGGCCACAACAGTGAGAGGCCCGCATAACGCAAGGAAAAAAAAAAAAAAAAAAAAAAAAAGATTGGCAGTTGACCCCCAATATCTGTTTTTTTCCTTTTTCCCCAATAATAGAGCCCCTGAATTCTTTTTCGGCACATAGGCCAGGTGAAATAAAGACTACATTTCCCAGCCTCCTTTCAGGCTAGAAGGGATTAATTGTTGGCCAAGAGGATATAAGTAGACATGTTACGTGCAAGTTCCAGGAAGTGTTCCTAAAGGGAAGGGGACCTTTTTTTTCTTCCTGCTGGCTGGAGAACAGAAGTGATGGCTAGAGCTTGAGCAGCCATCTTGGACTATGAGGTGGCAAAAAAACAAGAGGGAAGGGGTCTGGAGCCACCATGAAGATGGAATATTATACAAACTTTGGACTGCTCCCATGGACTTTATCTGTGAGAAAGGGAAATGCATTTTTTTCTTGTTTAAGCCACTATGTTCTTGGGTTTTTTGGTAGGCAGCCTCTAAGATCTACCTCAATGAGCCTGCCTCCAAAGTAGGGATTCCTACTTTGGTATAGTCCCCTCCCACATTGTTGCAGGGCTGGTTTGTGTGACCAATAGCATATGGCAGAAGTGATGGCATATCACTTCTGAGATTTGGTTATAAAAAGACTGCTGCTTATGTCTCAGGTTCTCTCTCTCTCTCATGGATCACGGGCTCTGGGAAAGCTATGTCATGAGTAGCCCTATGAAGAGGCCCATGTAGCAAGGAACTGAGGCCTCCTGCCAACAACCACGTGAGTGAGCTTGGAAGCGGTTGCTCCTGCCCCAGTGAAGTCTTGAGAATCTGCAGCTCCAGACAACTTGGCTGCAGCCTGAGCCAGAATCACCCAGCCAGGCTGCTCCCAGATTCCTGACCCTCAGAAACTGTGCGAGATAATAAATGTTTGCTGTTTCAAGCTGCTAAGTTTTGGAGCAATTTGTTACCAAGTAATAGATGATGAATACAGACTTCCTGTCACTGGAATAACCAAAGCCAATCCTGCAAATATAACCCACAGACTATTAAGAAGTATTGGGCTAAGTAACGTTTAGGCATCTCTGTCCCTGGGTTTTAGCCCCAAATCTCCAGAAACATGCTCCTTGGCATTGGACAAACCACGTCACCAATCTGGGCCTCGGTGTCCTCATCTGTAAAGTGAGATGGTTGGTCTAGCAGATGCTGGCCTTTTTCCAGCTGAAAGTGTCTCGAAATGTGGAGAGTAAGGAGGGCAGCAGAGGCTGGGATGGGCAGAGACGGGAGTGTTTTCCTCTGACTGGCGTCAAACTGTCGCAACACTTCAATGAAACTTCTTGGGCCTTTCCCCAGTCTGGGTGGGTGGGTGAGACTAAGTGAAGACGGAATTGCTCTGCCTAAGAGATTAGGAAGAATTTTGCGGGGGGTGGTCGGCAAGTGGGGAAGCAAAGGGGCAGGGAGGGAAGAGGTTACCAAAGGAGAGACGCTTTTGAATGTGGCTGTGAATCGGGGCCAGGGAAAGATTCTTGAACACCAGGAATTGCTGATGAATTTTTAAAATAGTGAAGCGCTGTTTAAGTTGTTACTTGTATCATGCTGAAATCTATTTCTATGACTACAGACTCACACACACATGCACAGGCACACACAGCCACCAACTGTGCCTCATTACCCTGCCTGGCACCACAGCATAGGGTAGAATTTAAGGGCGTGGAAACTGCATCAGACTGGTCTGGTTTTGAGTCTGGGCTCTGCCTCTTACCAGCTGTGTGACGTCAGATCTATCCCCTCCCCTCTCTGATGAGCCTCTGTTTGACGTTATACAATAAAGCATCCTCCTTTGAAGTCACTGAGGAGGAGCCCAGGTCTGCCCGCGAGGCCCTCGGCCAGGGCTGAGCTCCCTGCCAGAGCTTAGGGACCAGGGGCTTCTGCTGTGCGTTCTCACGGTTGTCGTTCTTCTGCTTCTACCCGTTGCAGGCCAGTCATGCTTCTGGAAAGGGTGAGCTGAAAGCTCCTCTTCTGCTGGGTGTCCAGCTGCCCAAGTCCTCCTCTCCCAGCCCTGTGTGACCCCATCGCTCAGTGATCCCTCCTCCCCCAGCCCGGGAGCCCAGGCCACCATGGGTGAGTGCATGGATGGCTTCTGGGAGAAGCCCAAGGCCTAGGCTGGTGGCTCAGGGGTTGGGGTCCTGTCCCTCGTAGGCGGGGCTCCCAGCAGGGCTATTGCCTTCTTCTTGGGGCTCTGCTTGTTTTTCTGGCTGCAGGAAACCTTAAGCAGGTGATCTAAGCCCAGTGGATGACAGTGAGGCAGGCTGACTGGGAATCAGCCTGGGAGAGGGCAGGACGGATGAGCTGGGCCTCGGGTGAGCATCGCTCTGAGAGGTGCCAGTGCTGGAAGTGACAGCAGTGACAGTCATCAGCGCTTTGGTGGTCACCTGTCACACCCAGGAAACTCCAGCTCTCTCTGGACATTGCCTCTTGGAGGCCCTCGCTTTCCCTCGGGTTCGAGCGGCACCATCCCATTGCGGGGTGGGGGGAAACTGAGGCACAGAGCTGGGCGGGAGGCCATGGAAGGTGCCAAGGGGACAGAAGCCATAGAGGAGCCCGCTGTGGCCCACATGACAAACATCTGTCATCCCTGCAGATGCCTAAACACTCGGAATATTCAACTTCAGACCCACGTCCTTTGTCTGTCCCTTCAGCATCTCTCCAACAGGCTCATGGGATCTTGGCCGAGGCCCAGCTGAAGCTGACTTCTCCTTCCCAGACCCAGGAATGTGGGTGAGGTGAGGACAGGTGGGCGCCGACTGGCTGCCACATACCTTGGCTGCGCCTGACAGGGCTCCCCAAGGGGCCTGGTCCAAGCCTCATCATTGCAGGATCGGAACTGGGTTCCCTATTCCTTTGCCCATTCTGTGAACTTAACTATGTTAATCACACTCTCAAAGCAGCGGAGCAGTAGACTCTTCACCAAATTCACTAAAGAGTGATAGATACCAAAATGCCAATGTGTTGATTACCTGGAGGAGCTTTATATTAGGCCGCCAAACAAAACACCACCGACTGGGTGGCTTAAACAACAAACATTTATTTTCTCATAGTTCTGGAGGCTGGAAGTCCAAGGTCAAGGTGTCAGGGGGCTGGTTTCTCTTGAGGTCTCTCTCCTTGGCTTGTGGGCGGCCGCCTTCTCACTGTGTCCTCCCGTGGGTTTCCCTCTGTGCTCACATCCCTGGTGTCCCTCCGTGTGTCCACATTTCCTCTTCTTATAAGGACACAAGTCATATTGGCTTAAGCCTACCCTAACAGCCCCATTTTAACTTAGTCACCTCTTTAAAGGCCCTGTCTCTAAATGCAGTCACATTCTGAGGTAATGGGGGTTAGGGCTTCAATATATGAATTTGTGGAGGCAGAGGACACAATTCAGCCCATAACAAGCTCAGTCTGGTGTGAGTCATGGGACTGACCCTGGGCACAGAGCTGCCTGGTAGGCAGTCAGACCTACCCAGGAGCCCAGGCCTCGGGTCTGAAAGCCACTTGGCCCTGACAGATCAAAGAGGGCCGTGGATGTTTTGAGGCTTTTCCCATTGAGAGGTGGGATCTGTCATCCCTTCCCTGTGTTTGAGCTGGGTCTGGCAGCTTTGACTAATGAGGATGGCAGAAGTGATGCTGTGCCAGTGTCAGGCTTAGCCTTTATGAGGACCGGCAGCTTTTACCTTGGTCTCTTGGGGCCCTAAGCCTCCATGTCAGCAGCTGGACCATGCTGCTGGAGAGACCCCATGGAGAAGTCATGATGCCCCCTGGCCAGGGAGAGAGGCCCAGCTGAGCCAGCCTCCCAGGTTCCCCTGCCAAGGCACCAGGCGCGGGAGTGAAGCCATCTCGGGTGCTCCAGACAGCACAGCCGCTAGATGAATGCCACCAAGTGACCCCAGTCAATGCCAGGTGCTGCTGAAAAATTGCCCAGCTGCGTGCCACCTGAATTCCTGACCCCAACATCATGAGAGATAATAAAATGATTGTTTTAAGCCACTAAGTTTTGGGGTCATTTGTTATGCAGCAAGAGATGACTGGACTATTTGGTGACTATAGAAACAGTGTAGTGGGAGTTGGGTGATGTTGAGGGATGTTCTCCCCAGGCTGGGGGGGAAGGTCTGGTGGGTCACTCTCCCCTCCACAGGGGACAGTGGCTGAGCAGGCTGGACTCTGCTGCTATTCCTGGCCAGGGCTGAGAGGACAGTCATCCTCTTCCCACCCAAGCTCCATTTCTGGAATCAAGAAAATCTCCGGGCTGGGCGCTGCTGCTTTCATGAAGATCAGGGAAAAGCAGGGAAGACGAACTGCCATTTCTGGGCACCTCCAATGAGCTGGTGAGTCCTTCAGGGATGAGCTTCCATTGAATCTACCCTGCTCGCCTGCCAGGAAGCCTGATGTCCTGGGTCACACCAACTTGAGCCTGTGTTTAGACTGACATCCGTCAGACTCCCCAGCCAGTCCTCTCTCCCTGACCCCACGCTGTCTGGGGCAGGGTTGGGAGATGGGGAGTGATGGTTTCTGACAGGCCTCCTGGGATGTGCTGACACATGGAGATCCAGGAAGGCTGACGGCAGGCTGGAGGACAGGGCAGGCTCCAGCCCCCAGGCAGGCCCAGGGCAGTTGGAATCGGGGCCTGGGCACTGGCCCCAGTCCGCCCCACACATGGGGAGGCAGGCAGGGACTGGGGCATGCGTGTGGTGAAGACCGGGCCTGAGAAACAAAGCCTGGGGTGACTGAGTCCAAGGATGGGGCTGATGTTCCCAAAATGCCAAAATGGCGTTGACTCTAGGGACTGGGCAGGCCCAAGACCTCAGATAAGTGTCAAGGGGAGGAGAGGGGCTCAGAGATTGGATCTTACTGAACTGGCTCTGTGCCCTTGGGCAGGGTGTGTACACCTCTGAGCCTCAGTTATCTCATCTGTAAAGTGGGAGCATTCGACTAGGTGATCTCCGTAGCTCCAGCTTTAAAGAGTCTTTGCTCTTCTGTTATAAAGTCCCTCCCTCCGTCTCTCTCTCCCTCCCTTCCTCAGTCCTTCCTTTCTTTTTGCGAGCATTGTTTTTTAGCACCATTGAACACTGCCTGTCCTCCTGAATCATAGTCTAGTAGGGGAAGATGGCAGATTGTTCTTCCTAAAGATAGCTGCATCAATACACGCCATCCCATTACCAGATGCAAACTGGTATATATAGAATGGATAACCAACAAGGTCCTATTGTACAGCACAGGGGACTATATTCAATATCCCGTGATAAACCATAACGGAAAAGAATGTGAAAAAGGATGTATATATATGTATAACCGAGTCACTTTGCTGTACAGCAGTAATTAACACAACATTGTAATTCAACTGTACGTCAATAAAAAGTAAATTAAAATAAAAAAAATACATGCCATCCCACATGCTTGTCTTCCAACTGGCCATTGCCGCTCTTCTACTGAAATGTGGGGTCTGCGTTCCCTCCCTGGGAATCAGAGAGCCTGTGAGTATGGCAGAAGTGATGCTGTGTGGCATCCAAGGTGAGGCCATAAAGGGGACTAGGGCTTCTGCCTGGCCTTGGGGCGCTCCCTCTCGGAATCTGCCGCCATGCTGGGAGGGAGCCCAGTGGTCACATGTAGCAGCCATGTGTAGGGGCTATGGCCCCTGTCCCAGCTGAGATCCCAGCCAATGGCTAGGATCTCATGTCTGTGAACCCCCAGACATGAGAGGGACCTTCAGATGAGCCAGCGCTAGCCTTCCATCTGCCCCAGCTGGCGCTGAGTGGAGCGGAGATGAGCTGTCTCCACTGCACCTGCTGAAACCGCAGATTGGTGAGCAAAATAAATGGCGCTGTTTTAAACCATTAAGTTGTGGGTAATTTGTTATGAAGCAATAGATAACTGGAACTGGGGGATAGGCAGGAAACCATGTAACATCGTGAGGCACTCTCTTCAACCAAGGTGTATACATGCCACAACCCGGGCATTAGGAGAGGAAGACTTTAGCCCGTGTGTGTGGCTGTGTGGGCGTGAGATGGAGAGGTTTCATGAGACACAGTGCCATGGAGGAGATGGGGCTGGAAATGGATATTTCCAGGCAGACAAAATGGGGTGGGGAAGGTTCTCAGCAAAGGAAGAGCCAGTGTAATGTCACAGAGCTTCGAGGTCACAGAGCTGTGAGCTCACAGAGGTACAAGGTCACAGAGCTTCAAGGTCACAGAGGTGGGTGGTTGTCCAGGGCTGGAGGCCCCGGGGGTGTGGGGGGAGCCGCTGGTGCCCGCCCACAGCAGCACAGGTTCTAGTTCTTGTTTACACATGATTTTCCCCTAATTGCATCTGAGGCTGGTGGATGGCAGCCAGGGAGGGCCCTAGATCGCATCACGGAGCCATCTGCAAATCCCCGTGCAGGGGGTGGTGGCCTGAGGGCGGCTTTCCCGTTGGGCGGGGTGGGGGCGGGGCGGGGAGCTAATCCTAGGCAGGCTCTGTAGCTGTCAATGAGGCGGGGTAGAGGCAGGTGTGCCTCCCTTCCCTTTCCCCCCTCCTCTCCCCTGCCGGAGCCTGTCCTCCCTAGACCTTGCCCTCAGATTCAGGTCTGTCATCTGAATGGCGGCTGACTGGGGGCCCCTGGTCCTTGAACGCTGGGGGCTGCTGAGTTTTGGCCTCCCCCGATGACAGGGGTGAGCAATACCGTTGTGTGATGGCTCAGGGGTCCATGGGGGTGAGATGAAGCCAGGGTAGGTGGCCTGGGGGAGACGCTCTGGGGACCTAACTATTTCTCAGGGGAGAAGCAAGTGCTGGCCCCCTTCATAAGCCATTGCTGAAGCCCTCATCCCTCCAGGGGCCCTGATGCCAGGCCCGCACAGCCCCTACCTGGCTCCTTCCCTGTTAAGGTCAAGTAGAATGAATTTACATGCAAGCGCCCTGAGGCTCTTCAAGGCCCATGCAAATCCAGCTGTCTGCTGGTGGTCCCGGTGCTGAGAGCCCCACGCCCCTCTGCTTTTCTACTCCTCCCGACAGCCCCCCGAGAAGGTGCTGTACTGTTGCTATCCCCATTTTACAGGTGAGAAAACTGAGGCTTCAAGAGGGCAAGGGGCTTGCCTAAGGCCACTTAGAGAGACACAGAGGTCTACCTGACACAAGGCCCCGTGCTCTCTACCTCGCACCAATGCCGTCACAAAGACCGAAGAGATGACATTATTCCTTCGTCTCGGCTGGTGGTTGAGGGCACAGACTCAGGGAGCCAGGCCACTTGGGACAAATCCCACTCTCCCTGTGTGACCTTGAGCAAGTTGCTCAACGTCTCTGGGCCTCAGCTGCCTCATCTGTAAAATGGGGCATGAGCTAGCACTTGCCTAAGGGCTCTGGTGAGGAGGAAATGTGTTACTGCACGTCAGCGGCTTATAGCAGAGCTCCTCCCCTGTTACTAAGTACAGATGCCATTTATCCTCCGTATCTGATCGCACCGTGGGTGGTCGTGACTATATCTGTTCCCGCCCCCCCCCACGTTAGATTGGAACTCCTGGAGGGCAGGGGCGAGAATAACTTAACAGCTGCACGGTAGACACCCTCACTTGCAGCCCACCTCTCTCGCCCACCATGCTCCCACCCTCCCACTTGGCCCATTTAGGAGGAGTTCTCTGTGTTTGCAGAAGGACCCAGAAAGGAATTAAAGCCGGCTCCTTCTGCCCCGGGGTCTTAGAGAGCCAGGGAAGACGGAGTCAGGCCCAAAGGACAGTGGGTGGGGTGCCGAGGACTCCCTGGGAGCCAGGGAGCCCTCCCGCCTCCGTAGGCAGCCTGGGCCTGCCCTGGGCCCTGCGGCCTCCGCCGGTTCCCAGAACCCCGACAAGCATCTCCTTGTCTTCCTGGGACTCCTGGTTCTGGGCGCCTTGTCCTGCCCTGTTCCCCGCAGCTCTGCACACAGCTCTTGGCAAGAGTGGCCGGGCAGCGGAGAGAGGCTTGCGGAAGGAAGTGCTTTGCATTCTAACGAGGAAGCGGCCCCTCGCCCTGGCCCCTCGCCGCCCCCACCCCAGTGGCCATTTGCTGTCTGCCCTCCCAGCTCCTGCACTCATCGCCAGACTTGCAGAAAGGCCACAAGCTGAGCCTCCCTCCGATGGGCGGTCTGAGCCCTGCCTGGGCCTCTCGGGATACTGGAGGTGGCCAGGACACCCCTCCCCCGAGCTGCACCACTGGGGGAGGGGAGGGATACAGGGCTGCGCTGTGGGCAGGGGCGGAGAAGGGCTCTCAGAGGAATAAAGGGGTCTGGTGCCCACCCGGCTGTGTCCCAGGGCCTCACCAGCATCTACCCAGTCCATCATCGCCCTGTTGTCCCAGTCTGTCTTCCTGCCCTGTCTGCCAGCCCCAGGCACTTTAGGGCCTGGCCACATGATGGGCCCAAGTGGGAATGGCTCTGGGTCAGGGCTGGCAGTGTGTGGCCCAGCCCGGCACTTGGGCAGGCCCTCTGCCTGCTGCTTACTCTGCCATCTCTCCTGACAGCTGCCGTGGAGGGGAACTGACTGGCCAGCTCTTGCTCTTCTTTCTTCTCCATGTCCCACAGCTCTCCCTGTTTTCCCTGGACACTTCTAGCACTTCCCGGTTGAAAGGGACCCGAGAGGTCATATTGTCCAACCCCCTGCCTCCAGCTGCCTTACTCAAATCTTTCCATTCTGCAGCCAAGGTAAGCTTTCAGAAACAAACCTGGATCTCTCTAAAACCTTCAAGGGCTCCCTGTTGCCCTCAGGAGAAAGTTGGACCTCCTTAACTGAGCCCCTGGAGGCCTGCTGTATGAGGCCCTGAGACTTTTCCAGCCTCATCCTGTGCCACCCACCCTGGTCACCCTGTGTTCCAGCTACACACAGCAGCAGGCAGCTCCCTGGTGGGCTAGACTGTGGCCCTATCTTCTCTCTTTTCATCTCCCTTCCCTCCCCTGCCTCCTCATTAATCTAGACCTCCTCCTCTATGAAGCCTTCCCTGATTACCCCTACACACACTTGACAGATCACCTGCTCCGTAGAGAGCTGAGCAGACCTCCACCATTACACCTAGAACACTGGAGCTTGCTCTGGATTCTCCATCACGCTGCTTCTCCTACCGGGACAGAAGCTCCTGGAGGGCCGCGGCATGTCTTTACTGGTTTTGCTTCCCTAGAACCGAATGTAGTGGTATCTTAGCTAAGAATTCTCTAGATGCAGAGCCTGAGACAGGCAGTCACGTGCACGTGATTTTTTTAATTTTAAGTTTTATTATTTTTTTTATTAAAGTATAGTTGATTTGTAATGTTGTGTTAGTTTCTGGTGTACAGCAAAGTGATTCCGTTATTATATATATATATATATATATATATATATATATATATATAGAGTTTGACCATAAATTAATTTGCTTTGTTATACAGCCTTATTCCTCCTATCCCTTCAGGTTGCTTCTATTTTGCACACAGTGTGTGATGTGCCTTAGAAACCTTTTCTTGCTCTTGGTAATGAAAATCCTGGCTTTTCCCCCTTGAGGTATTATGACCATCTTCTCTGTAAAATGTGAACATATTTGATATGTGAACAGTGTATGTATTTCTTTGTTTCCTTCCTTAAGTAGTATCCTAGCATAACTTAATTGTTCCTAGCTGAAATGATGAAACTTAACATTTAGGCATAAAGTACCATAAAGTACGGAAAGATCTTCCACCTGGAGCCAATCTACAAATTCTTACTCTTTCTGGGGAAAAAAGTTATTTAGGCATATGTATGGCCTTAGAATCCCAAGGCCAAGAAAAAAGACTTTCTTGGCTATATTCAAAATAATTTTATTCACCCTCAGCTAGGCAAACCTAGAGGAAGATTAGGAGATAAGTTGCCCACATTTATCATCATACATTCAATCAATACACTCACTAGACATTTCCCCCGACACTCTATTAAACCAACCCCCTCTACTAGGAAGATAAAACTCTAAATAGAAAATAAGTAGACAATGATGAAAAGCAATATTATCCCTGCCTACAGTTTAAGTTCCTAAGACTTTTTGGTAAACTTTTGAATCCTCTCTGCTCTGGACATAAAACTGCATTTCCTTATTCTCTGGGGAATATAATTTGGATGACTTGCTCTCTCACTGGAGTTTTATATTATAGGGCAGAAGAATGACTCCTATACTTACAGAATGAGTAGCAATGGCCTAGGATTGCCATAAATATTGGCAATATGACCCTACAAAATAAGGAACCAGGTTGCAGCTGAGGTCCCTCTTCTTGATTTCAGGGCACTGACCTGGATATGCATGGGTAAATTTGAGGGTCCTGACTTTAAGGGAAGTGTATTAATCAGGGTTCTCCAGAGAAACAGAACCAATAGGAGAACCAATGCAAATCTATATCCAGTTCTGCTAACCAAAAGTGGCCCACCAGATGCTCAAATTCATATGCATATAGGTAAAGAGATTTATTAGAAGGAATTGGCTCATGCAATTATGGAGGCTGAGAAGTCCCACAATCTCCCATTTATAAGCTTGAGACCCAGGAAAGCCAGTGGTGTAGTTCCAGTCTGAGTCTGAAGGCCCGAGAACCAGGAGAACCAATGGTATAAATTCTAGTCCATGTCTGAAGGACCAAGAACCAGAGGGCTAATGGTTTTAAGTTCCAGTTTGAGTTTGAAGGCCTGAGAACCAAGAGCTCCAAGGATATAAGTCCCAGTCAAAGAGCAGAAGAAGACTAATGCCTCAGCTCAGTAGTCAGGCTCTCAATGGATTGAATGATGCCCATTCACACTGGGGAGAGCCATCTGCTTTACTTAGTCTACTGACTCAAATGCTTATCTCATCTGAAACAACCTCACAGACACACCCAGAAATAATCTTTAGCCAAATATCTGGGCACCCCATATCCCAGTCAAAATAACACATAAAACTGACCATCACAGTTAGGAAACTAGTATGTACTGATAATGTGCCAGGCACTGTTCTCTGTGCTTTAACATATGTAATCGATCCCACATAAATGAAAGCTTCAGGAAAGTATGGACCATGTCTCTTGTTGAGCATTACATTCCTAGCATTCAACATAGTTCGTAAGCTCACAGTGAATATTTACCAAATGAAGAGGTGAATGAAAGGACCTCTTGGAATTCTCAAAACAACCCTGCCAAGTAGACAAGGTAGAGCATATCCTCATTTTACAGATGAAGAAACTGGGGCTCAGTGAGTTTGAGAAGATTGTATTTCATGAGAGCTTAGAAATGCTGTCTAGTTATCTAAGCATCTTACCAAATAACGAGGGTAAAGCACAATTCTTATTGCCTAATAAAAAACATTTTAAGTACCAGAACAAGCCCATGAAATCTAACATCCTGACTTTTGTTCAATAAGCTGACACTACCCCCACCCCCAACTCAGAACACTCTCTCTCTGGATGGGGTGAGAGAATAGCTTTCTGTTTTTAAGCAAAAGACTGAAGACACTTTATCAATTTACTCACACAATGACATCAGATGTGAGGATCATGTATGACGTCTTTGAAGAAGCTGACTGCACTATATGACAGTGTCGTGTTTACCCCAACACTTTTGAATGAGATAGCAGCTATCACTGATAACCATTTTACAGGTAAGGAAAACACAACCAACGAGCTATAAAGTAATTCAAAGCAGTGAGTAGAATCTGGAATTCTTCAATCCCAGTCTTTCTGCCACATCATAAATAACCTGTATATATTGGGTTGGCCAAAAAGTTCGTTCGGGTTTTCCATAGCATCTTACGTGACATTTTACGGGAAAACCCGAACGAACTTTTTGGCCAACAAAATAGATACTCTCTTTCGTATTCTCTCCCATTATAGTTTATTACAAGACATTGAATATAGTTTCCTGTGCTATACAGTAGAACTTTGTTGTTTATCTGTTTTGTATGTAGTAGCATGTATCTGTTAATCCCAAACTCCTAATTTATCCATCCCTTCTCCCCCTTTCCCCTTTGGTAACCATAAGTTTGTTTTCTATGTCTGTAAGTCTACTTCTGTTTTGTAAATAAGTTCTTTTGTACCATATTTTAGAATCCACATATAAGTGATATCATATGATATTTATCTTTCTCTGTCTGACTTACTTCACTTAGTATGATTATCTCTAGGCCCATCCATGTTGCTGCAAATGGCATTATTTCATTCTTTTTTATGGCTGAGTAATATTCCATTGCATATATGTACCACATCTTCTTTATCCATTTATCTGCCGATGGGCATTTAGGTTGCTTCCACGTCTTGGCTATTGTGAATAGTGCTGCTATGAACATTGGGGTGCAAGGATCTTTTCCAGTTAGAGTTTTCTCCAGATACATGCCCAAGAGTGGGATTGCTGGGTCATATGGATCATATGGTATTTTTAGTTTTTTGGGAACCTCCATACTGTTTTCCATAGTGGCTGCACAAATTTACATTCCCGCCAACAGTGTGGGAGGCTTCCCTTTTCTCCACACCCTCTCCAGCATACGTTATTTGTAGAGATTTTAATGATGGCCTTTCTGACCAGTGTGAGGTGATACCTCACTGTAGTTTTTATTTATTTATTTATTTATTTTGCTGTACGCGGGCCTCTCAGTGTTGTGGCCTCTCCCGTTGCGGAGCACAGGCTCCGGACGCGCAGGCTCAGCGGCCATGGCTCCCGGGCCCAGCCGCTCCGCGGCATGTGGGATCCTCCCGAAACGGGGCACGAACCCGCGTCTCCTGCATCGGCAGGCGGACTCTCAACCACCGCGCCACCAGGGAAGCCCCCTCACTGTAGTTTTGATTTACATTTCTCTGATAATTAGCGATGTTGGGCTCCTTTTCATGTGATGTGCACGTGGTTTATGAAGAGTGTGTTCTCAGGAGAAACCAGTGAGGGAGTGAGGGAAGCAGGAGAGCTAGAGGAGCAGGCTAGGCAAGGATGCCATTTCATGGGAAGTCTGGCCTCAGCCAGATCCCGAGGGGGGAGCTCTGGGGCATCCTTTGCAGCAGAGACCATGAGAGAATAAGAAAATGAGGGAGCAAGGAAGAGGAAGGCTCTCTGAGCGGTGCCCGTAGTCATGTCCGGGGCCCACGTGGGTGAGGGACCGAGCAGGGCCATCCCGGAGGGCAGCTTCCCTGTGGCCCTCCTGTTCGCGAGGAGTAACCCACTCACTCCAGGCATTTCTCTCCAGGCATGGCTTCTCTAATCCCACGGCTCCTTGAAGAGGGGGCGGCCCTGTTAGTATTTCCATGTCACCCCGGAGGAATCTGAGGCCCGGGTAGACCTGATTGACAGGCCTTGGAGGTGAGTCAGTGAGGGAGAATTCACGTCCGCGGATACCCCTCTCCTCTGCAAGGAGAGATGCAACTCAGGTGGGGCATCCACAGCCCAGTGCGCCCTCCAGATGCAAACACCAGGGCCAGGAAGGGGATGAGAGAGTGGTTTCCGTGTTCTCCGGGAACTTGGAAGCCTTGCCCAGCTCCCACTGGGGGCTGAGCTTTCTTTTCCACCTGCTTAGAATTGTCCAGAGGGACGAGCGTGGGCACAGGGCATGGTGGTGGAGAAGAGGGACCAGACTCTGGGTGACTGGTCTAGTCCCGGCCCTGCCACCAAACATCATGTGACCTTGAGCAAGACATTTAATTCCTGGGCACCTCCAGTTTCTAATCAGTAAAGGGGTAAGGCCTGCCTCAGCCACCACTTTACAAGCTCTTTGTGAGGCCCATTCACAGCCCATCTCATGGAAGCCGGTGTTAATTTAGCATTGCTGCTGTAAAAAACGCCCACAAACTCAGGGGCTAAGAACAACAGAAGTTCATTCTCTCACAGTTCTGCAGGCCAGAAGTCTGAAATCGGTTTCGCTGGGTGGAAATCAAGGTGTCAGCCGCATTCCCTCGGGAGAATTCAGGAAAGAATCAGCTCCTTGCCTCTGCCAGCCTCTGGTGGCGGCCGGCCTTCCTTGGCCTGTGGTTGAATCTCCAAACTTCAAGGCCAGCATCTTCAAATCTCTCTCTGCTCCATCCTTCTGTGATCTCGTCTTCCATTTTATTAATGCAGACACCAGGAGCAGGGAGGTTACACAGTAGCCCAAGGTCACAGCCAGTGAGAGAGCTGGAATTTGAACTCAGACCTCAGAGACTCAAACTTGTAATCTCTGTTCCGTCTCACCCAGAACCTGCCTGAGCCGGGCCTGCCCTCCTGAGGCCTCTTTTGAGGAGCCCTCGAGCCAGCCTGGGGCCATTGCCAGCTTGTCTCCAGTGGACACATCTGGGACTTGAGGATCGGGCTGGACTGCAGTGTCTAAAGAAAGGGCATCCTCAGGATTAGAGCAGAGGTCAGGAGAGGAGACTGGCTGCAGCTGATCAGCCTGACAGGGTGGCCTTGGTGGCTCAGTGCTCAGCCAGGATGGGCAATCCGGGATCTTCAGGCCTGGGGTCAGCCTGGGGTCAATGCCGACATAAAAACCAGCCGACTTGAGGAAGACCACCTACATATTTAAACAGATCTTTGAGAGCAAAGGGGCCATGTCATCACCTGGGGATAGAGAGAGAGGACGGGGCCTCAGGCTGGGGAATAGAACCTTCTTTGCTTTAAGGATTTTCCCCTGATGCCTGCCAGGGACTTTTCTGCCTTCTTGTCCTGATGAGGGAAACTGCAGAGTCTGTCCTGTTTAGTGTTGAGTTCTGGGGCAAAGGTAAAACAAGCCTGTGTGTGTGTGTGTGTGTGTGTGTGTGTGTGTGTGTGTGTGTGTTGAGGGTGATGGGCTAGAGGTATTTAATTAAAAAAAAAAAAAAGCCAGAACTCGACACAGAAAAAGGGAGCCAGAGCAAGAGATCTCAGAACATGGGAAACACAGCTGTGGCTGAAGTCGTATCTGGGTTAAAAACCCCAGGAGTGCTCCTCTTTAATTTTTTGGTACAGCAAGATCAAGGAATCGATTCACTCTGGTTATGCTTCCTACCATTGTTTCTGTGGGCCGTGTTTGATCTGTGTTTCACGTGCAGATCTGCTATCCATGCTCTGAAAGATATAATATATTCTGCGTTGCACCAGGTCAGGCTCAACCATGAAAACCCTTTTTATTATTTGTTTTGGATGATCTCAAAGCAGCCCCCCCCCCCACAACACACACACACAGGAAAGCACACACACACTCTGTTTGTGTAAAGGATTAAAAAAGAATGAAAGGCCCAGTTCGAGAACATGAGCAAGGTTCCAGAACACGGATGGGGCTGCAGGAGTGGCTGAGGCTGGGGCCCTCGCCTGCTGACCTGGGCCAGCCGTGTCCCCTCTGAGTTGTGTGTGTGCCTGACCCCCGCGGGTAGGGGATGGCCGGCGGGCCCTTTGACGGCTGTGCCTGGTGAGGTTATTATTAGTAACAATGGTTTCCAGCGAAAGAGAGCAATTTTCACAATGGAGAAGTCTTCCCCTTCCTTCAGGTCACAAAGAGCTGAACGGAGATGAAAATGACATTAATCAGTGCAGGATCCTGAAACCATGAAATGCTGAACACCTCCCAGCTCTCCAGTGGACTGGGCGGTTACTGGCATTTTAAGGGCCGGAGGGAAGTTGTAGCCACTATGGGGGTAACACACCCGTGAAAAAATGTGTGGCCAGACAGGCAGGGTAAATAAATAACCTGCTGCTGGCAATAGGAGGTGTGCCTGGAGTTGAAGCGCGGGGCTGTAAAAGTTGACAGGAGCCGTTTGGACTGGAAAGGGCCGTGTGGGTATCGCTGCCAGGCTTTGCCAAGCGCCCGGCTGTTGAATCCTCCAAAACTGAATAGATAAAAAAGAAAACAACAGCCGCAAGAGACAAAAAAAAAAAAAAAAAAAATCGCAACACGAAACCACCCACGCAGTGTCCACCCACCCCTTCCCCTCTCGGAGCCTGTTGTGCGCCTGTGATAACAT
>NW_006778821.1:2198831-2201696 GCF_000442215.2 Lipotes vexillifer | reverse complement strand
AAAAAAAAAAAAAAAAAAAAAAAAAAAATCGCAACACGAAACCACCCACGCAGTGTCCACCCACCCCTTCCCCTCTCGGAGCCTGTTGTGCGCCTGTGATAACATTGCGTGCTGCACTCTCTCCCTTTATTTAGATAAGGTGTCCGCGGCTGCTGCTCTTGGCTGCCAGCCAGCTTTCTGTCTCCAAACTTGGGGCTTCAGCGCCACACAGGAGACACGACTCTCTGATGCTGCCGGCCCGAGTGTCAGCAGCAACCCGAGGGTCCCCGCGGCTTTGTGTTCCCAGAACGATGATTTGTTTGACAACGGGCCTTCCTTCCAGACTGTTCTTCCAGCCTGGCACAGCGCGTGGGTCCTCAGAGACACAGACAGGGCTGTGGAGAGCCGGAGAAGGCACCTCTGGCCACGGGGTCGGGCGGCTGCCTAATGATGACAGCCACATAAAGGAAATCCAGACACAATCGAAGGCCAGAAGGATCTTTGGTTTCATGGACTAACTGAAGCGTTTATGCTCACCAGGCTTGAAAAAGTTAAGTGCTGGGGGAGCAGGACGGACAAGACGGGACTCATTCTATGGCACACAAAAGATTTTTAATAAGCTCGGAGAAAGGGCCGCCACCCCTCATGTCTTTCTCTCCCTGTCTCATTCCAAAGCTCCTGTGTTAGCCAGAGAGAGAGCTCGGAAAAGCTGCCCGGGAGGTCGGCGAGGAGGCTGTGGGAGAGCTATTCTGCCAGGCTGGCCTCCCGGGCAGGCGGGCGGGCGGCTCCCACGAGGTCAAGGACGGCTCCCCTGGTGAGTGACGGGGCAGGCGGCGCCTGGGGAGCCCCTAGCAGCGGGGGCGGGGGGGGGGCGCTCAGGACAAGTGCACTGGGGGTCACGATGGGGAACACCAGGCCGTCTCTGTCCCCATCTACTTGCAGGCTTTCTCTGAGGATTCAGAATCTTAAATTAGTCTGATGATTAGCCAGCGGGCTCCTGGAAGCTGGCGGGGAAGGCCGGAGGGACTTATTTTACAAGTGGCACTTGGAGTCGGTTTATAGGGGCCTTCTGGGAAGAACCTCAGAATCTGGGAAAATGAGCATCCCTCCCAGGTCAGTTCCCCTTCCTCACTCTCCCGAACCCTTTCCCCTTTGCACTTATCCAGGGGTGGGCCTGGGGGCAGCTGGGACAACCTGGCCCATCCACAGTGTAGGCCTACCATCTTGGGACGTCAAGGGAAGCTCTTGCCTAGCCTACCATATCGGGACCTGTCTGCTAGATTGTGTCAAAGGCAGGGAATGGTCAGTACGGAGTCAAGAGGTCGAAAGCAACCAACCAACCATCAATCAGCAGGCTTTACCCAGTGCCGCCCAGGCAGAGACACTGACCGTGACTGCCGGCTCTCCTTCCCACGACACACCTGCCAAACTCTGACTCGGTGTCCCAGGAACCTCAAAGAGGATGCTTCCGAGGTGGGCATGGGTTCTCCTGCCCCCGGAAAGGAAGAGGCCCCGTGGCCAATGGCTGTGTCGGCGTCCGACTGCTGCACGGATCTTTTCAGTGCGGCAGTTGTGAGTCAGGCCTGGCCGCCCCTGTTCTGCTCCAGGTGCACCGACCCAATCCTGTTCCTGAGTCAGCTGAGGAATGTGGTGGTCTGCCGGCGTGCCCGGCACTGCCCCCGGTCCTGGGAGCTCACTCCCCTCTGGAATTTCAAGAGCCTTATTTGCACTTATTCTGGGGCAGTGCTGCCTCCTGCCTTGGTTTCTGACTGATGCCCGAGGCAGGTAGAGCTGTGGGTGGGGAAAAGGAGGAAGAGAAAGAGAGAAGGGGGGATGGAGGAGGCCTCGTCCTCATTTCACACTGGTCCTGGTCTGGCAGCTGCCCTTTCCAATTTGGGAGTCTTGGCCCTTTGGGGCATGGTGTAATGGGGGAATTGAGAAGAGGAGAGAAACCAAAAGCTCTCATCAAGTCCCTGAATTGTAGCCTGTTTCTGGAATAATACAAAACTGATGCTTTAAACCAAAGGAAACAAACTAAATACTATGAACCATGACCCCTTCCTTATCCAGGAGTTACTTGCCTTAGCGACCTCAACTATCAGGATCAATCCAGAAGCGCCAGAATAGGTGAAGAATTCCCTGCTCTGAAGTCTACTGACTGTTCACCACGGACGTGTTGGGATCTTTCTTCATCAGAGCCTTTTGACTCTTACTTCACAAACTTTTCTAACAAACCAGATGACTCTGAAATTCCTTCCAGCTCCTGCTTCCATTTTGGTTTTTGTTTTGATGGCGATGGTTAGGTGGGCAAATGGTGGGGCATCTAGTGGGGCAAATGGATGCAGAAGGTGGCTTCGTCTCTGAGCGTGACACAGCTGTCCAAGTTCCCAGTGAGTGGGCCACCAAGACCACTTCAGCTGTGTCTGTGCCGTCAAAGGAAAGAGGCAAATGTGTAATGCAGTTTACTTTTTTATTTTTTAATTGAAGCATAGTTGATTTACAGTGTTGTGTTAGTTTCAGGTGTGCAGCACAGTGATTCAGTTAAATATATATATATATATATATATATATATATATATATATATATTCTTTTTCAGATTCTTTTCCCTTATAGGCTCTTTCAAAATATTGAGTAGAGTTCCCTGTGCTATACAGTAGGTCCTTGTTGGTTATCTCTTTTATATATGGTAGTGTGTATCTGGTAATCCTAATTTATCCCTCCTCCTGTAATGCAGTTTAAACGTGGTTTCTTTAAAAATAGATGCACTCTTGTTTTGAAGTTTTAGAGTTTCCAGAAGGGAAGCTTTACTTAGCCTGCAAATTCATTTCTTGAAAACAACTCATTGTATCCTGATGCTGGTGAAGTGAGGGGGTCAGTGTTTCCCT
>NW_006778821.1:2181534-2198821 GCF_000442215.2 Lipotes vexillifer | reverse complement strand
CCCTACACGTTATGTCTGAAAGATGAAAACATTTCTGCTGGCTGCCCAAGAAAATTCACTTTATCGCACTTGACATAGGAAGCTTGGCATTCCTTTGTATGCAGAATGTGAGAAGCATGCCCATCAGAGCATCCTTTAGTTTGAAAACAGTTGATTTGCAGCACTGTTCCCTGGCTTCTGGGAGGGACAATAATCCAATAGGAAGCAGGGTGCTTCCCCCTCCTTTGTTCCTGACGATGGAGAAGGGGACCCTTTGGCTGGGCAGAGCCCACCCCAGAGGCTTGATGGGTGCAGCAGGGGTAGCCCAAGGGCTCCCCGCTTGGCTACGGGGGCCCTGTAGGCCTGAGGCTGAGCTTAAGCCTTCACTGATGCGCATCGTGCTCCTCCTGGAGAGATGGAAGCCACTTTAGGAATAAAATTTCCGAGGCTGGAGTGATCAACACCAAATCGCCCCGCCCCGCCTCCTTTCTGGACTCTCTGAGCAGAGCCAGAGGATCGCTGATCAGGGGCTTCAGGCTCCTGAGCCCGCACCCCAGTTTCTGCCTCCACTCTGGCCCCTCTTGCGAGCCCACTCCTGTCAGGTCACCCCTCGTCACTCTGGGTGATTGTCTGTGGGACGTATATACACCCGCACTCAAGAACCATTGCTTTCGAGGGAAGGAAGCTCATTTATTGAACATCTAGTGCCCAGTAAGCACTCAATGCATATTTGTTGGAAGGAAGGAAAGGAAGAGAGAGAAAGATTGCTGCAGTGGGACAAAACACGGGTTCTCGACTTCGCCTGCGTATTGGAATCACCTACGGGGCTTTAAAAAGTACTGATGCCTGCATCCCCGTCCCAAAAATTCAGACTCATTTGGTCTGGAGTGTGGCCTGGGCATGGGGGTTACTGAAAGCTCCCCAGGGACTCTAGTGTGAGGGCCCATGTGAGGACCACTGACCTCAAGGGTCTGGCCTCAGCCTCAGAAAGAACAGTACTCCATTCAAACTCGGAGCCTCACGTGCTGTGTGCTTTTAAGCAGATCACCGAAGTGGGGTCTCAGTTTCCCTATCTGTTGAGTGGGCGGTCGTGACACCCATGTCCCAGTGTCCTTGGGAGGGCCAGGTGAGCCCAGATCCGTGAAGCTCAGACGCAGCACAGAGCAGGTGCTCTGGGACGATGGGTGATAAAGCGTGATTACTGGCCTTCCTGCGCCCGAAAACACTGAATTGAAAGATCTAAAATTGCTTCCCCATTTTCCGGGTCTGGAGGCTGCCTGTTTTCTTTCCTCTTCAGCCTTCTTAACCCAACCCCATCACTTGCATGTGGTTGAGGCTCATTAAATATTTGCAGGTTGACAGAGAAGGAGCAAGGAGAACCCTGCAGTGTTCAACAGACCCCAGGAGTTTGGTTTTCCCTTTAAACCTTTCGGAGGAAAGATGAAGCAGAAACTCCAGATGCGGGTTTTATGCCCTGACTGAGCAGTGTGAACACAGCCGAGTGCTGGTGACTCCTGCTGCCCCCCCGCCCCGCCCTCTCCCCTCCCCGGCCATCCCGGGACAACACACAATGACAGGGCACCCCAGCTGAGCGCTCCGACTTCTGGCCGCCCCCCCCCCGCCCCCCCAGGCCTTTGATGAGAGACGCCTAGAGCCAGCGAGTGGCTCGCAGGGAAGGAGAACGCTCTTTCCTCAGCCCTGGGGACTTGTTCAGCTGTTCGGCATTTAGCAAAATCTGGCATGCATTCTGCACAGCCCTGCACCCCTTCCCTTCCAGCTCAAACTCAGCGGCATTTCAGAGCAAGCTTCAACCGCTGCGGACTGCAACCTTCAACCTTCAGGACGGGGGACCAGGAGCTCTGGCTCTGCCCAGCCGGCTTTTGGTGACCACGTTCTGGTCTAGAGAAGGCCAGTGAGCCGAGGGGACCCGAGCTGGCAGGCGCACCAGGGGGGTCTCTGGATCTGGGTGAGAGGGCTGCCGTGCCTGGGCTGAGATGTTCTGGTGATGGTAATGAGTACTGTGCATCGTCTGTAATTATGCAGTCTCTAAGCCCCCGGGGCTGGGATGGTGTATTTGCCTGTGCTCTTTGGGGGTTGATCCTGCTGTCAGCGCTTAGCAAGAATTAACAGTGACGCTCTGTGCACCACAGTCATAACACTAAATCTGATCTGCATGTCAAAAAAAAAAAAAAAAAAAAAGACCCACCGTTGCTGCAACCCCTCCAAGCCCATCATTGAAAGAAATTATGCTCAGTTGAAAGAGCGATTTGACGTCAAGGAGGACCTACGTGCCTTTTCATGAGCGGCTGGAATTAGAAGGCTGCACTTCGGCAAGTGTAAACGGGATCCAGACTTGGAAACCTCTGTGCAGCCAGCAACCTGTTTTCCAGGTGTGGGTTGTTCACTTTCCGGATTGTCTGAAGCAGGGTATTTTTAAGATCCCTGGCAGGCCACTGCCGGCATGCTTATCACGCCCTTCTGGGCCACACCAAGCTCCTTCCAGGCAGTGTAGTGTAGGTTCTGGGAAGGCCAGCCTTCCTCAACCCCCTTTTTCTTTTTCTTTGTTTCCTTTTTCTTGTTTTGCATTTTAGAAGAAGCCCAAACGTACGTGGAAAGAAGAGCCTGCTTCAACCACAAACCCCCCAGCATTCCCGAGTCAAGAAGAAATTAATTGTGGATGATGGGCTGTTGGTGGTTTTCTGTGGTACCCACTTACTTTATCGCTTGGTAATTGGGAGTTTCATCGTTATTCTTTTACATGAGGTCAGAACCCATGAGGTTAGCCTTTCCCCTTGAGGTCTTGGCAACTCTGTCCTGTGGGGGAAGCCAGGGTCCAGGCAGCAGGACCCCTGGGTTCAAGCCTTCCATGATTCCATGGACTCTTGGGTATGTTGCGGTTCCGTATCCACAAAGCTGGGTCATAGGAAATCCCACCTCAGCCTGATTCTTCGAGTCACATAAGGATGAGGAAAGAAAATCAGCAATGGGGGGTTTTGATGTCTTAGTGGGTATAGGAACTTAACAGATGAATAGTTTGGGTTCCAGTTACTACTGCCGTGTAACAAACAACCCCAAACTTAGTGGCATAAAATAACAAGCATTTTATTATGCTCACAGATCTGGGGGTCAGAATTCAGTCAGGGCTCAGCTGGGTGATTCTTTTGCTATTTGTAGCATCTACTGAGACCACCCAGTGATGGGTAGGTTGGGTCTAGATGCTTCTCTCCCATGTCTGTTGCCTGGAGCATCTGCATATGCCCCCACCCCCCAGCAGGGCAGTTTTGGGGTGGTTGGACTTCTTACATGGAGACTGGCTTCCTCCACAATAAGTGTCACAAGAGACCCAGGTGGGAGCTACGTGTTTTTTTCTGACCCAGCCTGGGAAGTCACACGATGTTACACGTGCCGTACTCTAGCCATTGAAGGAGTCACAGGCCCATTCAGATTCAATGGGAAGGGACATAGACCCCAAAATTCTTGATGCGAGGAGCATCTGAGAATCTGGGGACTATATTTTAAAATAGCTTGAGTTTCTGATCTTATACAACTCTTTATTTAGTGCCTTCCATTTGACGGTGTTGTCGCCTCCAGTATTTTGACTTTTGCAACAACCTTCTGACCGGGGTAATGTTATTGTACCCATTATGCTGATAAGGAAACCGAGGCTCAGAGAGATGACCTGATTTGTCCGTGTCTATAGAGCACGTAAACCATGAGGTGAACATTTAACCCACCTTCCTGGATAACAGATTTCAAAGATATGTGTCCTGCAGATAAGAAGTACAGAAAGTTGTTGTTCTTTAGAAGCCATTATCTTCTGTCGCTTCCAAAACACTGTTTTCAAGTATCTGGTGAGTTGTTTGGGAGACCTGTCCCTTCCACTAAGACACAAGACTCAACTGAACCCATTCTTCACGGAGAATCTCTTGGGTTGCTACCTCTTGGTTTTCCCTATCTCACCTTTGAGTCCCAAACCAGTGGACCAACAATAAAATGCTAATTCACCTAATATAAACGTGGAGAACTGTAGAAGTCAAGCCCAGTCAGATTGGCAGCACACAGGGTAAATATTTGATCAGTGAGTAAAAATTCAAATTTGCACTATTTGCTGAATGTGAAAAGTATATTAGGGAACGAATGTAATGGGGGTTAAGTAGGCCTATAGGAGGCCTCCTGCAGGATTCCACCCCCCAGAAGCCCACAGCTTCCTGCCAACCCAAGTTACAAGCCAGAGTGGGCTGGGCACCTGCAACCAAGACCTCCCTCCTGGCAGGAGCATGGGGCTGTGGCGTGAGCCCGACAAAGCAGGCAGACTGGTAGAGCTTGGCTTAGTTGGTTCCGTCTCTGTACACATGTATGCTGGGCGTGCCACGGCCTTCCCCGATGCTCTCCCACCTCCTAGGAGGGCAGGGCTCCTGGCATTCCTTTCCTACCACCGCGGAAGCCAGAAGCTGCTCCTGCCTCCACTTAGCCCCCAACAGTGCTCATTTTGTGCTATAACTTGTGTCATCCTGGCTGGGCTTCAGGGGCTGCAAGACAGGGAGGTTAGGACAGAAGTCAGGAAGGGAAAGCGGGCCTGCGTGTTGAGCTCCTTTCCCACACATCCCCAGACCTCTTCTCTTCCTCTGTAGGACCCTCCCCGTTAGTCCAGAGACAGAAATCGTGCTTCTGAACAGCCCAGGCAAATCAGGAAGCAGGCAGGTATCTGGAGAATGTGCCAGTTATTCCACTAATGAGGCTGAAAAGTCGAACTGGTGCTCTGGATTCTTTGGAGGTGAAGCTATGGGGCCGAGTAACAGCTGGTTACTGGCAAGCCACCGACGGAAAGGGGGCCTGAGCTGGAGGCTGTGCAGGACCACGTTTGCCGCAGCTGATGGGCCAAGCAGTGGACGTTTTGTGGTCCGGATTGGTTTGTCCTCGTTAAGCGAGACTGAGTTCATCTGAGGCTTGTCCTGGGCTGGCCAGTGCCCTGGCGGGTGGCACAAGGAAGTTTAATGACCAGCACTGCAGAACCGAGGCTGAGCCCCAAACAAGCCATAAGCGTTAGGCCCCCTGCAAGTTGCAAGCTGTGACAGCTGCTGGTTACCAGGACGCAGGACCTGAGTGTAGGAGGAAATCCTGATGGAGAAATGAGACCAGAATTCTCATCGGCGGGCCTGGGAGAATGCAGCAAATCAAAAACGCTGGGCTGGGCTAGGGTCAGACTGGGTTCCAGACACACAAGTGAGCAGCCTCGGAAGGAACAGGGAGGGGGCGACCGGGCTCAGAGGAAAAGAGATAGATTTAGCTGTCCAGATGTGCCAGGAGCTTAGAAATGAAGGGTGGGAGAGGATGTGGCAGACACGGAGGGGCAGAGCCCCCTTCCAGGAAGGACTTGCTGCCCATTCAGGCAGCAAGAGAGAGCACCTCAGCCCTGGCCCCCTCTCCTGGGCGGCCCCTATCTGGTGGCTGAATTGGGGTGGGGGTGGGTCCGATTTAAAGACCTGGCCATTTTGGCGCCAGGCAGGACACTGTCCTGGACACGCCTCGTGCCCCAGCTCTCTCCTCCAGGTTGGCTGAGTCTCTGTCAGGCCTGCATTTCAACTTGACTCCCCCCTCTGTCCATTCCTGTTCCCCCCCAACCCCTTCCTTTCAGAGTGATTGATCCCTCCCAAACATCCCTCCACCCCGCAACTCCATCTCAGCGTCCGCTTCCCGGGAACCCAGCCTGCGACAGAGGGTAACCTATGCCTTGGATCATGGATTCCATCCTAAGGACCAGTAGGGTTCCAGATGCCATTTTATTCTGGAGGTTTTATCCAGTTTCCTTTAAACTCTTCCTGAAGTTTCCTCCACTGATTTTATTTTATCTCCACTTGCTTTGAGAGATTATGGCAAGCGTAATCGACGCCTTCATTAGGGCAACTCCCCACCAACCCTGGCCTCAGCATGAATTCTGTTCCACTCCCTTTCACCCTGCCCTCTGCCCTTCCTCCCCCAACATCCCCCAACCTGAGTCCAGCCCCTGTTCCTGCAAAGGACTCCTCTGCCCGCTCCCGTCTGCTCTCCTCTTGGGCTGATTCCTGAGGATTGTGGCTCTCCGCCAGGGTCAGTCGTGAGGTGTCCCTCTGCACACAAAACCCCATCCCCTGCCAGACACCAGGCCTTTACTGTTGGCGTGGGGACAAGGCAAGTCCCTCGGCAAGCCTCACGCCGGCCCTTAGTCAGGGTCTCATCACTGTGGCCGTCGCTGCTGCCTCCATCTCCCCTCTTGGGCTCTCAGTTCTCACGGTATTTGCTGCCCTCTTCCCCTGGCACAGAGGGGGCCAGCCGGGGAGCCCCAGATGTCACCTCTTGAGGGCCCCTGGGAGGCCCAGCTCATCAGCCAGCCGGGAACTTCTCTGACCTTCTTGGTAGCCATCTCCCCTAACACCAGATGCCTAATTAGCGGCTCAGGATCTCCTCTCCCTCCCCCTTCCCCCCCCTCCACCAGGGAGGGGTGGGGCTCACCTTTACCCCCAGGCCACAGTCATTGAAACCAAAGGTGTATTTTTAGGCGTTGCTTGGCAAGGGTGTGGGAGGAGATGCTTCCAGACTGTGCGCCCCCCACCCCCGTCCCCCAGTTACAGCCAGTTGGATTAAATTCACCATCTATTTATTGTACACTGTGCGGTGGCAGTGAGTGGCGGCCACCAGCTTGCCCGGGGCCTGCCAGGGTGCGGTTGGCTAGCAGGAAGTGGTCCCAACCATTAGGGGAGAAGTGAGGGATGGGAGGGCATTGCCAAAGAATGGAGTGACCTGCTTTAAGGCTCGCTATTCACCCAGCTGCACAAGAGGGGCGACCTGAGGGCCAGGGGACAGGCTGGCGCCGGCCACCTACAGACCTCCGAGGGACCCATGAGAATCTCTCCCCTCGCCCAGGCCTGAGACAGACTCCTGAATTCTTCTCTCGACCTCATTTACACAAATAATCAAAAAGCCAAGCCAGCCCAAATGAAATGCCCACATTTTATTGCTTGCAGTGTTTTAGTTCTAATTTGGCTTCATTTGGAAAAGAGGTTTTACTAAGTGGCATAAATTGAGCCTAACAAAATTTAAAACTAAAACAACAGCACCCTAAACGCTTAAAACTGTAACTGGAGAGAGAGAAAAAGTGAGTCGTCCGGGAGGGGTGGTGAGAGAGGCAGAAGAAGGGGGAGGGGAAGAAATTCAATTTCCGTCCTACTTGGCAGAAGGTTAATTTCCTGCTCCTTTCCCCCCAGGCCCCAGCCCTGTCGCCTCCCCCTCTTAGAGAATGCACCCAGAAGGCTCCAGAACCGATGCCAGCGTCATGCAGGATGTCTTGTACATAGGGGGTGCTTAGGAAAGACTGAGTGAGCTCATTCTTTTCTTTGATGTGTCTGTGGACAGAGGGACAACGTGGATTCCTTGCTGGGGACCCATTTACCCTCCATAGTAGGGGGTCTGCAAGTCCCCTCGGGGGTGGGGTGGGAGTTGGGGAGTCCCGGGGGCGGGAGGCTGTTCCAGCCTGCTTGTGGTCTCTCCCCTCCCACCCCCTAGCCTAGCCCACCCCACCTGAACGTTAGGATCCTACGTGAGAGGAAAACTTCACACCTCCGGGCGCTCTGCTCATCGCTGGGAGAGAGAAGGTGGGGATAGGAGGGGGCAGTGGCTGGCCACTGGGCTCAGGTGCCTCTTTTCTCCACTTCTTTTTTTTTTTTTTCTTTTCCCCACTTCTGATGTGAAATATGGTCAGGGATGATGGGTGGGTGGGGAAGAGTGGTCTCTGAATGAAGTGCATGGCCACCCGTGTCCCTGCAGAGATGGCGGTCCTCTGTGGGGGCCGTGTGAGCAGCCCTGCAGGCCAGCATATCTCTTTGGCGGACCAGTACTCTGATTTTCCTTTAGAGAACCTGCCCTCCTCCCAGGCAGGGCGCTACACACATAATAAGCACGGGTGAGCGTGGGAAGTGTCCCTGAGTAACCCGGGGTGAGGGGTGGAGTGGAAGCCGGAGAGGTCCTCAGGGCCTGGCCACATCCCTGGCGATGCTAGCCTGTATCGATCACCTTCTCCCGGGAACTGTCCCTAACCTAGAGCCTCAGCCCCATGGTTTAGCATGTGCTTATATAATGCCTGGAAGCAGCAAGGTGGGGTTGGGGGGAGGGCCCACGTGGCAGCAGACGCCTCCCCTCATGTCTGGGCTCTGCCTTTTGTGGTCAGGGTGACCTTGGCCAAGCCCCCAGGTTCTCCCACTATGAAATGAGAAGTGATGGCAACCACAAAACTCTTTAAAGCAGAACTATGCCATATGAGATGAAAATGCTCTATTCTTTTTTTCAGCTGATATGAAAATTCCTTGTCTTAAAACACTCCTGATACCAAGAATAATAACACTACTTAAATTAGTTCAAGGAAATAGGAGGTTTAGTAACAAGATACAAAGAAGGGCTCTTATAGAGCCCAGCTACAGGAAAACTCTTGGGGACCAAGGAGATAGGAGCTGAGCCTGGAAGAGCTGGAAATGAGGTGGCAGTCTGTCTGTTTCTCCCACAGGCTGGGGCCTGTGGCCGCTCCTCCCTGCCGGTCTCTAGGTGACGGCCGTGTTCTGTCTGCACGCTGGCTCTTCCTCGCTTCATTTGTCTGATTGTACATGGCTCCATATGGCTGCCCCAAATGGCAGCGCCATCTCTGCAAAGTGGTGTGATAGCTCCAGGGCCCACCATTCTCTGACCGATTTTATGTCTCTGAGTTCAAAACCTCAAAAGAGAATCGAATTGATTCTGCCCTAGATCGGGCGTATTGCTCTGGCCAGTCAGCAGTGGCCAGGGAGGTTGGGCCATGAGGAATATATATGGTCCCCTTGCCCACTCCTTAGGCAGGGACTATGGGTAGATATATGTGGGGATTTAACCACAGCCATCTATAGAACATTCCTTATGTACCATGTCAATTTTTTTCTGAGTATGCTGGGATGTGTAACCCAGAGCCCTGAACCAAAAAAGTGCTCAATACCTAGTTGCTGATTGTTTGAGGAAAAGTTACCTTCCGCTCAAGCTCTGCTTTCTGTGTTTACCCCCTTTGCCTGCCATTAAGCTTCTCATCTGGAGTGTGTGGTTTCAAGGAAGGGTGGTCACAGACAAAAGGCTAATCTCACCAATATATAAAGAGTTCCTAGAAATCAGTAAGAAAAATAGTGATCCAATAGGAAAAATGTGCAAAAGATGAACACACAGTTTACTGAAAAGGACGTCTAATGGCTTTTAAACATATGAAGTGTTGCTCATGCTTATGATAAGAAAATGCAAATAAAACTACACAGAGGGGGACTTTCCTGGTGGTCCAGTGGCAAAGAATCCGCCTTGCAATGCAGGGGACGGGGGTTCGAGCCCTGGTCAGGGAACTAAGATCCACGTGCCGCAGGGCAACTAAGCCCACATGCCACAACTACAGAGACCACGTGCCCTGGAGCCTGCGTGCTACAACTAGAGAAGAGAAAACCCACAACCCACAACTAGAGAGAAGCCTGCGCACCATAATGAAGAGCCCCGCACGCCTCAGCAAAGATCCCTCATGACGCAACTAAGACCCGACGCAGCCAAAAGAGAAATTAAATAAATCAATCAATCAATCAATCAATCAATCAATCTTAAAAAAAAAAAAACGACACAGACGTGTTCTTTTTCATCTACCAGACTGACAAAAATCTGAAAAACTGATAACATACTATGAAGATGAGGCTGTTTACAAACAAGTGCTTTCATACATTGTTGTGGGAGTGTAAATTAGTTTAATCTTTATACAGAGAAATTGGCAATAGCTATCAAAATTTCAAATGCATCCTACGCTGTGATCCAGCAATTCCACTTCTGGGAATTTATCTTACTTGCACCTATATTGTATGACGTATCACTTAGCTATTGCTGCATAACAAACCTCCCCACAACTCTTAATTATTTCTCGCTAGTTCGTTGGTGGGGATGGTTCTGCTGATTTGAGTTAGACTCAGCTAATCTTGGCTAAGTTCACTCCTGTATCTGTGGTCAGCTGGCACATTGGCTAGGGGCTGGCTTGTCTAGGACAGCCTCAGTTGGGCCACTGGGCCGTGCGCCCTGCATGCTCTCATCCTCCAGCAGGCTATCCTGAGCTTGTTCTCAAGCTGGCCTGGGCATGTTTCATGGCAATTTCAGGGAAACGAAAGAGGAAACTAAAACTCTAAGTATGTTTTAAAGTCTGCTTTAAGTATGCATCAAGTCTGCTAAACAAGTTACATGGTGAAGTCCAGATTTAAGGGTCAATGAAAGGCACTGTGCCTCTTTCGCGAGCAAAGCAGCAAAGTCAAGGGTCAAAGGGCAGGGACACAGGAAGAGGTAAAGGCTTGGGGTCATCGATGCAATGACATATGTATTCAATCCTCCATGCGTGTGCAATGACATTTGTGCATGGTTACTTACTGCAGCATTGCTTGTGATAGAAACAACCAAAATGGCCATCAGTAGAGGATGGGCTAAATAAACTATGGCATCCGCACGCCGGAATAATCTGCAGCTGAACAAAGAATGAAAAATCCCCCTGTATACGATTGGGAAAATCCTGAAGGTAGATGAAGTGAGAAAAGCCAGGTGCAGGGCAGTGTGTACAGAATGCTACCTTTTATGTAAATAGAGGAGAGAAATAAGAATATATGTATTTGTGTTTGCTTATATTTGCATAAATTAACTCTGGAAAGAGAAACGAGAAAGGCATAGCATGGGGGTGGGGGAGCACCGTGTGGACAGGGGACTGAGATGGGTGGAGACTGCACTGTATAAATAAGTCCCCATGCTGGTATGATAATACATATTCAATAATTAACATAAAATATCCTTAATATGTGTAATAATAATATAACAGATAAGAGGAAAATAAACAAAGAAGGAGAAAGTCACAGGCCTGCTTGGCTTCCAGAAGCCTTTGTAGATCTTAAAAAAAAAAAAAAAAAAAAAAAAAAAAAAAAAAAAAAAAAAAAAAAAAAAAAAAAAAAAAAAAAAAAAAAAAAAAAAAAAAAAAAAAAAGAAGAGCCTGCAATGGGGAGGCTGAGTAATTATGCCTAAACCTTGGTACCTAACCTGCTTTGCCCTTTGTGGATGCGTTTTGGGGAACACCCTCTCTCCAAAGGCAAAAGGGCAGGTGTTTCCACTCCTGGGGTGTGCTGTCCCCGAGGAGTGACAGAACATTCCCCACCCTCGCTGATGACCAGGGGCTGACATTTCTAAAGGATGTCACGGGCATTTTCAGACACGTTTGGGGGTTGATTCCAGCTGGATGTATTCCTTGGCTTTTTGAATGTCAGCATGCTGGTCTGTGGGAATAGGATCCCATTTCTCTGGCCATGTCCGGAGCCATGTGGTAATGGGTTTCCGTGTGGTAATTCCTTGTCATCGGGCTCGGGAAATAAGAGCAGACTCACTTCTGAGCCTATGGTCAGGGTCAGCCAGACCCCTGCAGGGGCATAACTCAATGTGCCCCTGCAACAGGACCAAAGCTACTTAGGAGTGTCGCTCAAGCTGTCAGTAGCCCCCTTTGAACTCCTAAAGCTCGGAACTGGACTGAGTCCCAGTGCATGTGCCCCATCCTCCTCCACTGCCCACCTGCAGGGCACAAGAAGGGATGTAGGAGCTGCCAGATTGGGTAGCCTCTGGAGAGATGCAATGACCAGTCTGTGCCTGCACCTGTTTTGCAGCAATGAGCAGCCGCCACACCCGCTGCCACCTCCATGCTGTTGCCCACATGCATGCTGGGCACGTACCATGGCCCAAGCACTGCACTTGGTCCTCTCATTCCATAGGGAAGAAGATAGGGACAGAAGCTTGCCGACTAGAAGAGGGCCAACTAAACAAATGCTTACAGTAAAGTCTGACATTAGCTTAATAGTTACATCTCTTCTGTTGCAAGGGACAAAACTCAATTCAAACTAGCTTAAAGGAAAATGCAGTTCAAGTTCCGCTATCATTTACAGGGAAACGGGCATGTCCTAGAACTCAAGGCTGTAATGTGTCTGGGCACAGGACACTAGGAACCCAGGAACCTCTTCTCTCCATCTCCTCTCTGCTCTTTTGTCTCTCTCTTCTCTCTCATGCAGACTGGCTTTCTTCATGTGGCAGAGGATATAAAGTCTGAGGCTTTGGGGGTACTATATCTCCCACAGCTTCAGCCACCCAGTCAGAGTTACTCACCTTTCTCCATTCCAAGTCCAAAAATTCTGGGGAAGGGTTTCATTGGCTTTGCTTGGTCAGGTATCCAGCTCTGGTCCAATCAACTTCAGGGAAGTGGTGGGGTTATGAACGATTACTACGGTGCTGTCCGTGGAAACCTTGTGGATGGGGAGGGGGCCGCTTGTGGAAAAGGGGCAGATAATACATGAAGTGTCCATCCCAGAGTGGTAGGGGCACTGGACAGGGCTAGAGAGGGAGAGGGGAAGGCTTCCAGAGTCAGGGGCATTTAGATGGAGAGCCGAAAGAGGGCAAGCTCAGAGCAGGCTGCAGGGCGGACAGCTGTTGGGGACAGAAGGAAGAGCCTGTGTGAGACATGGAGCTGATGGGCTCAGTGAGGCTGGGGAGGTGGTGAGTGGTGAGGGACGAGGGGCCAGGGCAGTAGAGGCCCTGCAAACACGCCCAAGACTGGACTTTAGCTTGAGGGCAGCAGGGAGCCACTTCCTAGAGGAAGGATCGGAGGGGCCGAGACAGGAAGGGATGAGTTGCTAGGAGCTGTTTCAGTAGTCCACACAGGACATGACTGTGAGAGAGAGAAGATTCTAGAGACCTGAGGGGTTAGAGCCAAGGGAATCTGGTGGATTGGATGTGGGGGTGAGGGAGAGCATGGGGTGCAGGTGGCTTCCAAGGTGCAAGGTCTTGGCTTCCAAGGTCTTGGGCTTGGGCAGCGGGAGAGACGGCAGCGTCGTTCACTGGGAAAAGCTGCCCTGCATCTTAGGGTGGGTACCCCAGAAGCAAGCCCCTGAGCCAGGGCGGTATGTGAAAGTGATTTGTTAGGACCTGCTTTCTGGGAAAACAAACTGGGGAGTGTCGAACTGAGACGGGGAGGGGAAAGCGCCAGGCGAGGGTGTGCTACCACGCAGAGTCCCACAGGGGACCTCTGGGAGACAGGGGAGGTCACAGCTGAGAGTTGGCCCTGGTCTGGGACGAGGGGACCAGACTGTTTATTACCTCTCCCTCCAATGAGTGGTTAAGGGCTGAATTCACAGTACCAGGTACTGGCTGTGTGCACGGGCAAAGCAAGCCTGGCACCCGGAGGACAGTCCTCCAGCCAAGGGACACCGGTGCTGGTTTCTGGGCATGCACAGAAATGAGAAAGGGACCCGAGGGATTCGCGTGGGACGTGGATGGCGTCCGAAGAACGGGCTTGCCAATTTGGTCTCTAATTGTCCCCGTGCTAGTATTTATCCCAACCAGCGAGCCTTTTTTTTTGTTTATTTTTTAAGAGCTCTTCGACAAATATGCTCTATTTATTTATTTATTTTTATTTTAAACTTACTTTTGGCTGCGGTTGGGTCTTCATTGCTGCGCGCGGGCTTTTCTCCAGTTGCAGCGAGCGGGGGCTACTCTTCGTTGCGGTGCGCGGGCTTCTCATTGCGGTGGCCTCTCTTGTTGCGGAGCACGGGCTCTAGGCGCACGGGCTTCAGTAGTTGTGGCACGTGGGCTCAGTGGTTGTGGCTCGCGGGCTCTAGAGCGCAGGCTCAGTAGTTGTGGCGCACGGGCTTAGTTGCTCCACGGCATGTGGGATCTTCCCGGACCAGGGCTCGAACCCGTGTCCTCTGCCTTGGCAGGCGGATTCTTAACCACTGTGCCACCAGGGAAGTCCCCCAGCGTGCTCTTGATTTCATCTCTTCTTTTCTTTCTCCTGATTTCCATTTGGTATTTTTCAATGATCCTCTGTTCTTGTCTGAGGTCACTGCTGTCTTCTGTTCCCTCCTTCAGGAGAATCCTCATGCTTATTTTAAATGCTTGGGCCTTCCGTGCCGGTCACGTACGTCCGTTGCAGCTGGTTCTGATGTTCAGTTCGAGGACTTTCTTTCGCGCTGGGCGTTCTCCTCAGGGGCCTCATTGCTTTGCCCTTTGAGGTCACATGCCATGGTGTAGGGCCGAAAGCCAGACCCCGGGTAGTGGCAGAGTCCCTGGCACCAGAGAACCAGTCTTGGTCACTCCAGTTTGCAGCCATGTCACCAGGCAAATCCTACGGATGGTGATTTTCCTTTCAGCCCTCAAATGTCCTCAGCGGAGGAGGGGGCAGACTTGATGGATTCTAGCCCATCAGTCCTGGGCGCTACTGTTTCGCCCTGTGTCTTTTTGCATCAGCTCCTCACCCAGTGGGCTTGTGTCGCCCGATTGTACCCCACGACCCTGGCATTGGCAACATGGGCTGTTGCCACTGATTTCTGCCACGGAGGGGCAGGAAATGACAGTCCCAAGGTCTTCGGTGGATGAGATGATGCAAAGACCAAAGTTCAAAAGCTTCTTTCTTACCTATTCCTTCATTCTGCTTCTGGCCACCCACCATCCCAACAGACAGCACTTCAAGGCTGTCTTCAAGGCTCTCCTGGAGTTTCTCATGGGTTTTTGGTTGCCTTCTGGAAAACAGGGTACCTTCTCATTTCATGGGCATTTCCAGGCTTGGGAGAGGGAGCTGGTAGCCCAGATAAGCTTGTCTCTTGCCTGGCTGGCCTTGACCTCACACTTGCCCAAGAACCTGGTCTCTCTCAGGCATCCCGCTCAGGTCAGGCTCCAGCCTCTCATCCTGCCCAGCCTCATCCTGGCTTTCAGTGGCTTCACAGACCAGGCTTTGGCCTCCTGTCCCCTGTCTGGGCATTTGATCCCCACCTGTCCCTGATGAGTGACTTTACCTCTCCTCCCGCGGTGGACAGCTGACAGCACCACTTCCCAATCTGTGGTTGGCACATTTGCCTACACATCTGCCAGGGGCTGCTGTCATTGCACGTCGACGCCCGAGGGGAGGGGACGGGCTGCCGGACTCAGCTGGGGAGAAGGGTGAAGCTGCCACGGCTGGGCGAGATTCGAATGTGGGCACCAACGACTCAGAACTGTCTTGGAGATCTGGGTTCCTGGAGGTCCTCTGTGCTCTGGAGTGGCATCTAAGGATCCCAGGGGAGTAGCCGAGGGTGGTCAGGGTGGCAGATGAGGACATTCAGGGGGCTGGGGACAGTGGCCATTTACTCTATGGTACAGAAGCATTTCAGTATTTTAACAACCAGTCCAGCTGTCGTAGCAGTGCCTCACGGCTGAATGTCAGCCCAGGTTGTAGATGGCAGTGGGCAGCTGGGCTGTCACACTGATGTTGAGAGGAGACGGAGTGGTTCTAAACTGCGACAGGAGAAATTTATGCTAGTCATTGGAAGACTGATATCACTATCTCTTACCAAGGTGGGCTGGTGGAAGTTCTCTCTGAAACTTTGCGGGGTTACTAGTCTTCGATATGGACTAGATGTGGCTTTGTTAGGCTGGCCTGGCATCAGGGGATCGGCACAAATGACCTCTTTGGAACTCTTTCCTCTCATTTGCAAGCAAAGATCCTAAAATAATATACAGGAATGATTAATCAGAAACCTCTTTTGAGCATTTGCTGCGTGCCAGGCGTGGGGCTATGTCACGAAGTTACAAAAATGAATAAATCAGGTTCCCTGTTCTCCTGGAGTTCATGATGGGGTCATGGGAGGGATGACCCTGCCCAAAAGATGACCACAGAATCAGGCAGTAGGTGGGATGAAATGACGCAGAAGCTCATATGGGGCGAAGGGCTGGTGTGGCTGAGGAGCAGCCTTCATTTCAGGACAGGGGTGGAATCAGCCTCCAAAAGCTTTTCCTTTGCCTCTAGGTGTAGCAAGGTGGTGCAGCTTAGTTCTGATTTTCACCTCCAGATAGCAGGACACATTTTGTCCTTGAAAGCACTCAAATCGGCTCGCCTTGCCAATGTGAAGTCACCGCTTGTTAGCTATGCACAACTGAGATCAGAATCTGTCCTCCTGCCAGCCAGCCAGCCAGCGCCGAGGCCCAGTGTCTCACAAGCTGCTCTGAAGGGCTGCTCGGGCACCTTCCTTCTAAGATTTCTCCCGCCTGAGGAGTAGGCAGAGGGCAATGTGGATTTTACTTCTCTCCCCTGCAAAGTGGTGCCTAGGAACTGGGACAGCCCTCTGTGAGACTGCCACAGTCTCTGGGTGAATCTCAGACAGCACCCCGGTGGGGATCCAGGCCAGTTGTCCCCTCCTTGGGCACTGCGTCTGGGAAGATGGGCTTTGACTTCATTCCAGAGCTGGAATGACTTCTCTGCTCCATGAAGTCCTCAGGGATCTAGTATCCCCAAGCTCAATGCTCTGCCCTCGAATGGGGCCTTTAGGGAATTCTCTGGTGGTCCAGTGGTTAAGACTCTGTGCTTCCACTGCAGGGGGCAGAGGTTCGATCCCTGGTCAGGGAACTAAGATCCTGCAGGCCGTGCAGCGCGGCCAAAAGAATAAGGAGAAAAAGAATGGGGCCTTTAGCCCCGTGGTCCAAGATGGTGACCACAACACCCATGTTTAAGGCAACGGGAGAGAGGAAGTGACTAAAAATAAGGAGATGGGGCTTCCCAGGTGGCTCAGGGGTTGGGAGTCCGCCTGCCGATGCAGGGGACACGGGTCGGTGCCCCGGTCCGGGAAGATCCCACGTGCCGCGGAGCGGCTGGGCCCGTGAGCCATGGCCGCTGAGCCCGCGCGTCCGGAGCCTGTGCTCCTCAATGGGAGAGGCCGCAATAGTGAGAGGCCTGCGTACCGCAAAAAAAAAAAAAAAAAAAATAGGGAGATGAAAAGGCACAGATCTGCTGTCTTTTAAGGAAGATTCTTGGAAACTGACAGGTCATGTTTCCATCTTATGTCCCAATGGCCGGAACTTAGTCATGTGACCACACCTAGCTTGGAAATGCAGTCTTTCTCCTGAGGAGCCAGGAGAGAAGAGATATTGAGGGACAACTTCAAAGACTATGAAAAATGGCTCAACCTCATCCAAATATTGGGGTTCTTCAATGAAAATGGTCTGTAAAGATCTCTTAGGAAAAGGAAGGAGCTATAAGTTAAATAGAGCCTTATTTTAAATTTTAGCTATTGATTAGCTATCAATTAGCTATTGATTTTTTTTCCCCTCTATCTATGGCTGATCTTTTCAACTCTGTGAACGCAAAGCATTTTTACAACTATTTCTCCTCTCTTTCTCTCCGCGGACTTCTTAAAAAAATTACTGTTGGGCTTCCCTGGTGGCGCAGTTGTTGGGAGTCCGCCTGCCGATGCAGGGG
>NW_006778821.1:2174430-2180570 GCF_000442215.2 Lipotes vexillifer | reverse complement strand
AAAAAAAAAAAAAAAAAAAAAAAATTACTGTTACTTGCAGCCAAAAGCATTTCTGACTGATAAAGGTCCTTTTATCATTCTTCCTTCCACCGGAAACTCATGAGGAAGGTGTACACCCGCTGGGCTCCACCTCTCAGATGCCTCGCCCCTCTTAATCCCTTGCCACCAACTTGCTCCTTCACCAGGTCATAGTCACTTTATTCTTATAAAATCGAATGACTTGTTCATGTCTTCTGTGTCCTAAAGTGTTCTTTTTAAAAATAGATAAATTTATTTATTTATATTTGGCTGCGTTGCGTCTTCGTTGCTGCGTGCAGGCTTTCTCTGGTTGCGGCGAGCGGGGGCTACTCTTCGTTGCAGTGCGCGGGCTTCTCATTGCGGTGGCTTCTCTTGTTGCGGAGCACGGGCTCTAGGCATGCAGGCTCAGTAGTTGTGGCTTGAGGGCTCTAGAGCGCAGGCTCAGTAGTTGTGGCGCACGGGCCTAGTTGCTCCACGGCATGTGGGATCTTCCTGGACCAGGGCTTGAACCCGCCTGCATTGGCAGATGGATTCTTAACCACTGCGCCGCTAGAGAAGTCCCCCTAAAGTGTTCTTAAGCTTTCTTAATGAAACTTTCCCTTTGGTTTCTAGGGTCCTAGATTTCATAGTTCACTTTCTGTCTTCTGACTATGACTGCTACATTTTACATAGTGGGAACCTCTTCCTTGTCTTGCCCCTAGTTCTAGATATTTTACTCCCCTAAGCTTTAATCTTAGTCGTTTTATGAATCACTGGCACCACTACCACTCGCACCGTCTCCACCACCATCACGACCACCAACCATCTATCTCCATTACCACCAGTATGACCACCATCATCATCACTGTCACCACAACCATCAACATCTCCACCATCACCACTTCCACTGTCAATTTAGAAACATAATCACTAATCTTCCAATCCTCATGATAGCTGTATGAGGTAAGTAATATTATTATCCTCATTTTGCAGATAAGAACACCAAGGTTCTGAGAAGTTAATGTATTTTGCCAAAGATTAAAAAGCTAGTAGGTGGGAGTTCCCTGGTGGTCTAGTGGTTAGGATTCCAGGCTTTCACTGCCGTGGCCAGGGTTCAATCCCTGGTTGGGGAACTGAGATCCCGCAAGCCATGTGGCACGGCCAAAAAAAAAAGGTCGTAGGTGTCAGAGGTGGGATTTGAATCCTGGTTTGTCTGATGTCAAAGCCTGAGCTCCCAATATACCATACTCCCTCTTTCCTTAAGGATATCACAAGATTCACTCCTCACCTCTCTTCCTCTGACAACACTGGGTGCCAAGCTCTCATCACTACAGGCATTGATTAATACAACAGCCTCCTAACAAATCTCCTTGAATATAAGCATACAATCCCCACCAAGCTCCATTGGTCCCCTGCATACCCATCTGTCCAGCATTAGACTGCTAGTCCAGTGATACTTAAATCAGCCTTTCTCATGTCCCTGCCCTGCTCACAGACTTACAGTGGCTCCCTGATACCTCATGGGTCACGTTCTGGATCTCAAAAGCCTTCTTAACCTGTGCCCATGCTCTCCAGCCTCCAACTGCCCACTACTTTCCAGTATTCTGGAGCCAGGTGTGGCGGACATTATTAGTGCTCACCAATAGTCAGTTCTTCTCTCCTTCTTGGGCATGGAGGACATGTTACTTCCCAGTCCCCTTGCAGTTAGGCAGAACCAGTGACCAGTTCTGCCCAATGAAATATATATGGAAGTGATGTATGATACGTTTATATTGAGGCAATGGGAAGGCCCTCTAGGACCCTCCAACTCCTTCCACTCTTGCTGGGAGAGTAGTGGGAATGTTCCAGGGAATGTTCCAGCCTCCGTTAGCTTAAGTCCCTGAGTGACTGATGGAGCAGAACACCTTTCCCCTTTCATCCATTGCCTTCCAGTGAACCTTGCAAGGGCATGAAGTTTGTTTGTTGAGCCACTGAGATCCGGGAGTTGTTTGTTATGATAGCACAAGCCTAGCGTGTTGGTCAGGATAGGCGGGGTTATGCTGCAGCAACAACCAGATCTCAGTGGCTTACAACACAACAACAAAGGTTTATTTCTTGCTCATGCTACATGTTTTGTGTAGGTTGGCAGGAGAAGAGGCTCTTCCTGTCATGGTCACTCAGGTATCTAGGAGGGCTGAGAGTCCATCTTAGTTTGTGCTCTATGATCACCTCCAAGGGGGGAAAGAACATGGTGAATCACGCCCTGAATCTTAAAACTTTCACTCTAAGTAAGTTTCACAAGTAAGTTCTGCCTACGTTTCACTGGCCAAATCAAGTTAAATGGCCACATCGAACTTCAAAGGAGGGCAAGCCAATGTCATTCTACCATACGCCAGGGAAGCAGAGAGCTGGAAATACTTGGCGAACAGTAGGTTGACATCTTGACAAATATTCTACACGAGGTGGCCCCTCCATGCCCTCCTCCATCCTACCTCTAGGACTTATTTCATGCTAATTTCTCACCTTTCAACCACAGCTCCAGGACCATCTTTCCCATAAAGCCTTTCTTAGTATTTCCAGCGCAGGTACTTACTGCTTCTAAATTCCTAGGGCATTTCAGGTGGTCAAAATTCAATTGGTTATTCATTGGTTCACGTATAAATAATGAGACAATTTTTGCTTTTAACAAACATACCCAAATGCATTTGCACGTACATATATTTATATATACACACACGAATCTACCTTATCTCCTTCCTCAAAACTATCCCTTGGATGACTGTTCATTCCAATGACGCGTTCAGTGCTCCAAGATGTCTGTGGGACTGCCTTGGAGTTTGTGGTACGTCCACATCCTTACGTGCCAACGGGCTATAATAACGGTGCCTGTTTTATACAGGTGTGTGAGAACTAAAAGACTTAGTGCATAAAAGTGCTTACAACAGCAGCTGGCATGCAATAAGCACTCAATAAACTCCAGCTATTATTATTACTCCTCTAAAGATCTCTGCTGATAGCAATCTTTACCTTGTGAAGGTGGACCTGATTTCTTGCTGACGGTTCAAAAGTCATCCAGATCTGTAGCAGGTGCTGTCCGTGCCCGTGTGCCCTCCACCCACCCCAGAGGCCCCTGCTGACAGTTCTTGTACCTGCAGATGGCTTCCTGCATGTCTCTGCCAGAAGGGGTTGGCTGGCCTTGGAGGGGATGAAGGCCCTTCCAAGCGGCTTGCAGCCGGGATAACGGCACTGCAAGAGCTGGAGAAAGAACACCCTTAGAGTGACTCTCAACCAATGAGGCAGGGGAGGTAATGGATCAATATCACTGCTCTGTGGGACAATTCTACAGAGTCTCCCAGAGGGTCCCAAATGGGTCAGTTGCCTCCAATGCAAATCTGCTTATTAATGCACTCTTTTTGCCTTTACCCCCTTCTTATCTCACTTTCTCCACTCTCTCAATCGTATTTCCTGGGATCACCTCCCAAAGAGATTACCTGTACGTGGGGACTACTACTTTAGGGGAGGGGACAAATATGAAAGTAAGGTTAATGCAATGAAACAAAGGTTTTCATGTGGTCTGGCGACTACCGCTGGAATTTCTCAAGGTTTTGAGTGATGACTGCATGATTGAAATAAATCTGTGGTCTTGTAAGGTGTCACCGGTGAGGGAGACACCTTGGGGTGTCCGTGCTCTGGGGTACCGCTTAGCAGACTGATCAGTCTTCTAGCTCTCTAACCCTGCCCTGTTTGTGACCTCTCCCAGGAAGGCTCTGTTCAGTGATGGCAGGACACTGTTCCCTGCTCAGGTGGGGGCTTTTGTGAACCCCGGGGAGCGCAGCGCAGAGATGTTCCACGAACGCCTTGTTGGATTGAGGTTTTGCCCCTGCGGTGGGCAGTGGAGGTCAGCTTCTCCAGGGTCCATGACAGCTTCCTCCCCAGTTTCTGAAAGCCTGCATGATGATGAGCATCAGGAAATATCTAGGACAGTTAGGCTGCCGTTAATGTTTTGCAACCAAGAGGAAAGATATGAACCAACTTGTGCATGTGTGCAGTGGTGTCAGAAAGAAACTTCCAATCAGGGGGAGAGTAGCCATAAAAAAGAAAAAAGAAAAAAAGAGCGTGCTTCCCCGAACAGTGAGGAGGTGGGTGTGGACAGCTAGCTGTGGGGAGTTCTTGGAGGGCCGCTCCTTGCCCCAGCTCATATGCCACTGCAGCTGGAGGACGCCCTTCCAGCTCGCCTACCCCTTCCCATCAGTGCCGGCCTCCAGGAAGACAGACCTCTTCCTGCGTTGTTTTCTGAAGATCACGGTCTTTTAATGTTTACTTAGGATTGCATGTGTCTTAGAAACACACAGGCCCAGAGAAGGGAACATTTGCAGCTGCAGAAAAAATGAACTCACAGGAAGGGTTTCCAGATTTCAGAAATGAAAACGGAGATTGTAATATCTGCTTTACTTGTCGCGAGGATTAAATGAGGTAATGTATGCAAAAAGGTCTGGCGATGCTCCCGCTCAGAGCAGGCGCTCAAGATGTGAGCGTTATTATTCTAATAAATGTAGTTCTATACAATACGTTGGTTAACTTTCTCTGATGCCGTTCTGATTTTTTTTTTTTTTCCCACCTGAGAGGAGCCTGATTCTAACCTTGCCTGCTCGGAGAGCTACCTTGAGTTAAGCACGTTCCAATGAATTGCATCCATTTCTGGGCTCCGTTGCACGAGGCGGATGGCTCAGTGCTCTGTCTGCTCTTGTAGCTGTTTATGGCCTTGCCGGCAACCCTCTGCACACGCCTGGCATGAAGTAACAAGCCACGAGGGGAACCATCATAGCCAGTACACCCCACGGGGCTCCGAGGCCTGCGGATTGCCAACAGGAATTAACAGAACCCCAGTCTAGCCAGTTCCTCTCGTGGGGGGAGGAAACCAGCTGAGAATGTATATGCTCCAAAGGAGACACAGCAGCGGGGCCTCTGATCCGACCAGTCAATGTGAAAAGACTACTGGACCCAGAACCGAATTCTGGGATGGTTCTATTTTGGGGTCGGGAAACCCATCCAAACCCTTTTTCCCTAGCTACACGTGAACTTCGGGGAGCAGAAATTATGCTTCTGCAGGAGCCAGCAGAAAAGCCAAACTCTCCAAACCGCCAAGGCAGCTGTCTGAAATGTACATGTTATTAGGCTGATTGAAATAATCAGAAAACAGCTCCAGAACGCTGGCTTGGAGAAAGGCAGGCAATTTCTGCTTAGCAGAGAGTGATGTCAGCCTCCTCAGCGGGGGAAATCGAATGTTGTCTTTCTCGCTTTCTGCTTTTCCCTTCTAGAAACTTCCCTGCATCATTTGATTTCCCATCAATTTGGCGAGAAGGGCTGTTGGCATATCTCGCCTGCCATGCCATGTGGCCCTCGGGCGTCCCGGGTCACCAGGTGACAGGAAAGATGCATAACGACCCCCCCAGAAACAGGTCGGCTTTAGATTGTAGGAGACTGCTTTGTGCCTGGAGCCTGTGTTTTTCTCCATCTCTCCGTCACGGCCTCCTCTTTACCCGGGTTGTCATTGAGCAAGTAAGAAAAGGCCAAAACCCCTGCAAATCTGGCCTCACGAAGCCGAACCAACTGTCCCCATCAGACGAGAGAGACGGAGCAGAAGCAAAGGACGGGAGAAAAATGATTCCTGTCTCCCTGTGATGAAATCGAGTTAGCGCTGGCCCCATTAATGCCCACTTAGAGTGCGGAAGGGACCGCGACCGGGTCAGGGCCGGGGTGGGAGGGTGGGGGGATGAGGCCACAGCAGGAGCCCCCCTCACTGCGGGCCTCATAGCTCTTAGCATCCCTTAGTCTCCTTGTCAACCCGGGCCCAGTGGTCCCCTTTCAATGCGCTGTCTGGCCCCGATTTGCAGGCAGGGAAGCAGGTCTGAGGTCCAGCTGAGTGCTAGCCTTGCGGTCCCGTCCTTCCTCAGGCGGGCAGCCTCCTCCCTGGGACTCCCTGTGGGCTGCCCCCACCCCAATTCTGGCGAAATCCGGGAGGGGGATGGGTAAGGGTCGCGGGTGGGATGGGGACTGTGGGGCGTGGTATGCTGGGTACAGGTGGCCCAGCAGGACTCCTGGCACCGGAAGCCCCAGCTGCAGGCATTGGCCTCGAGAACAGCCCTGGGAGAGCGGGGCGGGGG
>NW_006778821.1:2173529-2174148 GCF_000442215.2 Lipotes vexillifer | reverse complement strand
GCGGGGGCGGTGAGGGAGGGGGAGGGGAGCCTTTCTGTGTGGTATTTCCTCGTTGGTGGGGAGCGTGCTGCTTCCAGGCTCCCAGCAATAACAAGGTGCGTTTGCTACTGCAGGTTCATTAACGAGGGCTGCGGGAACGGGGACTGGCTTGTCTGCTGTGTTAACTGGACTGTAGGAGAAAAGCAAGAGTCAGAAAATGGAGAGCAGTGTTCGGGTTTGTGTTCAGCTCTGTCTACTTTCCTGGACTCCCGCCAGCTTCTGCCTTTGCCGCCACTGTGGGTTCAGGGTGCAGGGGAAGGAGAGGGGATGGAGGGGTTTGAGGGGGGCTGTTGTTCATTCTCTGTATCCCCCGTCCCTATCTTTTTTTTCTTTCGAATTAATACTGGGCACCATTTTTGGTGCCCTTGGGTCACAATGGGACATTTTCTCCAAACGTATGACAAGACGTTCTTTTTCCGCAGAAGATCAGCCTTCCCAGCGTTCTGCTGGTCCAGGCATGGGGCCTGAGGTGTCTACCTTGCCCGCCCACTCAAGAGGAGGGAACACTTGAGAATACTTGAGTGTGGAAAAGTCAGGAAACAGGGAGCCCCTGGGAATGCTGCATCTTGCCCCATTCCTG
>NW_006778821.1:2140867-2173499 GCF_000442215.2 Lipotes vexillifer | reverse complement strand
GCCCCATTCCTGCTCTCACTTGAGGCTCTAACTTGCTTTTAGTTGCATCCCTCCTTCTGGGTGGCCATCCTGCCTCAGGCGTAGACAAAGAGGCCCCTGGGTCTGTGGGACACGTGGTGGCCCACAGTAGCCCTTGGACAGTTGTGGTCCCAGAGGCCCTTGCCCTTCCTGCTCTCCAAGGTGGCTTCAATCTGCAGCCGGCACTCCTGTTTGCTGGGCAAACAGACAGTGAAAACAGTCCAGTGCCCGAAAGGCTTAGAGCCTGGCAGCCGCCTCCCGGGGACAGCAGGAAAGAGTACGGTATGGAGTTGGGCATTATTTAGGGCCCACTGGCTTCTCCCTGTGTGCCAGGGGCAAGGGGCAGGGCCAGCTGGGGAATTGGGGATCATTCTACACGGCAAGTTGCCGGGAGATCAGAAGTCCTGGCAAGAGGTTGCTTGGGGAAGCTGGATGATGTTATCGACCAAATTGGGGTTTGGGGATTATCTATGGATTTCATTTATCTGTGTTTTCCCCTGTCTCTCTTGTTGTAGGTAATTAAGAGCTGATTGCTGGTAATTAAGAGTTGTTGAGAGAGCCAGCAGGATGGAAAAAGGAGACTCACGCGTTTTGGTCTTCTTTTCGACAGACTCCTGAAATCCTGCCCCTCCCCCCCCACCTCCCCTTGTGGCTGTGCCTCCCACGGGGACGTGGATGCTGGAGATCGGGTCGTGGCTTGTCAACCGGATTCTACGTTCTGGCCTCATTCCCTGATGTCGTTTCAAAGCCTTGAGTAAAGACGAGTCGTGGGGTGAAATTCTAGAATCCTGACCCTCGGATGTGCTAAGATGTAGCTTTTCTCCATTTCTCCCAAACTGCAGGCTTCACTGAGCTCCTGAGCACCCGTTTCTGCTGATGGTGGACAGCTCGAACTTGCCAAGTCAAGACAACAGTCACTTTGGGTTGAAATCATGGTCACTATAGGGCCTATTCTCTCTCGCCCTATCTGCCCTGGTCTGAGCTGCAGCCCTGGGTTGGGGAGGGCGGGAAGGAGTCCTACGCGGTCCAGGCATTGAGCCTGTATCCACATGCTGCCCTGTTTCTGCCCTCCGACCCCCAGTGGACTCGCTGACCTTGGACAAGTTGCACTTGTCCTTCCTAGACTGGAACACAGACCCTGATGTCCTGTGCAGCCTTGGGTCCAGGGACCCTACATGCTCTTTCCTTACATGCCCGGTGGGCCCCTTTGGTTAGCCCTTCGGGGTACTGTGGGCACTTGGGGGGTCTTGACTCTTCCCTCCACTGTGCTGGGGTGTACAGGGCCTGGGCCACCACTGCTAAGTCCCCTCATTTAGTCACAGCCCCTTTACCCCCTGCGGCTCCACGCTAAGTGCAGACCTTCTCTCTAGGACGTGCGGTTTTCCCTGCTGGCTGCTGTAGAGCAAGGTCCAGGCCCCTCTCTCCTCTCCATGCCTGTCAACCTCTCTGGGCTTTCCGTGTCTGTCGCCTCTCTGTATCACAAGAGCCTCAGGCCTGTCCTAGGCCTCAGTCGACATGGAGACCTTCCTACCGGTTAATGCACCTCTCAGACTGATAGAACCTTTATTCTCGCTCCCTGGAAAGCAGAACCTTTATTCCCGTTCCCAGGAAAACTGCTGTCATGCCTCCCCATTCTCTATATTGTGGTATAGAATCAATGTTCTAAATCCCAGGCATCTAAAAAGGTAGGTTTTCAGAATTCCAGAACATCCTTTTTGTCTCGAGCCCTTGGTGCTTGCGTTGAGAACTCATGGTTCTCAAGAGCGGCCAATCTGCTACAGATTTACAGAAGTCTTCGTGGGACCTCAGAAGCTTTTCCTTCCCAGCAGACTAAGATTTATGGACACTTCCGACACGGCCCTCGCTTTGCATGGGTTATTCAGTTTAATCCTCACAACTGCCCTGTTACGATTTCCAGTTTGCCTATGAGGAAATTGAGACCGAGGGGTTAAAGAACTTGCTGGGTTATTTGCCTCTGGTGCCCAGGCTCACTTCCCGGCGGCCTGACCTCCATTTCCAGCTGTGGCTGGCCGACACTCAGCTCACCCTGACAGCCTCTCACTCAAAGTGCAAACCTTGCATCTGGCTTGCTTGCATGTCTGGCAGTTGATTCTGGCTGTCAGCTGAGCTGGGGCAGTTGGCCAGAAATCTACACGTGACCTCTTCGTGTGGCTTGGGCTTCCTCACAACATGGCAGCTGGGTTCCCAGGGTGAGTGTCCTGAGAGAGAGAGAGAGAGAGAGAGAGAGAGAGAGGTGAAAGCTGTTTGCATTTTACGACCTGGCATCAAGAGTCACATAGCATCACTTCCACCATATTCTTTTTTTTTTTACATGTATATGAAATATTTTTATTGCTGTTAGTTTTACAAAAACAGGGTCATATTATTCACACTTTTCTGCATCTCGCATTTCTTTTTTTAAAAATTTTATTTTATGTATATTTTTATACAGCAGGTTCTTATTAGTCATCCATTTTATACACATCAGTGTATACATGTCAATCCCAATCGCCCAATTCATCACACCACCATCCCCACCTCCTGCCGCTTTCCCCGCTTGGTGTCCATACGTTTGTTCTCTACATCTGTGTCTGTATTTCTGCCACGCAAACCGGTTCATCTGTACCATTTTTCTAGGTTCCACATATATGCGTTAATATACGATATTTGTTTTTCTCTTTCTGGCTTACTTCACTCTGTATGACAGTCTCTAGATTCATCCACGTCTCTACAAATGACCCAATTTCGTTCTTTTTTATGGCTGAGTAATATTCCATTGTATATATGTGCCACATCTTCTTTATTCATTCATCTGTCGATGGGCATTTAGGTTGCGTCCATGACCTGGCTATTGTAAATAATGCAGCAATGAACATTGGGGTGCATGTGTCTTTTTGAATTATGGTTTTCTCTGGGTATATGCCCAGTAGTGGGATTGCTGGATCATATGGTAATTCTATTTTTAGTTTTTTAAGGAACTTCCACCATATTCTGTTGGTTGGAAGAGTCACTAATCCACCCAGGTTCAGAGGAGAGGAAAAAGACACCACCTCTTGATGGAGTGGCAAGATTCTGGAAGAACCTATGGGACTGGAAATATTGCTGTGCCGTATTTGAAAAATACAATCAATCGTAACAGAAGTGTCCAGGGAATGAATGGATAAGACATTGCTCAAACATGTTAAAAACTCAGATTCCAGGGAACCACCTCAAGGAACACCCAGGGCTCATTTGGGTCCAGACACAATATAGGGGCTGCCCACCTACCTTGATCTGAGATATGCCAAGAAGGCACTCATTCCAGGTAACGGAACACAGGAGACACCCTCTTCTGGGTTAGTCGTTGCTGTAATCCAGGAGAGAATAAGTCATTAGAGCTGCTATTGCAGATGTTCTGGAAGGTGTACTCTCAGAGGGTCTGCAATAATAGCACACCATCCTTGCAACTCTGTGTCTCATGTAGAGACCAAGACAGACTATTCCGACCTGGTGGGATGAGTGTTCCAACAAGGCAAGCATGGGCTTCTGGGAGCATGTGGGAAGGGAGCCTTTCCCACTGGGGCTGCGTTTCCTACAGAAGGTGACATATGAGCTGGGTGGTGAGTGACAAGTGGGAGTTGACCAGAACAGAAAGGGGAGATGAGACAGGCATCCCTGCAGAGGGGACAGCACGTGCAAAGGCAGGGAGGTGGGGGGGAAGAATGCGATAAGGTGACTGGAGCATGGATGGAAGTGGTGGGGGAGGGGAGGGTGGACGGAGGCTGGGACCACATCTGCCAGGCCTGTCAAAGAGTTGGGATCGATGGAGGGATTGATTTTTCTCTTTTCCTCTGGCCAGGGCATCAGGAAATTCCTGGTTTGCTTGGGAAGAACAGGAGCTAGGTGGGTGTGGGAAGAGGGGCAGTGGGCGGGGTGAGAAGGATGAGGAGGAAAACCGGAAGGGGAGGGGCGAGGGAAGAGGAGGAGAGGAAAAGAGACAAGTCTTTTTTTTTTTCTTTTTTAACATCTTTATTGGGGTATAATTGCTTTACAGTGGTGTGCTAGTGTCTGCTTTATAACAGAGTGAGTCAGTTCATATACATAGGTCCCCATATCCCCTCCCTCTTGCGTCTCCCTCCCTCCCACCCTCCCCGTCCCACCCCTCTAGGTGGTCACAAAGCATCGAGTGGTCCCATAGCACCGAGCCGATCTCCCTGTGCTGTGCGGATGCTTCCCACCGGCTGTCTACCTTACCTTTGGCAGTGTATACATGTCCATGCGTCTCTCTCGCCCTGTCACAGCTCACCCTTCCCCCTCCCCGTATCCTCAAGTCCGTTCTCCAGTAGGTCTGTGTCTTTATTCCTGTCTTACCCCTAGGTTCTTCATGACCATTTTTTTCCCCTTAGATTCCATATATATGTGTTCGCCTACGGTATTTGTCTTTCTCTCTCTGACTTACTTCACTCTGTATGACAGACTCTAGGCCCATCCACCTCACTACAAATAACTCAGTTTCGTTTCTTTTTATGGCTGAGTAATATTCCATCGTATACATGTGCCACATCCACATCTTCTTTATCCATTCATCTGTTGATGGACACTTAAGTTGCTTCCATGTCCTGGCTATTGTAAATAGAGCTGCAATGAACATTTTGGTCCATGACTCTCTTTGAATTATGGTTTTCTCAGGGTATGTGCCCAGTAGTGGGATTGCCGGGCCATATGGTAGTTCTCTTTGTAGCTTTTTAAGGAACCTCCATACTGTTCTCCATAGTGGCTGGACCCATTGACATTCCCACCAGCAGTGCAAGAGGGTTCCCTTTTCTCCACACCCTCTCCGGCATTTACTGTTTCTAGATTTTTTGATGATGGCCATTCTGACCGGTGTGAGATGATATCTCAATGAGAGACAAGTCTTAAGACAAAGGACTTTTGCATAACGTGGCCTACGCCTGGCCGGGGCCCCTCTGCCACATCTGAGAGCCTTTGCTTCGGGGGCCTTCTCTGGCCCGCTTATCCCGTGTGCTTATTCATTCATTGACAGGCACTGACTGTTTGCACCCTGCTTCCTTCGTTTTCCTTTGCATGTTTTCTCATTTTGACAAATCAATACGGGCACATAGTGTAAGTGAACTTATGGGACAAGGGAATATTTGAGCTCTGATGTCCTGCTCGTCCCCGCCTCACACCCCCTAACCTCCCTCCCTTTGAGAGCTTCCTCTGTGCCAGGAACAGAACATGGCAGTTTGTCCTCTCTGTATTAATTAGAATTAGGTTGGGCCGAGAGTCACCGAAAAACCCCAACTGACAGCGGCGTGTGTACAACAGAATTCGATTTCTCTCTCATGTTTAGGGAGTTCAGGTTTAAGCAGTCCCGGGCAGCTCTGGCATGGCAGAGACCCGGGCTCCTTGACCTTGTTGCTTTGCCAGGTATGGCTTCTACTGTGGTTGAAAACCATGTCTGAACAGTCTTCAACTGGGTGGAGCTTAAATCCCCTCTCCTTGTATATGGGCCAGACTCTTCTAATGAATTAAATGAGGCAGAGGTGACACTGAGGGACTTCCGAGGCGAGGTCACAAAAGGAGATATGGCTTCCATCTGGTTCCTTCTTGAGCTGCCATGTAAGAAGCTTGGTTATTCTGAAGCTGCCGTGTTGGAGAGAGATGCATGAGGTACATCAGGTATTCTGCAACGCCCCAGCCCCAGACGCTGCAGTCTTCCCAGCCCAGGCACCAGACATGCGAGGAAGGAAGCCTTCAGATGATTTCAGCCCCGGACACCATCTGACCACAAACACACAAAAGATCAAGAACCGTTGAGCTGAGCCCGGTCAGCCCCAGGACCAAGAGAAAACAAAATAAAACAAAACCGTCGAAGGATGTTCTTTTAAGCCACTGGGCTTTGGGGTGATTTGTTACAAAGCAGTAAAACAACTAGTTCAGCTCTTTTTCCCAAAGTCAGTTCATGGCCCAAGGTGACTTCTGGAGCTTAAAATTCATTGACTGAAATGCCAACTGGTGTGGAAAATCCAAGGCATCTGATTGCTATGCAGATGGCCGTAAGCACTTGCCTATCACAAAAGTCTGACTGTTCTGTTCTAGCGACCACGTATTTCTACCCCTATTGGAGCCTGCCCGGAAACTACTCCACTTGAGGACAGCCTTCCTGAGGGGAGAGGACTCTTTGGAGCATGGGATGGGGTCCTCTGAGGTCCTGGCGACACGGACGTGCCTGCTGCCTGGGTTAGTGGCTGCTCCCCTTCTCTGCACTGGCTCCTTGCTCACAGCCCCCAGGTGACTTGGCACGTGTGGTTGACACAGAGCCACTCAATTTCCTGCCTCGCCTCCCCTCTGGCCTCCTGGCTTGCAACCAAGTCTTCCTGTTCGGGGAGCTGAGGGCGCTGCGGCTTTGCACTGGCTTTCTCCGGCCCTTCCCTCTCCCCCAGGGACAAGCTTTGGGGGGCAGGGCAGGAGGAACAGTGGCCTTCCTCTCTTCTGGTGCAGAGGGAAAGGCACTAGACTGGAGACCTAGGCTGTCGTCCAGGCTCTGCCACTCCTCTGTCACGAGACTTAGCAAATCCCTTTAACCCTGGTCCCAATTTCCTCATCTACAGAGCCTTCGCATGTTGTGAGTTTGTGATTCTGTAGTATTTATTGAGTGTCCTTGTGATCATGGGGCTAGGCTGTTTGTAGGATCTGAAAGAAATTGTATCAGTTAGGGATCTTTCCATTATACTCGCAGCCCAAACCAATTTAACACAAGGGCAAATTGATGGCTTTATGTTACTGAATGGTCCAGGGGTAACGTACTTCAGGTACGGCTTGATCTAGGACTTAAATATCACTCTAGCACACACCTTATTTGCTTCGTTTCCTCTGGATAAGCTTCAGTGGCTGCACATAGTGGTTGTTCCCTGCCCTGCCCCATCCAAATCTCTGGAACTTCTAGCACCCTGCCACGCCCCATCCCCCCCACCATAGTTGCAGCTGTGTACTCTAAGCTTGGCTTTCTCCCCCAGCCAAACCCAACCTAGAAGAGACACCATGTCCCAGCATTCCCAGCAAAAGTCCTGATGTTCACTTTGATTGCACCAATTAGGTCACGTGTGTCCTCTAGTTAAACCAATCAGGCTGATCCCTGGAGCTGGCTGTACAGCCAACCCCAACTCTCCAAACTGCCTGGCTGGGAAAGGGAGGAAACAGATACTGGCAGTGTGTGTGTGTGTGTGTGTGTGTGTGTGTGTGTGTGTGTGTGTGTGTGTGTGTGTGTGTGTGTGTGGTGGGGGGGGGGAGTGGGTGGGCAGGGGTTGCCTGTCCTCAAAGGTCTTATTTAGAAAGCAGATTTATACTCAGGACACAGAGCTGGACCCTGACCCTTCCTATAGTGCACTGGAGTTCGACAAAAGGAAAGCTCCATGTGAGCTTAGCAGTCAGGGAGGGCTTCTTGGAAGAGGTGGGACTTTGCTGAGGAGAATTTGCATAGGGAGGAGCCTGGGGGATGGGCAGACAAGGACCCCTTTATGTAGGGTCCACAGCCCTGCAGCTTCTCCCAGTCCAGCAACTACGTTGATTGGAGTGGGAACAGGTTGTGATTGTGGAAGCAAAATAGAAACCCTGTCCTGGTGTCACGGGTAAATTTTGTCTCCCCCAGAATTCATACTTTGAACCTCTAACTCCCAGTATACCTTAGAATGTGGCTGTGTTTGAAGACAGGGTCTTTTGAAAGGTAATTAAGTTAAAATGAGTTCACATGGGTGGGCCCTAATCCAATCTGACTGGTGTCCTTATAAGGGATTATGACACAGACAGATGCAGAGGGAAGATGACATGAGGACACGGGTCGGGGTGGGGTGGGGGGAGACAGCCGTCTATGAGCCAAGGAGAGAGGACTCAGAATGAAACCAAGCCTGCTGATACCTTGATCTCAGGCTTGCAGCCTCCAGAACTGTGAGACAATAAAACTCTGTTGTTGAAGACACCCAGCCTGTGGTTCTTTGTTGCGTCAGCCTGAGCAGACTAATATGACAGGTTTCAAAACCTACCGGGAACCTTGCCTCTCCTGGCCCCTTCCTGGGGGCCTGGCTTCCCTGCCCAGAGCCTGGCTGTGCTCTCAGTACACTGCCCTGCCGGGGTCTCTCTCCTACCCCCTTAACCCCACAGCTGCTATCCTTTTGTCACCTGCTCTGAACTGTCTTTAAGAGTTAAAGCCTCGCCTTCTCCCTACCACGTATACTTTTGCAGAAGATGAAGCCAGATTCAGCTGTTTTTGAAACAGGAGATGGAATTTTCCCCGATGTAAAAATAATGGTGCCCAATTCTTGTGGGAGGTGGACGGGGCTGGCGCTGGCACCACTGGCCTTTCTTTCCCTCAGAAATAGCCCCACAATGGCCTCATTTTCTAAAACTTGCAACTTAGCGAGTACTTAGCCTTTAGCAAGAAGAATCCACTTTGCTAAAGTTGAAAAGGGAGGGAGATCCATTTGTCAATGTAGGCAGCTGCTCAAGGAGTGGGGGTTGCGGAGTCCCCTCAGAGCTTGTCCACTGGCCTCAGGGTTAAGACATTGTAGCTCCAAGGACTCGTGGTCAAAGACAGAGATGCCCACATAGATTTTGGCTTCCCCTGCACCTGATAAGCACGTCCTGGAAAACAGCGGGGGATGCGGCTTAGAAGGGTAGATGCTATCGGTAAACAGTGGGCTTGGAGCCTGGGCCCTAGTGGGAAGGGCAGGAGAGAAGCCCTCCAAAGCTAGAGACAGCTGAAGGGGACTGGGGACGCACAGGGAAGGACATGATGGGAAGGGGAGCATTTTTCTCACAGGCCACGGACAAGTTCAGCCAAAGACACCGGTGTGAGCAGGTCTTAAGAGACTCGACCCTCACGTGCAAGCACCGACCTCCTCCCTGCAAAGACCTTGCACGAAAAACCAACAGAGTAGGCCAGGGCAGCCTTTTGCCCCGTCCTGTGGGGGAAGCTGGAAGGATCTCTGAGCACTCACTGTTTAACGGAGCGATAAAAGCTATACAACTCAGCCTGTTTGCGGGGAGGGGGGTCGGGGGAGGAAATGGGTGGTGAGGGTTAATGGGCGGGGCGACTGTTAGTTGCTCTCTGTGCAATGGGAACCGGAAAGATAATCTTTCTGGAGCATTTAGGGCTCCAATTAGAATCCTCCTTCTCTGACAAGGGTTTTCCTTCCATTGTTGTGTGGTCTTGACTCCTAGGAGGGGGGCAGTATTGGTGGGGATATATGCCAAGGGTCTGAGGGTCCGAGGGCGGCCCTGGGGGGTCGTTCCCTGGGCTTGGCAGCCGTCATGGGGGCAGGGGAGGCTGCCTGGCCTCTGAGAGGCATCCTCGAAGTTTGGGGTCTCCTGCCCTTCCTAGTTGGGTGCAGAGCCCATGAGCCAGCCCAGTACCCAGACAAGCCCCAGCTCATTCCCACTGCCCGGGGTTATTGCACCTCCTTGGCCCTGCTTCCCCTCCCTCTCTCCTCGCTCCCCCATTCCCGCAGCTGGCTGGCCTGGTCCTGCCACTTCCTGGTTTACTCAGCAGTGTGAGGAGAGTGGCTGCCTGCCACCGAAATAAGTCTCTTGGCAAATTAGCTGCAGGATTTGAAATCCATTTTTATTCTACCCATTATTAATTATTGTTATTTCTGCTGTTCACTTCCAGCTCGTTTCCTTGATCAATCCTGGAACAAAAGCTCCTCAAAGCATTTCTGTCCCCATAGGAGCCCGCTGGGCCACTACCACCGGGCCCCAGCCCCAAGTACCCCCATCCCGGGCTGGAGATGGGGAACCCTTCAGGTCCTGAGCAAGGTCTCTTCCCTCTGGCTTCAAAGGTTGAGAAGGCCTGGTTCAGGTGCTCCCACCTGCCCCTCCTCTGCCTGCCACCCTGTCCAGAGTCACCAAGCTAGGAAACCTATTCTTAGGTCTAATCTTGTACTTTGAAAACAATTAAGATTTAACACACATTCAGTAAAGTCCACCAGTCTTCAGTGTACAGGTCTACGGCTTTTTACGTAAGTATAGATTCATGAATCATAAGTACAGATCCACCCAGATCAAGATATAGGATGTTGGCGGGGGGGAGGGATAAATTAGGGGTTTGGGATTAACAGATACACACTACTATATATAAAACAGATAAACAACAAGGGCCTACTGTATAGCACAGGGAACTACATTCAGTATCTTGTAATAACCTATAGTGGAAAAAGAATCTGAAAAAGAATATATGTACATGTATAACTGAATCACTTTGCTGTACACCTGAAACGAATACAACATTGTAAATCAACTATACTGCAATTAAAAAACAAAAACAACAACGGAAAAGATACAGGACATTGTCAGCATCTGCCCCAGAAGTTCCTTATGCCCCCTGCCAGCTGACATTTTGACATGCCCCCGAAGGTAACCATTATTCTGTCTCCTAACAGTATAGACCTGTTCGAGAACCTCCATTAACTAGAATCATACAGTATATATTCTTGTGGGTCTGGTTCCTTCCATTCACCATTGCCTGGCACATCCATCCATCCATCCATCCATCCATCCATCCATCCATCCATCCATCCATCGTGTTGTCACATGGAGCAGTCATTCATTCTTTTTCCAATGCTGTGTAATGTCCCTTTGTATGACTACATCATGGTCAGTTTATCTGTTTCCCTCTTGGTGGGCATCTGGGTGGTTTCCAGTTTGGGGCTGTTCTGAATAAAACCGCTCCGTGCATTTGTGTGTATGGCTGTTGGTGAACAGAAGCACTCATTTCTCTTGGCTATATGCCTCGAAATGAAATCGCTGGGTCACAGGATATGCAATGAAGCCATGCCCGATTTTTAAAAGAGTAAGCCAAAAGAGGCCAAAAGTCTAAAACGTAAATGATGGCATTTCAGGCACCATGTGGGTGGGGAGATATTTTGCTCATGTGTGGGGGGGATTGTTACAAACATGGCCCCCAATGGATCATAACTGCCAGTAACCACATCTGAAGGTAGTCCTCTCTCACTCTGACTTTGGGTTGAGCCACATGACTTATTTTGGCCAATGGGACATCAGTAAGCATGATACAAGCGCTTGGGCATTGAGGCCTGCCTACTTGACCTGTTGCCCTCACCATATGAAGAAACCTGGTCTAGCCTCCTTGAGACGAAAAGACCACATGGAGAGAATGATCCAGATTTGGGGGGGCTGGGGAGTGAGATTTTGGGCCCTGCTTGGTACCTCAGGATAACCTAGTCTAAACAGAAATTGGTACCAGAAGTGGGATTCAGCCGTAACAAAAACTCTAAAATATAAGGTCCTGACTTAGGGTTGGGTGGCAGATGGCAAAGAGGATGGAAAGATAGTGACCCATGTTAGGCGGTGGCTAAACATTTGCTAAAATTGGGGCTGAGTCTTGCTGGTGTCAGTGCTGGCCTGGGGGGTGGGGGTGGGCATGCAGTACCACCACTGTGACCTTCCCCATCCATATAGCTTCCCCCCGACACCCCTCCCCCGCCCCATCTTCTGCTTACAGATCCCATCACTTTGTTACCAGCATCAGTATAACTTTTTAATACAGTTTTCCTTTTTCTTTTTTTTTTTTAATTTATTTTTTGGCTGCGGCGGGTTGGGTCTTAGTTGCGGCACACGGGATCTTTTGTTGCAGCGCGGCACGCGGGCTCCAGAGCGCATGGGCTCTGTAGCTGCAGCGTGAGGGCTTAGTTGCTCTGTGGCATGTGGGATCTTAGTTCCCCAACCAGAGATCGAACCGGCGTCCCCTGAATTGCAAGATGGATTCTTACCCGCGGGACCACCAGGGAAATCCCAGTTTTCCTTTGTCTTTTCTTCCTTTCTCTCTGCCTTCTTCTGCCTGTTCTAACTCCAACATCCTCTAAGTCCAGTTTGAAAGAAGGAAGACACTGGAAAATATTTGGAAGTAGTGGCATGAGTTTAAATTCCAGGCTGCCAAGCACCAATTCCAGAAAAAACCTTTAGAGTTATTCCTTTTCATGACCCAATGGGGCTGCTGAAGCATTGGGGGCAGAACTTTAGGGATCTGCCTTACAAAAGTGAATTGTGGTTCTTATATTTATTGTTATTTGATTACCCTGTGATGGTGTAATACCCTCTCCAATTCCTATGACTGTTGGACTTGGGGGGTCAGCTGACGCCCAAGTTGTCCTTCCAGCCCTACCACTACTCATCATGTGCTTTTCAGGCAGCTCTTTGAACCCTCCTTTGTTGTCATAACCTCTTAATGGGGCCAAGAATACCGGCCCAGCCTTCCTCATGCAGTGGTTGAGAGACTGATGGAGAAACGCCCGTGAAAGCAGCGTGAACTGAGCAGATCATCGTCCAAGGCAGTGCGGTGTCATTAGCTACGGGAACTGCCACCAGCACGAACCGTTTCATTTTGGGGGCAATGGCTTTTGAGCTTTTCAAGCTCATTTTGTTTTATGGCCTCTCTCCTTAGTAGTCCACATATATTCTGTGTGTTTAGGAGCGACAGTGGGTTCTGGAGGCTTTCTCTCACCATCTCTGGCTGTATGTGCAAACCAGTGGAGCTATGTACAGCGGCCATCATCTTTTCGAGGCTCTCGGCTTGTTTCAGGAAGAACAGTCACAGAGTCTGTCTCCTTACCTGCTGGAAGCAAATCCTCTCTCTATGTGCCACCAGAGCTACTTTGACATCAGATTCCCTGTTGGGGTAAACCAGGGCTGGATTCTCAATCCACGGCCTGTGGACAGGCTTCCAGAAGCTTTATGACTGTGTGCAAAAATTCTGTGTGACCGGCTGTGGGCACACCCCACACGTACACATGCATGTCTTGTTCTGGGAAGAGAGGCTGTAGGGAAAAGTGGACCCCCAAAGACTAACCTCCCCCTTCAATTTCAGGCCTAGGCCGTCACTATGAGATTGGGGATCTAAGACATCAGCAAGAAGCTACTGGTGTTAAGAGCAGTTGTTCCAAGAAGGAAAACTGCCCTAGGTACCTGGACCTACTTCAGCTAAACCCACAGACATGCTTCACTGTCAGCAGGAGGGTCAAAGCTACGTCCCTGTGAAAACGGATGCTTTCTCTCCTGGTAGATCCAAGTATGGGTACCTCAGGCCAGGCTGGCCATGGGTTTTAGTAAAAGGGTAGCTCAAAGGGCAGATGAAAGGCGCCAGCATCCTCACGTTATATTGAAAAGTGAATGCATCCAGTAGGCACTGTAGAGGGAGGATTATTTTATTCCCTTTTCTCTTTCTTTAGAAGACAAGATTTCCCTTCTCTTTCTAAGGTACCTGCATCCACCTCACAGTAAAAGCAGCAGAGTCGAGCATTCAAAGTTAAACTGGGAATTTTGACTCAATAGACCTTGAAGAGCAAATAACTCCCACGAAACACTTCCCACCATGGTGGCTCTTATTTATTTAGTTAGTTAGTTTTTAACGTGAGGCCCAGCGATGGAAGGGGAGGCGCGGAATTCTACAAAGGATTTCTCAGTAAACGCTTTGCGGCGAATGATCTGTCAGGGCAACACACACCTAAGCCTTATTAAAGGGGAATCGAGTTAGGGAGTTTGGAGCCCCAGCTCGCGGTGTGCACAGGTGAGTGTGGGAACGGAAGGAGAAACTTGCTGACTGCAGTGATCAAGTGTGCCTAACTGATCCTGTGGGGGAGATGCAGCTCCGTGATGGTTGTGGAGCAAAAAGAATTTTATCCGGAGATGAATAGTGCTTCCCTGTTCAGGAACCGTCTCCCCGCTCTGGGGGTCGGGGGTGGATTTGGAAATGCGGGCACAGTTTTAGTTGTCACAATGAGTAGGGGGAGCTGCTGACATTTAGTGGGCGGGGTGGGGGGCAAGGACACTTAACATCCTACAGTGAGGGGGACCGTCCCATGCAATGGAGATATGCCCAGGCCCAGATATCAGTAGTGCTCCCATTGACAGAGCTAGTAGCTGCAAAGAAAAGTTCCAGGTGTCTTTTCTAAAGATCCCATTGGTTCCTTAGAGATTAAGGATCATTTTTCAAGGAGACCCAAGGTATTGGGGCAGGGACTGTTCCGAGTAAGATGGTTGGTGAGCTCGTCAAAAGCCTGCCTGTGTACCCTGCAGCCCAAGGAGGCTTGGGAGGCGCCTGAGGACCCACTGAGGTCCAGCTGCGGCCACTTGGAGGGGTGTGGGGGAGGGGTATGGGGGAGGGGGAGGTGCCATGCAGGGAAGGCAGTTACCACCAATGGAGAGTGAGAAGACGGTGGGTGGTTCCCAGTGAGGTTGGGCTCCCCTCCCCTGCCCAGAGCGAGACAGCCCAAAAGTCAGAGGAGGTGGCGGCGGGGTCAGATGGGATTTCAGGTCGGGCAGAATCAAGGTGTTGCCCCCCCAAAAGGCAGAGGGGGCCCTTCCGGAGGCCAGGCAAGCCTTAGCTGGACAGAAAAGGGTTCTGCTGCTGATTTCCTTGTGTTCTGCTCTTGGCTTCTCCAGTTCTTAAGGGGAGGGGCCTCTGCCTCTGTTGGTATCTCCGAGGGGCCCCCGGCAGGGAGGAGGACTTGCTACAGCTGGAACCAACCTGTATTGGCCTCGTCCGCTGCAGGCTGGGGGAGCTGCCTCCGGGAGGGGGGCCCCATGTGCCAGCAGCATGTAGAGAAACTGGGCATCCCGGGGCTGCAACGTTCAGCCACCTCACAAAAGGAGAGGCAAGAGGGTGGGGCGAGCCCAGCCAACTGTCGTCATCTGCTGCCGGCCCATCCCGGGTCCCACGGCTGGGTGGCTGGGCGGCTGGGCCGGGCCCAGGGACTTTAAAAACAGGTCTTGAGGTCAGCTGTTAGCTAGTGTTTTGTCTTCTGCCAATCAATGGTTTGCAAGGCAAAGGAGCGAGATGACAGTGGCGGGGAACACAACTCAAATGCCGCAGGGGGAGGGGAGCTAACTTCCCACCAGGGCTGGGGGGAAGGGACCCGGGCCCAGCTGCTGACATTTTTACAAAACAAATAAGCCTGGGGCAGAGCTGGTGACCTCAGTGTGATGGAAAAAGACAGTCAGCAGAGTGTCTGCCAGAAATGGCATGTTTCTCAGCCCACCTGTTAGGAAGAGGAAAGAGAGATATTGACTAAAATCATCACTGCAAGTAGTTATTGAGCGCTTACTGCATACCTGCATACCTTACTGCATACCTGGCTCCCATACCTGCATGAGCACTTGATGTGGGTTATCACATTGCATCCTCACACCCACCCCGTATTGGAGGGCGCAGGTATGGGTCCCTGTTCAGAAATGAGGAAACTTAGGCAGAGGTGTGTCAATTCACTCATCCAAGGTTGTAGAGCAGAAGTGGTGGAAAAGCGATTTGATCCTGGCAGCCTGGCCGCAGGGCCTATGTAGTGAGCACCCAGGCCTGCTGCCTGGGGCCTCTAAACAGGTCATGTGAGGTGGGGCTTTTGCGCACGTGTGTGTGTGTGTGTGTGTGTGTGTGTGTGTGTGTGTGTGTGTGTTTTGGCCTGTGTTTTGGTTATCATCTATTAATGCATAATGAATCACTCCAAAACTTAGTGTATTAAAAAAAACAACTATCATTTTATTACTATCTCTTGCTGTTCTGGGGGTTGTCTGCCCTTAGCTAGGCAGTTCTCCCTCTGTCTCTGTCTCTATCTGGTGCCATTGCATCAGACAATGCCCGGGTCTGAAGTCCTAAGGAAGGCTTCCTTCCCCGATCACATGTCTGGCCATTGATGCTGGCTGTTAGCAGGGATCTCAGCTGGGGCTGTCAGCTGAAACATCTCCATGAGGCCTCTCTGTGTAATCTGGGCTTCCCCACAGCATGGCGGCTGGTTTCTAAGAGTAAGTATCCTGAGAGAGGAAGCCTTAGAAGTCACATAGTGACACTTCTACCACTGTCACAAATCCACACAGAGTCAAGGGGAGGGACCATAGATCTCAGCTCTCGATGGGAAGAATGACATGAGATTGTAAGAAGGGCACATGGCACGGGAGATCTTGTCGTGACCATCTTGGAAAATGCAATCTGCCGTTACGCTTTTTCTCTTTAATTTTTTTTTTTTAACCTTGTGAGGGCCTCTGTGAATTAAATCCAAATTCATTTTGGAGTCACTTCCCTTAGTGAGAAGATGCTAAATGAGTAGGGACCCAGAGCCTTGCCCAATAGCCTCTGTTCTGCCCTGTTACAGTTTCCCTGCTAGGAGCCAGACACTGAGTTGGAATTGGGGATACAAAATCCTTGGTCCTGGGGAAAACAGCAACTACCAGCCATGAGGAGAAAATCCCCCCAAGCCCCTATCCCAAAGAATTGTCATCTTCAGTTTTTATAAATGTATGTGGAGGTGGCCTTACACAGTCAGGGAGTTGGAGCGGTTCACTCTGAACTGTCCCCACCTTCCCCCCATCCTTGTGCTGGCTTGGCCTTATCTTTCTCTGTTCTTTGTTGTTATGGGCTGAATTGTGTCCCCCCAAAGTCACATGGTGACTCCCAGTACCACAGATTGTGACTGTGTTTGGAAATAGGGCCTTTAATTAAGGAGGTAATTAAGATTAAAATGAGGTTACAAGAGTGTGGCCCCAATCCAATAAGACTGATATCTTTATAAGAAGAGGAAGAGACACCAGGGACATGCGTGCACGGAGGAAAGGCCATGTGAGGACACAGCGAGAAGGCGGCCGTCTGTAAGCCAAGGAGAGAGGCCTCAGGAGAAACCAACCCTGCTGGCATCTTGATCTGGGACTTCTAGCCTCCAGAAATGGGAGACATAAATTTCTGTTGTTTAAGCCACCCAGTCTTAAATATCCCTTGATTTGTTACGGCAGCCCAAGCAGACTAACACGATCATCCTGCATCCTCTTTAGGAAGGCCCTCTTCCAGTGAGGTTACTGAGGTGGGTACAGGCTCCCAGAAGGCCTGTCCCTAGAGGTATTACCTGGGGGGAGTGGGAGCCCTGGGGTGGGGGCACCCCTTAGCCCCCATCCTGTCCTGGCAGCATGTAAAGCTGCTTTGGTTGGATTAACTGGTGGTCACCCAGGGTCTCTGAACTCACCAGTGAGGGTTCAGCTCAGGGCAGGCAGGAGGTTGGTACCAAGCGTTAGCCAGTCTGGGGATGGGAAGGAGGCAGTAGGGAGGCCTCTGGTCTGGCCCGAGAGGGGTTGTGGTCTGCAGGGACCCTCCAGGCCTGGCCCATGGGGGTGCACATTCAGCCCTGGCTCTGTCAACTCTGTAGGTATGGGAACCAGCAGAAAGGCACCCCCAACAAAGTCACCTGAAGCCTAGCCTGCTCCTAGGTGCAGGGCAAGCAGCCTTCCTCCCCTCTGGGTTGTTTCCACCACATAGGAATCTAGGGCTCGCCTGGCCCTGATGCATTTTTTATTTTGCTATATTCTTTCCATTGTCCTGACGTGAATAATTTAAACTGACACAGAAAGGAAGGGCAGCCCTTGCCACAAAGGGGAGGCTGTCAACTCCCCCCCCCCACACACACACACAGACACCTCGAACCTCTCTTTGGCTTTACCTCCTGCATTTCTCTTGTTCAGTTTCTGTGTGTCTGCCTCGTTCTCGAAGCTTTCTCTGGTGTTCTCTTGTGCTCAACAGACACAGTCATGGTGTACATACAAACACAGGTGTGTGCGCGAGCGCCCTGCTCTCCCTCCCCACCAGGCCTCTGTGGGCAGAGTGTGTGACATTTGTGTGTCTGTCTCCGGGATACAGTTTCTCCCTCGCGGTGTGAATTGTGATAACTCTCATCTGCATTTCTCTTTCTGTTTCTCATTTCCCTTCTTTCCTTTGACTCTGCTGTTTGCATATTCCAGGGAAACGGCTGCTTCGTTTAAGAAGTGGCCTTATTTTATGAGTCTCTTTTTTGTAATCACACAGCATCGAATTGAACTCTCTTGGGGGTGAAGTGGGGGATGGGAGAAGACAGACACAGCCAGAGAGGATTCATCAACATTTCCCAGGAAGGCTGGGAATTTTCTGAAGATACGAGGGGCAAGTTTGAGGTTGACAGACACTCAGGGGCTTTTGTGTGCCACCTGGGCCTGCTGTGACCAGTGTGTGGAGCTGAAGCTGGCATCGTCTGGAGAGCAGCCTCGGCCTCCCTCAGCCTTGAACCAGGGAGCAGGCTTTATTTATCAGGACAGGGCATAGCCAGGGTTTCCTGAAGGTTCTGGCCTCTAGCCTGTAACCCAGTGCTGTCCAATAGAAATACAAGGCAAACCACAAATGTGAGCCACATACGTCCTTCGGCCATGTTCTAGTAGCCACATGAAAAAGGTAGAAAGAAACAGGTGAAATTAATTTTAATAGTATATCTTATTTAACGCAGTTTACCCAAAATATTATCATTTCAACATGTAGTGAAGAAAAAAATTATTAAGGAGATCGTTTACATTGTTTTTTGGGAACTAAGCCTTTGAAATCCAGTGTGTAGTTTATGCTTACGGCACGCCTCCATTTAGACTCACCACATTTCAAATGCTCCATAGCCGCACGGGGCTCGTGGCCACCGTATTGGACAGCGCAGGCCTAGCCTAACCAAGCCTGGAGTCCAGAAATTCAATTTAGGCTGCCTAAGTGGCAGCGCTATTAGTACGTCCTCCGTATGTATGTTTGATGGGAAGAATGCAAGGTGATGTGCGGGAAGTTCTCTGAGCGATTATTCTCCCATTAGCATCATTAGCAGTAATCATCATCAGTGTTCTGGCATCGCCCGCACCCGGCCCTGTCTGTTTCCAGATCAAGCAGTATGCTGTGCCGGGGCACCAATGACCCGGCTTCCATTATTTGGGGGAGCTGAGGGTGCAGTTTCCAGGTGCCCTGTAGGCCCGTCCCCCAGCTGGGGCCTTGCCTCCTAGGTGCCTGTTCCTACTCTCTGCTTTAGGTCCCAGGCACCCCTCTGGCTTTCCCCTTCTATATATAGCACTCTGTGGTGACAGCTGGTCATCTGATGACTCATCAGTCACTGTGGGCGTTTCTGGATGGAACCCTGAACATTTATTCATAGGGCGGTTTTTCGCAGCTTCTGCCCTCCTCCTGGTAAGTGCCGGCTTTGGGGTGTTGTCTTAAAAAACCACATGGAGAATGGGCGGGGGGAGTTGATGAACGAGCAGGCCCCTAGCTGAAGACCTCTGGGTGCTTGGCAAATCCAGCAGGGCTTCGGGGAACTGGGTCCGGGTGAGCCAGTGAACGCAGAGATATCAATTGCTAAGCTAAGGGCTTGAATGGAGCTTTCGCTCTCTCCTTGGTCCCCTGTCCTAAATACCCGGCTGGCCCCAGATTGGCCCTGGCAGCAGGGCCCCAGAGATGTTAGCTCCTTTCCGAAGCACCCGGGCTCTGCGCAGGAGAGCCGGCAGCCCCCATCTCCTTTCAGTGGGATGCCAAGGACAAAATGCTGGCTTCGGAGCCAGCAACAGCTGGCTTTAATCTAGGCTGCTCTGCTCACCAGCTGTGCCACCCTGAGAGAGTCCCTTCTGATCGCTGAGTTTCCGCTTCCTCTTTGGTGCGGCGCGCTCAGTTCCAGCAGGCCCGTCTGGTTCCGAGGACTGGACGAGGGGCCGTCGGTAACGTGTGTACCCACAGTAACTGTTGTTCTTGCCCAGCCCGTGGGCCTTAGGACTTCCGTTTCCCCACAAGCAGACCCTGAGACGAGGATGTGTGAGGAAGTGATTTCTGATGGAAGGGCTTCCAGGAGATGCCCCATAAGGCGTGGAGGAGACGGGACTGGGAAGCCGAAGAAGCCAGTTTCGGACAAAGTGCCACTGCAGAGGGCAGCCTCGGCCTGACCCGACGGGGGGCTCTGGAGGGGAAGTCATACCTCACAGTCTGGCCTGACTCCAGGCAAGAGAGGTGAGCTGTCATACTCCCTCATCGGGCATTGTCAGAGGCTCAGGGCGACCCTGGGAGTGGGGCGACAAACTCCCAGACCCGTGTGGCTCCCTGAGGAGTAGCTGCTCCAGGAAGAGAGGGCAGCCTGCAAAGGGTCACAGGTGCAGGCTGTCAGAAGTTGGGGGAGGGGCGCTTAGAATCAAAATGGGACCCAGGGATGTGTCCGTCTCCTGCCGTCAGTGGCCAGCAGCCCACCATGGATGAGACGTGTCAGGAGCGGGGAAGGTGGTTGCAGTCGGGAGGCGAGGCACTGCCCAGGCTTTGCCCCTCACACCAGGCCGGGGGCATGGGGGTGAGGGAGGCGCCGACCCAGGATGCCAGCGACTAAGTCTTGTCCACCCACCCAGGCGAGGCTTCTGATCGTCACTGCTGCAAATGCTTCAAAATCCACGTCCGGGGTTTTGTCTTCCTTCCCCACAGCCTAGCAGCCTTCCTTCCTTCCACTCGTCATCCCAGACTTGCAGCTTCTCCTTCAGGTCACACCACGCCCCAGGGTCCTTGGGTTCCGGCTTCAGCTCCGTGCCCCTCCCTGTTCCAGGCCAACCCGCTTCTCTTTCCCATCTTCTGACTCCCAACTTCCTCCCTGCCTCCTTCCGGCTTCTTTTCTCAGCCTCTCTGGACTTTGGGCACCTTGGTCTGAAGACTTCCAGGGGTGCCTCCTCAGGCAGGCCCCCAGCCCCCTTGCTCAGCCCACTGAGGTGTCTGTGCCCTCTACCGGGACACGGGATGTGAGGTCTAGAGTCCCCGACGTCACCACCCCTAAGTTTCCATTCACCAGCAACGATGAGTTTATTTTCCACGGTCAGGAATTCTGAGTGTGAAATGATCTTACCACTGCTCTGTTCTTGGTGCAGCTGGGATTCTATTTATCACTAGCTTAGGAATTTGACTTCCTGGCTTTTCCATCCCCATAGAATTCCCTCCCCTCCCTCCCCTCCCCCCCCTGTCTCCTTCCCCCTCTCTTCTCCCTCTCCTCTGCTTCCTTTTTCCATTTTCTTTCCCCTCCCCCTTCCCCTCCCTCTCTGCTCCCTTTCCTTCCTTCTGCCCCCCCCCCCCCCCCCACATCATTGTTACCTAAAGTCTGTAGTTTACATGAGGGTTCACTCTTGGTGTTGTACATTCTGTGGGTTTGGACAAGTGTGTAATGACATGTATCCACCATTATAGGATCAGACAGAGTAGTTTCACAGCCCTAAAAGTCCCTTTGCCACACCTTATCATCCCTCCCTCTCCACTAACCCCCCCCCCCCCCCCCCCCCCCCCCCCCCTTTCCTTCCTTCCCCCCCCCCCCCCCGCCCCTTCCCGATTTGGCTGTCCTTGGGGTGGCAGTGACCCAGGCGAGACACAGGGATGGACCACTGCTTGGGAGCAACTCGAGAGCCCCCAGGAGAGCCGGCCTCTCAGGTAAGCAGCAGGTGATGGCAGTGCTCGCACAGCACAGAAAACGTGTTGACAAGTGGCCAAAAGCTCCATTCTTGACTTCAGTCACCCACCCTGCCAAGCGCCTTCACTACCTCAGCAGTCATTATTATTATTTTTAACTTACAAAAATTGCTTAACCCAGGGCATGGCATACACTTGATGTTCGGTAGCAGCGGAATTGGAAAAGGATGCTTTAAAAGGATCATATTAAGACAAATGCTCTTTGAAAATTTTACAGAAATTCTATTTCGCTATTTGAAAATAAAAGGGTATTATATTGTTGTAGTAAACATACCTCTCCTTTCAGCGACTCACTTATTCCCCCCCACCCCGTTGCTCTAGTTTATTAGATGCTGTTTTCGTAGCATCACCCCCAGTTCACGGCAGCCCTCTGATTTGGTGGAGCTTAGCCTGGCAAAGCTTTTCCGAGGAACTGCGTGTGTTCTCTTGGAAACCCACTAAGGGGTTCAGAGCCAGAGAGCCACCTGCCAGCCTTGACTGTGAATCGGGCACGTGTCAAGAGCATGGTCTCCAGCGAACGGGACCACCCCTGGACAACGGTGGGGCTTACCAGATTTCCCTGTAGGTACATCCTCCCTTCTTGGGGAATTGACTAGGTTTGCACGAGCCCTGTGAATTGCTACGTGGTGCCTTGAGGTGGGTCAGCCTCTCTGCTGCAAGCCCAGCTGAGGTCAGAGTTGCAGGCTGTGGCACCCACAACCCCTGGCGGTTACCCTCACACAAAGGGAAGACTCTCCTGGGCACAGACAGCTCCACCTTGCCTGCCCATGGGCAACTTTGCCAATGCTTTTCCGTTAGTCACAACGGAGGAAAGGTGGGTGGGGGTAGGGTGGGCAGCGTGGCCAGTCATCGCAAACCCACAGTCATTAGAAGAAAACCCAAAGTGCATTGCTATCGAAGGCACAGTGCTAAGTGCTGGCATTGGGGTGGTGTCTGGTGAAAACCCACATATAACACGGAGAAATACATACAGCATCTACAAATCCTGTGTTCTTGACGCTTGAACGCCTTCTCTGAGAGGTCTCCTGCTCAGGGAGGGCCACCCTGACCCCTGGGGCAGGCACCTTGATGTCCCTCCACATCCCCTTGGCTTCGGAGCCAAGTGAAGTCTCCTTCCACCAGCACTTGCGGCCCTTTGCCCGAGGCTCTCCCTGGCTGCCTGAATGAGCAGTGCCCACAGGGAGGGCAGCCTGCACTAGTGCCCCCAGCTACAACTACTAGGATTTGGTGGGGAGATGCCCCAGCTTCCTTGACTTTGGGGTGGAACAGGCCGACGTGTGTTCCACTCTGTCAGCCAGAGGTGGCCCATTTGCCCACAGGGATGGCCACATCCTCCGGCTTCCTTACTGGCTCTCTCTCATGCCCTCATTGCCCTATAGTGCTTCCGAGGATCGCCTCCGAAGAAACTGCTTACGCTCAAAACCTTGCATCAGATTTTGCTTCAAGAGGAGCAAGATATTTCCGTCTAAATTAAGTCTCCCTTTTCTTTCTCAGGGCATTCCCCACCCCCAACCCCTGCTTAAGAGCGCTCATCGTGATCTGTAACCATGCATTTGTTTGCATGTTTATTTGTTTAATGTCCATCTTCTCTAGTGGAATGCAGGCTACACGAGGGCAGAGACAATGTCTATTTTGTTCACTCCCTTAAATCCCTACACATCACCCAACCCAGGGTTTGACACGTGGTAGATGCACAACATAAATTCTGTTGAGGGAGTGAATGCAAAATCCTTAGGAGACAGGGATTTCCAATCTTTCAGCCATTGTGGTGGTTTAAAAACATGACCCCAGAGTTTTCTGACACTTTTTCTAATGGGAAGTGGGGTCAGTTTCTCCTCCCCTTGAATCTGGATGGGTTGATGACAGCTTCAACTAGGAGTATGACAGGGCTGGGTCATGAAAGGCCAGGCAGCTTCCACGCTGGAGCCTGAATGGCTATCGTGTAAGCACTCTGATCACCCTGAGTTGGCCATGCTGTGAGGAAGCCCAATCTACACAAAGAGGCCACATGTAGGTGCTCAAATTGACAGTCCCAGATGAGCCCAGACTTTGAGTTATTTCAGCCCAAGTGCAAGACATGTGACCGAAGGACTCTCCAGGTGATTCCAGCCCCCAAACCTTCACCTCTGTTCACCTGAGACCCCAGACATCATGGGGCAGAGAGATAAGGCACCATTGCTGTACCTGGTCCAAAATCCCAACCCGTGGAAACTGCAAGAATAATAAAATAGTTGTTAAGCTCCTACATTTTGGAATAATTTGTTATGCAGAAAAAACTGGAACACCCTTCTGTAAGTTTATTAATTCCTCATTCATGCCTCCATCACTTATCAAGCTCCTACTATGTGCCAGGTGATGGTTCAACAGTGGGGCACAAAATCAAATCCCTACCTTCCAGGAACTTACAGTTTAGGGGCTGCTCTTGCAACTATATCTTGCAAAAGCCTGCGCGTTGCTTTTTAACAATAATGAGTCGATTTTTCAAAAACCACTTCCAGATGGTGTGGGGGGAGGGGCACTTCCTGAGTGAGTTGCCAAGGGAAGCTCCAGAGGTAGGTGGATTAGATAACGTAGACCCAGGGAGCTCTGTTATTTGCTGGCTGTCAAGTACTGCTGTCCTGCAAATCATCCACAGGCGAGCTGCACCCTCACACCATGGGGGAGAGATCAAGGGGAGTTGGGAAGTGCCATCCCGAGGCAGAAGGACAGGGAAACGACTCCCCGCAGGCCCTGGAGCAGAGACGGTGTCTGCCTCTTGGAGGAAGGTGGCCTTGGCTTCTTGTAGGCTGGGAGTAGGGTGACTTAGGCAAAACTGGGGCTGCTGGCTGGCACTCCAGCTCCCTTATCCTACTCTGGAGTGCAGGTTTGGAACCAAGGGTACACTCTGTGTCCAGGCATGCCTACCTCCTGGAGTCTGGACTTGGGAAGTGAGTGTGATATTATTTTTTCGAGGTTGTTTATTTATTTGTTTATTTATTTTATTTTTGACTGCGTTGGGTCTTCGTTGCTGCACGCGGGCTTTCTCTAGTTGCGGCGAGCGGAGGCTACTCTTCCTTGAGGTGTGCGGGCTTCTTATTGCAGTGGCTTCTCTTGTTGTGGAGCACGGGCTCTAGGTGCATGGGCTTCAGTAGTTGTGGCACGCGGGCTCAGCGGTTGTGGCTCGTGGGCCCTAGAGCGCAGGCTCAGTAGTTGCGGTGCATGGGCTTAGTTGCTCCGCGGCGTGTGGGATCTTCCCGGACCAGGGCTCGAACCCGTGTCCCCTGCATTGGCAGGCGGATTCTTAACCACTGCGCCAGCAGGGAAGCCCCTGATTTTCTTATTACTTATACTTCTGCTCTTCCTTCAGTCTTCAGCAAAGCTCATTTAAAAAATGTCTGCCTGTCTCGACTCTGCTGAGGTGAAACAGAGAAAAGGACTCTGTCCTTCAGGGACCAGTCACCAAAGGCGTCTTTCCTGGGGGTGGCCCGAGGCTTCTAGGCACAAACCCCAAGAGGAAGGGCCATTCCGGGAGGGAGGGAAGTTTGGGAGTCCGGCCGCCCCTGTCCGCCTGGAGCTTTTCCTTCCTGGAAACTTGCTTTTGTTCATGCCTTGAAGGTTCAGGGGCCTGTATAAGAAAGGAGGCCACATAAGGGCAGTGAGAAGTAAACTAAAAGCCACTGTCCCCGGAGACTGGCAATGGAAGCCGAACCAGGACCAAGGGAATGAGAACAGGGCTGGACAACGAAGCCTCAGAGACGTCACCTTCCCCTTGGGCTCTTTGCGCTGCTCACCCCTGAGCCTGTCACGCTGGCGTCACGGGCGCTTCCTGTTTCTCTGCCACACCCTGAGCGGGCCTTCTCTGCTCCCAGATACCGTGCCTTCCCAGACGATTGAGCCGCTCAGCTAAGTCAAGACCTGAGCATTGAATCAGGGCGCTGCTCTCGAGTGGTTCAACACATATTCAGTGAGCGACGTGCTAGACACACCTGTAGCTGTTCATGCGGCTGTGAACAAAACAGTTGATGTCCCTGCCTTCGTGGGGCTCACATTTTAATAAATATTTCTGAGGGAGGCACAGAGAAAATACACAAACGTTAACCTGGAGCATTTGGCTTATCGTCTTCAGCTTGATTGTCCGCCCCCACCCCCCCCAGGATTTCCTCACTGGCTAACATTTCTTCTCCCCGAGCAGATGTCAACTTGGAGCCCTACCATGGGAGGTTGCCCTTAAGAATGTTCCAGCCCCGAGAGAACTAGACCAAGTCCCCTCTCTAGGTTGACCAAGGTCCACCTTCGAATGCCAGAAGGGCCACTTCCCAGTTCCAGCCAATTTTTTCCTGAGACATTGACAGAACAGCTGATGCCGTCTCCAGGGGACTCTCCCCTACCCCATTCCCTATCTCTGCCATCCCTACCTTGACCTCTACAGGATAATATTGTCAGAGACCTTCCCTGGTGGCCCACAAGAGATTGACACTTCTTGTAGTAGTGGGTGTAGGTTGCTTCATTACCAGGAGTTTACTTAAGATTCTAAAAGGAGATTAATGGGACTTCCCTGGTGGCGCAGTGGTTAAGAATCTGCCTGCCAATACAGGGAACACAGGTTCGAGCCCCGGCCCAGGAAGATCCCACATGCCGTGGAGCAACTAAGCCTGTGCGCCACAACTACTGAGCCTGCGCTCTAGAGCCCGCGGGCCGCAACTACTGAGCCCGCACGCTGCAACTAGTGAAGCCCATGTGCCTAGAGCCCGTGCTCCACAACAAGAAAAGCCAGCACAATGAGAAGCCCGCGTGCAGCAACAAAGAGTAGCCCCCGCTCGCCGCAACTAGAGAAAGCCTGCGCACAGCAACAAAGACCCAACGCAGCCAAAAAAAAAAAAAAAAAAAAAAAAAAAAGAGAGAGAGAGAGAGATTAGTGGGGTTTTTTTTAGGGGGGGAATAACATTTCCCCAAGATCACAATTAAGGGGAGCAATGCAGTTAAAGAGACCCTCAGAAACAGCACCACGTGAAAGAGCGTGTTGAGACACGGATTCTGACTCGGATGGGGTGCTTCCTCTGTCTCGTGGTTAATTCCAGGTGCTCCTTTTCTTCATATTCCCAACTTCCTGTGGTAAACCCTCTGGATTAATCTGTCATACTCTGTCAGTCCCGACGTGGGCAGTGTGCTCTGTATCCAGGTCCTGGTGGCATTATATGATCTCCAACTTCAGAGTTGCACTATTTTCCTTCCCTCGAAAATTAGACCAGAAGGTGCTCCGACGTGGGGATAGGGATTGATTTCTTGGGTGTATTTCCCATCTTCTAGTGTCTAATTTATAATATTCGCAGGGCCTGCCCTCCAAAAGTTGGCAAGTCCTCGGCCAACCATTGTGAACTCCCCAAGTAGCAGCCAAGCAGCTTTTCTCGCCTCCTCCTTGCCTCCCCTTCGTCAATGTCACCCGTCTGCTTTGCAAAGAACAAATTGCTGTCCTGCGTCTCTAAGGGAGGGGTGTGTGTCCGCATGTGCGTTGGAAATGGGGTGGGGCTGGGGAGGAGGGGTTGAACACGTTTTTCCGTGCTATTCTCGTTTGGGATGTAAACTGTTTTACAGGAATTGTCTTCCTTGTCTGTGTCTTCCCTGCCCCGGGGCACCTTCTGAGGTGTCTCCGCTCCTACAAGCTGTGGAGCAGAAAAGAGCTTCATGGGGAAGCAACTGGCCACACTCCCAGTGGGGGGTGTCCCCAAGGCGCACTCAGCTCCCCAGACTCAAGCTCACTAAGGCCAGGGGTCTCCGAGGCCCCTCCCAATTCTTAGGCTGTCATTTTTTTTTAAATACATCATTTAAAGAGAAAATTATTTATTTTATTTATTCATGTTGGTTGCACCGGGTCTTAGTCGCGGCAGGCAGGCTCCTTAGTTGCGGCTCGCCGGCTCCTTAGTTGTGGCACGTGAACTCTTCGTTGCGGCATGCATGTGGGATCTAGTTCCCTGACCAGAGATCAAACCTGCGTCCCCTGCATTGGGAGGCGGATTCTTAACCACTGCGCCACCAGGAAAGCCCCGACGCTGTCGTTATTGTAGCTGCAGTTTTAATCTGACTCCTGTGGAAGGCTTGGCGGCCTTTAGGAGGCCACCCTCTCACCCACTAGAACAGCTAAAATGAAAAAGATGGGTGATGCCACAAGGCGAGGGTGCGGAGAAAGCGGGACCCTCGCAGGTTGCTGGTGGGAGCGTAGAATGGCACAGCTGCTCTGGGAAAGAGCTTCTGATGAAGTTCATTCATCACACACCGACCTGTGACAAGCAATTCCACTCCTGGGCATTTACCCTGGAGGAATGACCGCCTCTCTCCACACAAAGTTCCCTACCTTAATGTTCATAGCACTTTGTACATAATAGCCCCAAAGTGGGACCAGCCTAGATGCTTATCAACAGACAAATGGATAAACAAGCTGTGATACAGCCGTGCAGTGGAATACTACGCAGCCATACAAAGGAATGTCTTACCGATACTTGAAACGACCTGGACGAGTCTCCCAGACATTATGTTGAGTCAAAGAATCATCGTGCAGCCTTCTGCCAAGTGAGAGAAGACTGCCACCTGGAAGGGGCCCTCACCCCACCAGGCTGGCACCCTGATCTCTGACTTCCAGCCTCCAGAACTGTGAACAACAAATTTCTGCTGCTTATTAAAAAAAAAAAAAAAAAGCTGCACAGTGTACTTAGAATATGATTACATTTACTTGAAGTTTAAGAACAGGCAAAACTAATTTAGGACATGGTTTGTCGACCAGGAGTCAATCTCCACCCTACCAACCCCCCATCCCCCAATGGGGGACATTTGGCTATGTCTGGAGACATTTTTGGTTGTCACGACTGGGGATGAGCGCTACTGGCGCTTTGTGGGTCAAGGTCAGGGATCTGCTAAACATTCTACAGGGCACAGCTCGGCCCCAAATGTCCAACCGAAGTGGAGCAGGCCTGGTCTTGGGCGATGCAAGTCAGAAAAGTGGTTACCTCTTGGGGAGTGCTGACTGGAAAAAGCGCAAGGGAACTTCCTGGGCTGATGGGAATGTTCTCTATCCGTGCTAATATAGTAGCCGCTAGCCACATGTGGCTACGGACGTTAAAATGAAATACAATTACAAATCTGTGTCCTTAGTCACACCAGCCATATTTCAAGCGCTCAATGGCCGCATGTAACAGATACAGAACATTTTCAACTTTGCACAACATTGTATTGGACAGCGCTGCTCTATTTCTTGAACTGGGCCGTGTAGAAAGTCACTGAGGTGTCGGGACACAAAATTTGCACATTTCACTGCATGTAAATTATACCTCAATACTTATAACGGGGTGGGTTGAAAGAAAAGTCTTTCCTGCAGGTGAGGAGTGGGGATGCTGGGGAAGTCACAGCCCCCAAGAGTCTGGCTTCTGTTCTCCAGCCTCCCCCCTCCCCCCATCTGGGGCCAGGCAGGGGTAGACTGTGAAGGGGGAGGGGCTCCTGAGTTTCTTTACAGGGGCCTCCCCAGGGGCAGAAAGCGCAAGGCCACTTACCCTCCAGGGAATTCAAGGGCTGCCCTGGCTCCCAGAGGATTTACGCGCAGGTCAAGTGGACCGGAGCAAAGAAAGGGCTCTGTTTCCCCCTACCCAGACCCCTTTTGCTAGGTAGCCTCCCACACCGGGTCGGCAGGCTCTCCCGGCAGAAATTGCTCGATTCCCCTTCACTGCCGCCTCCCTCGCTCTTCTGGTGTGAGGGTTTTACAATAAAAGCATTGTAACCACTTTGAGAAAACCAATAAAAAGGCGGTAACAAAAGAATAGCGAGCCGGCTGGAAATTGCACGCAGCAGCCAGGGCCTGGGCCTCTTGCTGCTGTGTGTTTAATAGTGCTCCTGGGCTGCAGGCTGCAAAGACGCACGTGTTTATTTGGGGGATGTGCTGTCGCTTCAATAATGAATCTCGAATAAGGATTCGGATGAATGCAGGGAGCTCTGACCCCCACTGCCACTCAAGACTTCTCACCCAACTGGGGCCACTAAACGGAGGAGCAAGCTTCCTTTAACGCCCTGGTCAGACCTGTAGAGCCTGCTGCCCTGTGATACGTAAGGAGGAGCATCATTCATTTATTCATTCATTCAGCAACAAAACGGACTGACCCCCTACTAAGTGGTGAGCCCAGTGCTAGGCACTGAGCCATAAAGAGCACTTTCCCAGCCTACTTCAGTACACGTTGCAGAAAATTCCAGAGGCAGCTTTTGGCTGAGGTCAGCCCTAGTGCTGAGCCCTCTCTCGTTTCTTCTCTGCTGGGTCATGGCCACCCTCATGCTCACCAAGTCTGGCTCCAGCCCCCTCCTCCGCTCCCTCGTTCCTTGCATCTCCAAAGAGAAACCCAAAGTCCTTTATATATTTATTAATCTTTGGCTTAAAAACAATTTCAGGCTCACAGAAAAGTTGCAGAAATAGTGCAAAGAATTCTGATATACCCTTCACCCAGATTCTCCAAAGGTAAGCATTTTACCAATTTCCTTTATTCTCTCTCTCTCTCTCTCTCTAGACAGACATAGACGGGTAGATAGCTGTAGATGTACAGTAGATATTTGTGAACTATTTGAGAATAAGCTGCAGACATGATGACCCTTTAACTATGATACTTTGGTATAGATTTCTTAAGAAACAAGGAGATTCTCTTACATAACCACAATACAATGATCAAAATCAGGAAATTAACATCGCTATAATACTGTTATCTAATCTACAGACATTCATAATTCTCCAATTGTCCCACTGCTGTTCTGTATAGCAAAAGAAAAAAAAATTCCTGCTCCAAGTTCCAATTCAGTGTTGCACATCGCATTTCATTGTCATGTCCCTCTAGTCTCCTTTAATCTGGAACAGTTCCACGGTCTTTAGTTGAGTTTCTTGACCTTGATCTCTTTCAAGCATACAGGCTAGTTATTTTGCAAAATGTCCTTCCACTTGGGTTTGTCTGATGTTTCTTCATGATTCCATTCAGCTTCTGCACGTTGGGGGAGAAGATGGCAGAAGCGATGCTGTGTCCTTCTCAGTGCTTCGTGTCGCAAGCCATGTGACAGGACGCTGGTTTGCTGACGTTGTCACTTGGTTAAGGGGAGTCCCTGGGACTCTGTCTCCACACTCCTACCCCCAGCAACCTCTTTTCCTAACCCAGAGGTCAGAACATCCATCTGCAGAACAGCCGGGGTTCCAGGTCCTCCAAGTGACACCTTTCCCAAGGGAACCGAACTATTAGTTACCCCACCCTGAAATAATCCCCTTTAGGCATTTCCTTTCATTTCTATTTTCTTCTCTAATTCTCCTGGATCCCTAGCCGGCTGGTAGATCAGGTGTTAATATCACCACGTTACGGACGACGAGATTAAACCACAGTAGACAGACCTCACTGAGGTTTCTGAATTTGTCTGTGATCCGCAGCCCATCCAGAATCAGTATTTGCCTTTCTCTGAAGCCATCGAATATTGGGTGGCAGTGCCATAAACATCATTTGATTTCCAGAATGTCCAGCATTGTCACCTGAGCGTGTCTCATTGTTGATGACGTGGGAAGGATCACCTTGACATTTCTGGCTGTGATTTCAAGTATCCTCATGTGAGTTATTGCTTTCATCCCCCAGAGCACACAGGCACTCAGAGAGGACCGTGAATGGAGACAGCCAACTTAGAAAACGGCTGGGCCCACTTTGGATGAGAGCAAAGCCAATAGCTTTTTCTTTTGGTCAAACTATATATCTTGGGTTACTAAATAAAAGATCCCAGTATCATACTATTTGTTGTAAACAAAGCCCCCTGACAGTTTAAATGAGTGTTTTGGTAGCCATAGTCTGTGCGTGCTCACAAGCACGTACGTGTGATACGGGTGCGTGTTGCGCGCACATGTGTGCGCGTGTGCCTGTGTGTGCACATGGGCCTCCGTGTGTTCAGATGTGGAGAGAGATTTACATGCTCCATGCTATGCAAAAATATCAGAATTATATGGGAATCTATTTAAAATATTGACATTCTCAGTGAAATCAACACTGCACAATCATGTCACTGCACACACGAGCTCTATTTTGAAGCCAGAGAAGGGGAACAGAGACTCTTTCTCCTCCCGAAGTGCTGCCTAGAATCCCAGAATCGGCAACTCGCTACAATAAGCCAGAACGCCCAGAAGCTACACTTGAACTAATGCCTAAAACCTGACGGAGACATACTTCATAGTTAATCTGGTTACTGGGGGGTTATTTCACAGTCAGAAGTTCTTATGATGGAAGGGGCTCCCGCTGGCTTCTCCCAGACACATGACTGAATTAATGAATGAATGAATTCAACTTACCAGAGCAGATTTAAACTGCTTACTGAAACAAAATCTCGTCATTTTTCTTCCTTCCGTTTTCTTTTAAAAGATAAATACGAGTCTCATATGGATGCTGTAAGAGTCATTAATCCTTGATAACCGACTGTTTTATCCTTTGATTAAAAAAAGGCAGGCTGACTGACAGTGAGCTTACAACGGCAGGCTCATTAACAAGCCGGGTTCAGATGTGGCCTGGCAAATAAACACTCCGCATTCCGTTAACCAGGCGGCACCCAGGAGCTAAGGCCTCCGTGCTCCTCTGGGCTTAAAATGCCAGGGACAGGTAAACCGGCTTTGTCTTGTTGAACCAGCAGAAAGCGCTCAAGTTTTTTCAAAATGAGCGCTTTCTGCGCTACTATCCGGTCGTCACATTTTAATGGGCGCTTGTTAACAGGGACTCTGAAATATTGTGATGTACTTGACGGTCAGCAGCTTTCCGGGGCCGCAGTTGGGGCTGAGCGCGGTGTATTTTAATAGGCGCCTTCGCAACCCCCCGGAGCGAGGGCTGCTTAAGGTAGTCCTTGGAGGTCTCTAACGCTCGCGGGCCCCGGGTGGAAGGGCCCAGCCGCAGACTTGCGGCCTCCCGTGCCCGGGATTGAAGATTGCTGGGCTGCCGGAGGGCGTGGGAGCGAGGATGCCACAGGCTGCGTTTCCTTAATATGCTAAACCCCGGCGGGGGTGGGGTGGGGTGGGGGTTAGCCCGTCCTGCCCTCAGAGCTTCCTCAATTTAAAATGCACCTCCTTGGGCTTCCCTGGTGGCGCAGTGGTTGAGAGTCCGCCTGCCGATGCAGGGGACACGGGTTCGTGCCCCGGTCCGGGGAGGATCCCACATGCCGCGGAGCTGCTGGGCCCGTGAGCCATGGCCGCTGAGCCTGCGCGTCCGGAGCCTGTGCTCCGCAACGGGAGAGGCCACAACGATGGGAGGCCTGCGTACCGCAAAAAAAAAAAAAAAAAAAAAAAAAAAAAGGCACTTTCGTCACACCGTGCGCCCCCCTATCCCC
>NW_006778821.1:2133630-2140683 GCF_000442215.2 Lipotes vexillifer | reverse complement strand
CCCTCCCCTCCTCTCTTCCCATTCTCCTCTTGCCTTCCTCCCTTTCTCCTCCTCTTCCTTCTCCCCTCCTCTCGCCATCCCCCTTCTTTCTCTCCCTCCTTTCCCTCTCTTCCCTGACGCTTAGTGCAAGTCTCAGAGTATCCAAATGTCTTCTGTTGCGTAGCTAGTGAAATGCCACTGCTCCGTCAGACTGCAGCTTGCCGGCCGGCTTCTTCCTCAGCCCCTGCCCCGCCCCCAGCAAGCTAAGCTTGTTTGCCTGGTGGTCCTGTAAGGACAGGAGATGGCTTTCTTGGCACTTTGATCTGTGGCTGGGTCAGGACACTGGTGCCCGATGCTGCGCCATTTGCAGCAGGGATCTTCACCTGGTTAGTGAGAATCAGTGTTTTCAAAGAAGGTCTCAAAATCAAATTCTGGGGGGAAGGCGAGTTTGCCTGGACCTGGCAGAGTGTGTGTGTGTGTGTGTGTGCATGTAGGGTGTGCATGTGGTATACGTGTGTGCACATGATGGTGGTGGGATGTTTGTGTGCATGTGGTGTGTGTGTGTGCATTTGGTCGGTGGCATGTGTGTGCATGTGGTGTGTTTGTGTATTTGGTGTGTGTGTGTGTGTGCACACGCGTGTGGGCACACCATGCTCTCACGCCCCTGGAGAGAAGGAATGAACGCTTTGGCGGGGGAGGGAGGCGAGGCTCTGCCTAGAGCGGCCCAGAGCCTCCGGGCACCATCGTGTGTTCAGAAGAGGCAAGAGTGCTTTGCCAGTGGAAAGCTTATTTTGCCCAGCAGGACCAAAAATCCAATTAAAGAAAGAATGAGGGAAATGTGAAGTCTGGACTGAGCGCTGGCACCTCCCTGGCCGACTTCCTTGGCAGGGATCTCTGCGGAGGGGAAGGCCAATGATGGCTATGGGGATGGCCGACCAGAGAGGCTCCCCCGCGCCATAGCCAAACACAGGGGCAGCTGCCAGCGGCAGGTCCCGCCTGTCTGCTCCGCCCAGCACCACGGCCTCCCGCGAGGACCCGCCGGTGGTCCCCGGCGCCGTGGAGAGCCGGGGCGCCGGGCAGCAGTGGGAGCCCACCCCAGCCCCGGCTCTTGGGCCATTTGAGCCACCCACCCGCCCGCGCCTATTGACATCGGGGAGAATCACACAGGCAGATTAAAGGCAGCATATGGCCCCCCAACTGGAAGCCAGCGGAGCTGAACCAACACTGGCAAATTGTGTTCAAACCGCATTGAGAATCCTGGCAGCTGCACCTGGCATGGGGAGCAGCCGGCGACCTGCATACAAAGGGAGTTTTATACACAGGGGGAGGCAGTGGCGGCGACGGCGGCAGCAGCGGCGGTGCGACACTGCCACCTCCTCCCTCCCACAGCCCGCTCCCTCCTCCCCCTCATCCGGATCTGGGCATCGGCCCTGGGAGGCGGGGGAGTTATTTGTCCAGGTTTCTGAAACTGGAGAAAGGAGGCCGCGAGGGCAGCTCCGCTTTAGAGCTTCAAAGCCAGGACGGATTGATCAGGGTCCTCTGCTGCCCCCCACTCCGTACCTATGTGCCCCCCCCCCCAATTTAACAATGGCCAGATTCCCCTAGCCGAGGGGGCAAGGAGCCCACAGGGGACAGCAGGAGGCCTGCAGCCTTGCCAGCCTGACCTGTAAGGAAAAGGGGGCAGTGCATCCTTCCCAGCCTCTGTGGGACAGCCCAGGGGAGGGAGCCTCCAAGTGTTCCCCAGTGCCAGGGGGACATTGCTTGTCTCCCTCCCTCCAACTCCAAGTAAGAATTGGGAGGCAGAGACGGTTTTTATCTCATGAAAGAGCAGGAAAACATTATGTTTTTTGATATATAGAAATCAATAAAGTTATTAAAATAAAATAACGGAGTATGACGCAGCTGGGTAGGGGTGGGGAGACCAATGAACTTGCAATAAACCAACTGAACAGGTGGGGGCAGCGTTTGCCGAGTCAACATGCAAACTGAGCCTGGGTTCCAGCCCCTGGGTAATCTGTGGTGCGCTGCCGGTCCGCTCCAGACCACTGAACGTGCTCAGTGGTGAAATCTGATGAACCAAGGGGATGTGAAGTGGGGGGTTGTGTATGTGTGTGGCGGTTTTGGGATAGGATGAGAGAACACCATCTCTTAGCCTCAGATTCTTTCTCCAGCCGATGAGAATCCTAATTATTTTTTTTCCCCAAAGGATGCTCCATGCTGGAGGATGCTGCTACCACATGACGTCATTAAAAATGCCCTCCTCTCCCTACTACCCCCGGGGTTGGCATTTGGTGTGCTGCAGGGGAAGGTCTAGGGAAGGGAAAAATTCAAATTCTTTCAATAACGCAGCTTCTGCACCGTGGAGAGGTGGTGTGCGGGGCCATGGTTTGACCTGCGCTCTGGAACCTGCCGGGATGCACCCTGACAGCGGCCTGTGATCACCCCCCAACCACCACCATGGTGATACGTCCTTTCCTGTCAGGCGCCTCCCCTACCCCTGCCACAGTGAGTGAGAATTAGGGCTTCCAGGGACTTTTGGGATATCCTTAGACTTTGGGATGGCTCCTGGGCAGAGGAGAGGGAGGCTATCTGGAATCATGCCATAATGGCCCTTTGGATGAAGGGAGGGCTATTAGTTGGGCTGCCCAAACAAGGGTTTAAAGGCAACTTCTGTGCCCTGTTACAGAAGCAACTTCTGTGCCTAGGCTACAGAAACTCCCGGTGCCCATCCGCAGCCTGTTAGGAACCGGGCCGCACAGCGGAAGGTGAGCGGCAGGCGAGCGAGTGAAGCTTCATCAGCTGCTTCCCACTGCTCCCCATCTCTCAGACTACCGCCTGAAGCATCCCTGCCCCCCTCCACCGTCCGTCCGTGGAAAAATCGTCTTCCACGAAACCGGTCCTTGGGGTCAAAAAGGTTGGGGACCGCTGGGTTAGGGCATAGGATCCTCTGGATGACCCTGCAGGAGGGCTTAATCTAGTTTTTTTTTTTTTTTTCTTTTTTTTTCCCCTTTGAGGCATCCACTCTTATATAAGCAGACATTGTATAAATTGAAGGGAATTTTTTATGTACTTAGACTGTCTGGTGCATGTTTTCTAATGCATAATCCATCATCATCATAGGAAGCAAAGATTGTCTCTTCAAGATACCAAGTTAAAAAATGGAGAGACAAAAAAGGTGCAGTGACTTGTTTACCCTCATTCCAAGAATCAGTGGTGACAACAGAGGGGGTAAGAAAAACAGACTTTTGCTTCCCAGGCTAATGCCTTAAACCTTACAATCCCCTTTTACATTGATGACGCGCAGGCTCAGCGGCCATGGCTCACGGGCCCAGCCGCTCCGCGGCACGTGGGATCTTCCCGGACCGGGGCATGAACCCGTGTCCCCTGCATCACCAGGCGGACTCTCAACCATTGCGCCACCAGGGAAGCCCTAATCTAGTCTTTTTACTTAGAGGAAGAAACTAATTGGATGAGGCTAAGAAACTTGCCCAGGGACACTCAGCAGTGGTCGGTGGTGCTTGACCCAGGCCGTCCAGCCCCCTGTACAAACTTGTGCTGTCGGTGTGGGTGCTTCTCTTGCCATCCATTTAGCTGTGATGGCTGGCCTTCCACAGGGGACTGGGGCAGCACAAACCCCCCACCTTCCTCCCAGACGGACAGGGGGTCACCTGTGAAAGGGCACAGTCAGCTTTCCCGGGGCAGGGCAGAAAGGAGGACTGTGGAAAGAGTCATTTTCTGCCTTCTCACCACTTTCCAGCCCTGATTTTCAGCATACCAGTGTTACTGGGGACAGGGCCTGGGAATCACCGTTGGCCCGTAAGGGGTGGATGGGTCAGGAGAAGATAGCACTACCACAAACCCGGCTGGGCAAGAGCTGGGGGCACCCGGCTTGCTCCCCTAGACTTTCAGAAATCCCCAAGAGCTGAAGATGTGGGCTCTGTTCTGGATCTCCATGGGGAGACTTCATGCTAGAATGTTCCCTTTCTCTGGTCTGCATTATTAGAAACCACACTCCTGCCTGGAGGCATCTTGTGCCCTTAATGACTAAAGTAGCTGCTGGTTTGGGCAACCAGCTCTCTTTGCTGGTTTGAAAATGAAGGCACCTGTGCGGTCACACACGTACGTTGTCGTTGTGACAGTAATTCGTGGGCAAGACGGGTAGCGGTTGTGACCCTCCATTTGCTCACATCGCCTTGGATTCATCCCCTGGTGTCGTCTCCTCTCATACTGATTCTGGGCTTGGCCATGTGACTTGCTTTGGCCAAAGGGACACTATCAGACATGACTAGCAGAGGTTTGCAAAGTGCTTGTGTACTGGGACTTACCCTCTGTTGGTGTTCTTGGGACCACCCCCTACCCGTAACTACCAAGCTGTGAATACACCTCGGTTACGACAACACGTGCCTGGATTAGGCAGCTGGAGGTATGTGGCTCAGACTGCTGGCAACCGCACCGACCACTAGACAGGAGTGAAGCCCTCCTCGGCCAACCATTATCAGGCGACCTGCTGGCTGACCACGGCTTCTTGAGCGAGCCCGGGTGAGTCCAGCAGAACTGCCCAGCCTTGCCCAGCCCAAGCTGTGGACTCATAGGCTCACGAACTGATAAACGGTTGCTCTTTTAAGCCACTAAGTTTCTTTTTTTAATGTATTTATTTAATCTATTTATTTTTGGCTGTGCTGGGTCTTCGTTGCTGGTCGCGGGCTTTCTCTAGTTGCCATGAGCGGGGGCTACTCTTCCCTGCGGTGCGCGGGCTACTCATTGAGGTGGCTTCTCTTGTTGCGGAGCACGGGCTCTAGGCGCGAGGTCTTCAGTAGTTGTGGCACGCGGGCTCAGTAGTTGTGGCTTGCGGGCTCTAGAGCGCAGGATCAGTAGTTGTGGCGCACGGGCTTAGTCGCTCCGCGGCGTGTGGGATCGTCCTGGACCAGGGATCGAACCCATGTCCCCTGCATTGGCAGGCGGATTCTTAACCACTGTGCCATCAGGGAAGTCCTGCCACTAAGTTTTTAGGATGTTTTTTTATTGTGGTAAGATGTGTATTACATAAAATTGGCCATCTGAACTTTTTTTTTGCCTCACTGCGTGGCATGCAGGATCTAGTTCCCTGACCAGGGATCGAACCTGTGCCCCCTGCAGTGGGAGCAGGGAGTCTTAGCCACTAGACCACCAGGGAAGTCCCCACTTGAACCAATTTTAAGTGTGTGGTTGAGTGGCATTAAGTACATTGCCATCGTTGTGCCACCGTCACCACCATCCATCTTCAGAACTTTTTCATCATTTGTGATGGTTCTTTACATAGCAAGGCTCACTGATTTATAAGCTGTGGAGGTTGCCCCCACCTCCCTGACTCTCTCGCGGTGGTGAGCCTGCCTCTGAGGGGAGCCAGGTGGGAGGCTCAGGCTAGGGCACAGGGCTCTGGAGCGTGACCCAGCCCGAGTTGAAAGAAAAGAGGCTCCCGGTGCTTCAGCTGTGGCCACCCCCCACCCCCATCCCCAGCCAGCTCAAGGCTTCTGACAACCTCACTGTGGAGCCTGCCTGCTTCACAGGAGTCAATGGGGCTGCTCTTGGCTGAGGTGGTAGGCGATTAAGAATGACACTGGCTTCTTGCCCTCAGGCACACTCACTGAGGATCCTGAAGAAGCAGAAAGGAGAAAGACGTGGAGCATCTCCATAGTGGAAGGACCTTGCAGAACACAGGTGGGCCCTCTGAGGAAAACAGGGAGGGACGCGCTTGGACCTGGTGTTTAGAGTCACTGCCCCGGCCTTGTGCTCGGGGGATGAGCTGTGTGACTTTGAGTGAGTCACTTACGTTCTCTGAGCCTCAGTTTTTTCATCTGTTAAATGAAGATAATAGCAGTGCCGGATCTCAGGGTGAGGATTAGATGAGCCAGTGCCGGACAAGCTAGCAGGTGCTTAATTAATATATGTGGCAGGCCAGGTTCCCCACCCCCACCCAAACTTACCATCTTTCCTCATCCTTTGTGGAAAGGGGTCTTTAGAAAGAAAAGAAAAGGGACTATGTCAGCATCAGAAATTACGCCTTGAGAGGTGCCTTCGGTACTGGCTGGAGAAGCACTCATTTGTCTTGTGGATGTTCAGTCTGAAGGTCTATAGTTTCTTCAGCCTTGGTGTTCAGGTGGCTGAGAGTATAGAAATAAATTTGGGGGGTGGTAAGGGAGGAGGGCAAAGGAACTTTTGGATGCGGGGCAGACTGCTGTAATATTCATTTTCTTCATCTTCTTTGGTAATTGAATTCCTGATTTTTAGTTCAGCACATAGTCAGTCGTCTAGAATAAAGACAATGTTTCCCACCCGCTCTTACTACTAGGTATGGCTACATGACTAAATACTAGCCAATAGGATGTGTCATGTCCTGAGACATCCTTCACGAACTTCTTTAATAGGGTCATGCCCTTTGCTTTTCTTCTTCATCACTCCCAACACCCTGCTGTCTCGGATGCAGATGTGATGGTTGGAGCTCTAGACACCATTTTGAACAATGAGGACAAGGCTATCCCTCCCGACCCACCCACCCAGGTATGGCCGAGCAATGAACTGGATGGAAACTGAGTGCCCGTTCCAGTCACTTTTGGTATGTAACACCTCAGACTTCATGGCTTAAAACAGCCATTTTACTGTGCTCATAGATTATGTGGGTCAGGAATTTGGGCAGGGCTTGGTTGGGCAATTCTTTCACCCTTGGTGGTGTTGATTAAGGTCACTCAGTGGTAGGCTGAAGGGCTGGTCTGGAGGATTCAACACAGCTTCACTTGCATGGCTGGAGCCCGAAATGGATGACTAAAGAGATTAGGACTGCCAACCACAACATCTACGCATGGCTTTTCCGTGTGGCTTGGCGTCCTCACAGCGTGGCGGCCTCAGGGTACTTTGGTGTCTTCCATGAGCCCCAAGCAGGAATATTCCAGTGAACAAGGAGGAAACTGCGTGACCTTTTATGACCCACTCTCAAAAATCTCTCAGCATCAGTTCTGCCAACTCTATTGGCCAAAAACAGTCCCAAGTCTGTTCAGGGTCAAGGGGAGGGGAACTAGACCCCCATCCTGATTGGAAGAG
>NW_006778821.1:2128324-2133423 GCF_000442215.2 Lipotes vexillifer | reverse complement strand
GAGCGTCAAGGTCACATTGTCCAAGAGCATGAGGGATGAGATGTACTGTGGTGGTCAGTTCTGGAAAATACCACCTGCCACATTCCCTTAGGGTTCAGGGAGAGAGCTACCATACCAGCCTCAATCACCTAGCTCGGAAGTCGAGTGAGAAATATACTCTGACTCTCTTAAGGCACTCTCAACTTTGGCTTTCGTTACTCAGAGCCAAATCCTGAACTAATCATAGAGATCTGCTCTGTGTGGGATTTTAAGGGACTTTAAGAGACGACTGTTTAGCCATCTTCTGGACTTGGTGTGAATTAGTGTTTGACTCAAATAAATCTCCTTTTCTAATGCAGTAGTAAGGGACAGGGCTTCCACCTTCCTGCCCTGTCCTTCATGGGCTATAAACTAGAAAGGGTCTTCTCTTATGGAAACCCAGGACACTGTGCTTGCCGTTCTCAGGCTACAGGCGCCTTCATTGGAGAGTCCTGTGATGGGCCTCTGGGTTTGGAGATAAGGTCTTATCCTGGGCCCTTATCTCCAAACCCCCAGGCCCTGGCCCTGGAGGAGATGGAAAAAGTGGTGATTTTATTCTTTGCCTGAGGTTTCCAATTCCAGTGTGAAAGGGGGCGGGGCCCACCGGGAGGCCAATCCCCAGCACATCCAGGACCTCTGTCACGTGGCCAGGGGCACGCTCAGTGCCACAGACTGCTTCTGGTGGCCCAGGGCTGAAGCTCAAGTGGCCCGGGCCTCTGAAGCAGGTCACTGTTGTGGTGGTGAGAGTGGGCAGGAGTGTTCCAGGCTCTTTATCAGCCAGGGGTTGAGATGAAACACAGCTACCAGGTCATCACAGGTAAGGGATGTTCCCTTTGGGCTGGACTTGACCTGGGAGCCCAGAATCTACCGGCTGATGAGGTTCCCAGGGAGTCAGTCAGAAGAGAGTGAGGAGAGCCGTTCACCACCTGGTGGTTCACCTGGAAGTTTCTGGAGCCAGCACCCCATTGCCCCAGAGTAAGTCACAGGTGCAAGCCAAAGTCAAGGGGTGGAGAAATATACTCCACTTTCAGTGAGAAAAACGGCAAAATCTCATGTCAAGGGGTGTGGGTGTATCATTCTAATGCAGGGAGCAGAGAGGAATTGGGGAAAGATGATCCATTGACCGCTTTATCCTGCAGCCTGTAAACCAGCCATTAATACCATCTGAAATCTACCAGAACCAACCTCCCAAGTTCCAATGTTAGTGGTTCCAAAATGTGGTGTGTGTGTGTGTGTGTGTGTGTGTGTGTGTGTGTGTGTGTGTGTGTGTGTGGTGGGGAGTGCGTGGGGAAGATAAGGGGCCCACTGTTCCTCCCCACACCCCACAAACCCCTGCCCTAACCCAGGTACCTTGTAACTTGCTGCTTTGGGCTTAATAAATATTTGTTGACTGACTGATAAATACAGGCTGACATTCACAGGGACAAAGCGAATCCCACCGGGGCTTGGATTGAATGTCAATGAGTCTGAAGACGATCTCCTTGCTGTGAGTACAGGCAAGACCCCACCTCAAGGTTCTATGGCAGGGATGGAGTTTCTGGTGCCCCTTCTTGCTTTTTTTTTTTTTTTTTCTGACTGCCTCAAACTGGCCCATCTGGTGGCTCTGGTATGTCTGGTCTGAGGCACACACTTTTTTCTCGATTCTCCCCACTCGGGTAGGATGTCTGGGGCTGGCGTGATGTTTCCACCCACCATAACCTTCCAAGCTGTCTGCACTGCCCGAGTGTTTCTAAGCTTCCGGGGTCGTTGTTGGTGTCGGGCAGCCAGTGGGTAGGTGTGTTTTCGGAGGCGGGTCACCTATGTCAAAACGTCAGCTGCCGTGGGTGATGGCAGGATGTGTGCAAGGCACGGTCTGCGCTGGGAGGAGTGGGAATAATACACACGTGTCTGCCAGATGCTGGGGCAGTGAAACCAGGGGGGTGTGCGGGTGTGGGGGGGAGGTGGAAAGGATGGGGGTGTGGCTTAGCGTGGGGGGAGCAGCTGCCTCTCCGTAGTCACTTAGGACCTGCAAGGTCCAGTCAGATACTGATGAAGAGCTGCCAACTGATTTCTTCCCAGTGATCAAAGTAAATCACGCTCTATCGTGGAAAATTTGGAACTCACGGAGAAGTGTAACAAAGACACTGAAAACCACCTATAATCCCTAGCTAGACATCACGGCTGTGAACATTTAACCCGTCTCCTTCCAGCCTGTTATAAGTGTGCACACAGCACAGTGGTGAAGAATATGGGAGAGGGATCTTACTCTTTGGGTTCAAATCTGTGCCCTGTAACATTAGCTGTGTCATTTTTAGATAAGGTATTTAACTTCTCTGTGCCTCAGCTTTCTCGTCTTTAAAATGGGGATACGAAGAGTACTTACCTTGTAGGGATGTTGCAAGGATGGAATGAGATGATTCCTTAAGTGCCGGCACACAGTGAGTGCTTAATAAATGCTAGCTCTTACCAGCCTATTTCCATATATCACAATTTAGATCAAGCCCTTAAAACATGTTGAATGCTACTTGTTTTCCCACCGAATGTTTTAGTATGAGCATTTTCCTGTATCATCAAAAACTCTTTCTAGAGCATCACTTAATTCTTCACTTTTATTTATTTTATTGAAGTGTAGTTGATTTACAGTGTTGCGTTAATTTCTGCTGTACAGCAAAGTGACTCGGTTATACATATATATATATACATTCTTTTTCATATTCTTTTCCATTATGGTTTATCATAGGATATCGAATATAGTTCCCTGTGCTATACAGTAGGATCTTGTTGTTTAACCATCCTGTATATACTAGTTTGCATCTGCTAACCCCAAACTCCCAATCCAGCCATCCCGCAACCCACCCCCTTGGCAACCACAAGTCTGTTTAGAGCATCATTTTAAATAGCTTTCTTGCGCCCCATGGATTCATCTTAATTTACTTAGCAATTTCCTTGTTGCTGGACATGGATGCTGTTCTCAAGTTTTTGTTAATATAAATAATACCACAATGAACACCTTTGTCAGGGGTTCCTTGGATTTGTTTCTGACATTTTTTTCCTTGTTATGAAAGTACAATATACTTGGTATAGAAAGCCATCGAAAAATACAGAAGACTATAAAGAAGAAAATAAAAATTATCATTGAGAGAGAGAGAGATTGAGAGGAGAGAGAGAGATTGAGAGAGAGAGAGAGATTGAGAGAGAGAGAGAGATTGAGAGAGAGAGAGAGATTGAGAGGAGAGAGAGAGAGAGAGAGATTGAGAGAGAGAGAGATTGAGAGGAGAGAGAGAGAGAGAGAGAGAGACTGAGAGAGAGAGAGAGATTGAGAGAGAGAGATTGAGAGAGAGAGAGAGAGAGATTGAGAGAGAGAGAGAGAGATTGAGAGAGAGAGAGAGATTGAGAGAGAGAGAGAGATTGAGAGAGAGAGTCTCTCCCCAGGAAGAAGTTGTCTGGGCCACTCTGCATTCTGTCCTAGAGGCTCCACCCAGTGCCTGGCAGCATAAACACGGCCAGAGTTAAATAACAACCCAGCACAATATGCAGGACGTCATAGGGCTTTAAGTGATTAATTGCCAAGTAAGCACCATGAGTTTCCTAACCAGCAGTGTTTGCTCCTAGTGACCAGCTGGGACGGGGAGAGTCCTTAGCGTTTTTAAAGAACGCTTTGTTCTGTTGTGTGACAGGTTTCCCAGAGTCTTTACCAGCTGGGAAGCTTTCTTTCCTAAGGGCCTTTAGGACGACGAGGTCTCTAAATCATCCTCAATCAATCAAGAGGCCCCTCTCCCTCACCCCATCCTCTGGCCCTAGTCAATTTGAGGGCTGCCTCAGAGGTGAGAGCCTACTCTGGCCTCAGCCATCTCCCCAGATCTCCTCTGAAAGCCCTCAGTATTCTGCTCAGATGGCTTCCTCCCAACCCGCTGAAGGAGGTTCTAGGGCAGGTCTGAAAGGGATGTACCCAGCCCAGAGTGGGTTCACAGGGGGAGAGATGGCTTTGAAGAAAGAGCCTTGGGCCTCTCAGGAGCTTCTGAAGGGATGTGGGCTATGCAGCCTGGAGGAGCTGAGAGAGAGGGGCCACGATGGCAGACTCTACAAAATTGACCGCCACCAATTTCTCCCAGCCCTACGCGTGCGCGCTGCTACTCCCATCCAAAAGAAGGAACGGTGAGTCTATTTCCCCTCCCCTGGAATCTGGGCTGGCTTTGTGACCTGCTTGGGCCAACAGAATTCATCGGAAGTGTTGCCACGTAACTTCTGAGCTCGGGCATTAAGTGGTCTGGCATCATCTGTTTTTGTTCCCTTAAACGGAAGGGCCAGGTGAGCAGCCCAGGCCATCCCGCCGGAGAGGCCGAGTCGGGGAGAACAGAGCCCCCTCAGCCAACAGCTGCCACCAAGTGCGAAAGACGTGAGTGAGGCCGTCCGGGATGTCCCAGACCCAGCCAGACTCCCAGCTGAGTGCGGTTGCATGAGCAACTCCAGCCGATGTGGAATAGAAGAACCACCCGCTGGGCCCAGCCAACCCATCGATCGAGCGAAAAAGTCAATTGTTGTTTTATGGCACTGAGCTTTGGGTTGCTTCTCAGGCAGCAGTAGATAACCAAAACACTGCTGTTTCAAATACAGCTGACGCTCCCACAACATGGGTTTGAACTGCACGAGTCCACTTACACGCAGATTTTTTTTCAGTAAATGCGCACACGCGATCGTAATACACGATCTGCGGTTGGCTGAATCTGCAGATGCGGAGCCGTGGAAATGGCGGGCTGACAGTAAAGGTGTACGTGGATTTTTGACTGCATGAGGTCCGGCGCCCCTAACTCCCGCGTCATTCAAGGGTCAACTGTATTTGAAGGGCTGTTGGTGTCAGAGGAGTGAGATTTGCCCTTGCAAGCCCCTGGGAGCAGAGCAAGGGATAGCCCCCTTTGGCTCAGTAGAGGTGGGGACTCTGAGACATCGAGAGCCATCTAAATTAGACCATGTGTGACCTTGGTGCGCTCCCTGCGGGGCAGGAGGGGAAAGCCCAGGCTGCTTGTCGGCATCTGGAAGGGGACCTGGGGGGGGCCAGATGACTGGCACAGCGTCCCACCCGAAGCTTCGATTCTTTTTTTTTT
>NW_006778821.1:2126096-2127653 GCF_000442215.2 Lipotes vexillifer | reverse complement strand
GTGGGCCTCTCACTGCTGTGGCCTCTCCCGTTGCGGAGCACAGGCTCCGGACGCGCAGGCTCAGCGGCCATGGCTCACGGGCCCAGCCGCTCCGCGGCACGTGGGATCTTCCCGGACCGGGGCGCGAACCCGCGTCCCCCGCATCGGCAGGCGGCCTCCCAACCGCCGCGCCACCAGGGAAGCCGTAAGCTTCGATTCTTTACTCTCCTCTACATTCATTCCACCTGTTTCCCACACGGGCAACTCTGCCGGCCCCGCCACCCCTGCTGAAGGGCAGAACGAGTCCTGCTGTCTGTCCCACCTCCACGCGCTTTCCTCAGCCTAGGCATTTTTGAAGTTCAAATGCCACCTCTTTCTGAAAGCTTTTCATGTGACCTTGGCTGCTTGGGAACCGATGACCTTTACCAGCTACGGTACCTGGATGGCAAGCTCTCTAAAGAAAGGGATCCTGTTTTATTTATTTCTCTGTTCGCCCAGTGCCTAGCACGGGGCTGATGGCTCGGGCTCGATCCAGGGGTTTGGACTTAGCAGGCAAATCACACACCTGGAGGCTCCCTTGCCACGTCGGGACCGGCTTGGAACAAGCGGGTGAAGCCCGGGCAACCCGGGGAAGGATCTCCTGAATCCGGCAGCCACTGGCTGGTGTGTCACATCTGTTCTGCGTGTCTGTGGGCCCCACGAGTGTTCAGGAGGGTCTCTGTCAAGCTGGCTGTGGAGCTTGGAGAATCTTCCTCAGAGAAGGATGTGTACACACCACACACACACACACACACACACACACACACACACACACACACACACACGACTCAGCACTCAAGCACGGAGACTGCCTCAGGGGAGACACTGTCTGCAGGAACCAGACTCCACAGCCTCCCAAGGGACTCGTCATCACATCTCTCGCCAAAGTGTCACTTGTCAGGCGCGGTTCTAGCTCAGCGGAACTCACCCTGAAGGAAGGGCCTCGGAGGGGAGTGGGCTCCGCGGAGTTTGCAAGCAGACACCGCGTGTCTTGTCCTTGGCAATTTCTTGGCCCGGCCCCAGAAAGCCTAATGAGCCGGTGGCATGAAGAACAGACACCATGGGTGTTATCAGAGGTGCCCACGCGGGGCTTCGGGAACCTGCCCCGTCCTCCGCCGCGTGCGGGCGTCGCTCAGTCAGATTCCCAGCAATGCCCAGAGAGGAGCAGGTCTGAGAAGTATTGGTCCTCTCCTTTGTGCGCAAAGAAGAAAAGAAAAAGGGATCTCGGGTCAGTCAGGCAGCAGCAGGGAGGGGATGGGACTCAGGGAAGATGGTCTGAGGGTGAGCAGGTTGGGCGGTGGCCTTTAGCTTCCTAATGGCCTCAGGCCTGGTCTGAGGGGTCTCTCTGTAGAAGGGGAGCCCTGTTGCCACTTTTGCTTCAGGAGCCTCTCGTCCAGCTCAGCTCTACCCTGAGCAATTCTCCCCCGCCAGCCCTGGGGTCTGAACTGCAGCCCCCGACTCTGACCCCAACAGCCCAGAGCAGCCAAGCCCGTGGCCCAGCTTTCCTTGAAAAAGGCCTGGATCAAAGCTTGCACACGC
>NW_006778821.1:2117629-2126086 GCF_000442215.2 Lipotes vexillifer | reverse complement strand
GTAGTGAGCGTCCGCTGGTGTAGGGCCTGAGTTCTAGAGGGTCACCAGAAAGAGACAGCAAACAGAGGAATGAATGCCGGGCCAGACTATCTGGCCACACCCCGGGCTGTGATCTGGCATCTGGGGCCACCTCCCCTCCCAGGACCTCAGCCCAGCTAATGCGCCTAGGCAGTCGAAGCCCCTAACCCCTGTCCCTTCTCGTTGATTCTTCCGCTCCCCAGCCCTGCCCTCTGTACTCAGGAGCCCCTGGCTGTACCCAGGGAGCCATGGCCCCTTTAGCCAAGGGGCTGGACCCAGTGGTGTGCTGGAGCCGCCTGCAGCTCACAAGAGCCGAGTCCGGGGCTTCCCTGGTGGTGCAGTGGTTGAGAATCCGCCTGCCAATGCAGGGGACAGGGGTTCGAGCCCTGGTCCCAGAAGATCCTACATGCCGCGGAGCAGCTAAGCCCGTGCGCCACAACTGCTGAGCCTGCGCTCTAGAGCGGGGGAGCCACAACTACTGAGCCCGCGTGCTGCAACTACTGAAGCCCGCGCGCCTAGAACCTGTGCTCTGCAACGGGAGAAGCCACCGCAATGAGAAGCCCACGCACCACAACGAAGACCCGATGCAGCCAAAAATAAATAAAATAAATAAATTTATTAAAAAAAAGAAAAAAAGAGCCGAGTCCACTGTGCGTATCCCTTCCCACCTCTGTGTTCAGGGACAAGTAGGTAGCTTGGAACTGGCTAGGGTAGGAGGATCTCTTCTATGGAATGTGGCAAGTGCTAGAAATTGAGACGCCTCTACCCCAGAGCCGGCTGTTAAACCTTCACCAGCACACCACCGGTTAGACCCCCAGAGCGGGCAGCCGAGTGGGTCACCGCCGACCCCTGCAGCCTCTCCTGGAGAAGCTCTTCGCTGTGAACGTGGGCAGGGCCAGGCTCCGGCTCAAGCAGGCCTGGGGTGGGCTCCTGTCTCTCCGTCCTGCACTCCCCACCCAGAAGCCTCCTCCCCAGGCAGCCTGGCCTGGCTGTTTGCCTAAGCCGTTCTCAGGTATTCTGCTCCCCTGGTTGCAAACATCATCTTTCAGACTCTTGAGCCGAGAGCACAGATCACCTTGAAAGCCAGGAGAAAAACCCCACCTTTGTCCATGGGCGTCTTGGGTGGGCAGTCCTGGGACAGGAAGTTAGCCTGAGGCACAGGGGGACACCAAACATCGAGGGCACCAGAAGCTCCCTTCTCTGACCCCTCACGCCAACACTCCATTTCTTTCTGCTCCTCGCCATTTCCCGTCTGGGATTTTGCTCAGGACATTCCTCTCCCTGGAATAATCACCCACCCTACCCACCCGGTAAATGCACTCTGTCCTTTCAGTTCTGCTGGAGATGTCACCTTCTTGTGAAATCTTTAGCAGCCCCCAGCTCTACCCCCCTCTCCCTGCCTCCAGAATGCTCCCACCCACCCGGTGGGTCCTCCACTGAAGCAGCCGTCACTCGCTTGTAGAGCTATAGTCTCCCCCATTAGGCTGTGACTTTTGTCCCCCTCGTCCCAGGGTATTTCTTCCACAGATATGTCGTGAGTCCCCATTATGTGCTTGGTCCAGGCACGGGGGTGTGAAGACGAGTGAGGGAGATTGGCCTCTGCCCTCGTGGGGCAACCAGTCTTCAGGGAAGATTACACAGACAGTAGCAGTCCTGGGGAACTGAGAACCATGGCAGCACACAGCAGGGACCCCCAGCCTATTCGGGGATGGGGGGGGGGTCAGGTAAGTCTTCCTGGAAGATAAGCCTTTTCTTTCTTCCAGACTTTTCAGTGGAGGCTTCCAAGAGAATCAGAGTTCACAGAGTTGACAGCGTGTGCAAGACCTGGGGCACGGAGAGGATGCAGGTGTGGGTGCTGGGTGTTCGTGGCTGCGAAGGACCGGGGAAAGATGAGGGGCATGCAGTGGGGGGGGGGGATGAGAGAGAGAAGGGCACGTTAATTGCTGATGGAGAGGGTGAGGCTGGGGACACGGGAGGACAGGGACTAATGTCTAGAGTTGCACTGTACAGTACAGTAGCTACTAGCCATGCTCAATTCTTTCCATTAATTAAAATAAACAAAATCAAACTATTCAGTTCTTTGGTCAGACTAGCCACATTTTAAGTGCTTGAGAGCCACACGTGGCTAGTGGCTAGCAAAGTGTAGAACAATTCCGTCATTCTGCCCTAGAGTTTGAGCTCCTGCGACTCAAGAGTCCAATGGGATTGGCCACGAGATGAGTGAGAGGATACTCTGGTTCTCCCTTGGCACTGGAGGGCAAGGCGGACAGGGTGGTGTGGACGGATGCTGGGGTGGGGGATGGGATGGGGTCAATCTGGGACTCCCGTGGTCTCTGTGAAGTTGGAGCTGAGCGGAGAGTAAGAAGCAGGTGTGTGTCAGGTGGGAGAGAGCTGGCTAGGGGAACTGAGGACCCTCAGGAAAGTGCTGGGCTGAAAGGACGGAGCCCAGAGCTGAGCGCCTCAGAAGAGCGCTCTGAGTACCGTGGCAAGCAGGTCCATGGTGGGCTTGGAAGGAGGTAGGGGGCTGAAGAGAAGTCACTTGAGTGGGAGATCCAGCTATCTACTACTGGGTAGCAAACTATCCCCAAATTTAGTGACTTACAACATCCATATTTAGCTCATGAATGTGCTACTTGGGCAGTGCTTGGCAGGGACAGCTTGTCGGCTCCACTCAGTGTTAGCTGGGTAGCTTAAAGGGTGACGCCACTTGGCATTGACTAGGGTGGATCAAAGGAATCATTTCTCTTTCACCTATCGGGTGCTTGGTGCTGGCTGTCAGCTAGGACATTAGTGGGAACATCAGGCTGTTGGCTGGGACGCCTATCTTGGCCTCTCCATGTGGCCTGGGCTTCCTTACAACATGGTGGCTGGATTCCAAGGGTGACCATCCCGGGAGAGAAAGAGAGTCAGATGGATGCCATATCACCTTCTATGACCTAGACTAGGAAGTTTGCAGCATCACTTGGGCCACATTCTATTCGTGGAGGTAGTCACAAAGGCCAGACGTGGCTCAAGCGGAGGGGAAACTCCTCCTCCTAAAGGGGACTAGTGGCAAGGTTCTAGAAGAGCATGTGAGGGCTTCCCTGGTGGCGCAGTTGTTAAGAATCCGCCTGCCGACGCAAGGGACACGGGTTCGTGCCCTGGTCCGGGAAGATCCCGCGTGCCGCGGAGCAACTAAGCCCGTGCGCCACAACTGCTGAGCCTGCGCTCTAGAGCCCGCGAGCCACAACTGCTGAGCCCGCGTGCCGCAACTACTGAAGCCTGTGCGCCTAGAGCTTGTGCTCCACAAGAGAAGCCATCGCAATGAGAAGCCCGTGCACCGCCACGTAGAGTAGCCCCCACTCGCCACAACTAGAGGAAGCCCGAGTGCGGCAACGAACACCCAGCAGAGCCTAAATAAATAAATAAAGTACAGAAGAGCATGTGAGACCAGCAATACTGCTGTGGCCATTTCTGGAAAATACGATGTGCCGCAGAACCCAAGGAGTGAGAAGCCAAGGTCTTATCTGCTTCTGGGAGAGGAGCTGAAGATGTTAGGCCAAGTTCAAATTCCTTCAATTCATTCATACAACTCATATTTATTGAGCACCTCCTATGTTCCAAGCTTAATTTCAGGTGCTGGGGATACAAGATGGACAAAAATCCCAGTCCTTCTGGAGATTACATGGTAGTGGGGAAGACTGATAATAAACAAGCAAGAGCTTATTATATTGGGTGATGTTAAATGCTATAAGCATGACTGATGGTCAGCAACAGAAAGTGCAGAATGGAAGGAGGGTAGAAGTTGGAGCAGCTAGGGCCTCCCAGAAGCCCGGATTTTCGGATTTTCTCCAGAGGGAGGAGGGTCTGCAAACTACAGGGAGGATCTGGAGGGTTTGGCCATGCCTTTGAACGCTGTATCCCAGGCACCTAGCTGGTAGAGCTGGATAAACTTGGCAGGGTGTAACCGAAAGGGCTCCCAGGCGCTGAGTCTTTGCCCAAGGTCACCAGCTAGTTCGAAGCAGTGCAGGAACCGGGCTGGCGAAACAGGGAGCACGTTTGACCCGTCATCCCCGAGAACTCTTCCCCCTGTCCAGTTTCGGAGCTAAACAGACCGGGGGCTTCTTGGAGAACGGTACCCTGGGCTGTGTGTCTAGCCGCCGTGGTTCTACTCGTGCAGAAAGCTGAAGGGGGCCGAGGAGGAGCGAGTTTGAGCTGGAAAGGGCTCAGGGAGGAAAAAACGTGGGAATTTCATTGGACTCAGCGAACCCTTCCCGGACCAGCCGGCGAGATCACTCAGAGGCGGCCGCCAGTGCCTGGCTCTGCTCCGGGCCTGGGGCACTCGGCGGAAGCGTGGTTGCGGAGGGGGGCGGGGCGCCATCCAGGATCCGTCCTCCCGCTACATCCTTGCGCCTCCCCGACAACCTGCCCTGGCTGGAAAGCCACCAGGACTAGGCTGCTGGCGTGGTGTGAGGACAGGAGGGGACGGAGAGTCCGTGAGGGGTGGGAGGCGGGGGCCTCCCCGGGCTGGGCAGAGGCTGCGTGGGGGGCTCGGTGGTGGGGGAGATCGGGGGCCCCCGCGGCATCTCCGACACAAAGGGCGGGGGAGCTCGGCCCGGCGGTCTCTGCAAGCAGTATTGATCGAGGGGGCTCGGCAAACAAAGCAGAAAATCCCAGTTCCCACAAACCAAACCAAATCCCCTGACTAGGACTCAGTCCTCGGATGCCATGGGGGTCTTTGTGGTGGCGTTTGAGGGGGGATCTGCCTGCACCAGCCCGGGAGAACTTGGAGCCGGGTACACCCTTGGCGTTCTCAATGGGGACAAGGTCTCTGTCCTTCTGGGCAGAGCCCATCAGATGTCCTAATGTTCACAGTACCTCTCATGATTCTTCCTGATGTGCTCTAGCCTTTATGCCTGTACACTGAATCCTTTCTGCAGCCCTTTTGAGAGACAGCAGTCATCCAGTCTCTGCTCGAATGCTACTGATGATGATGTGTTTGCTGCTTCACAGTATGGTAAGTTCTGTTGTTGAGAATTTTTGCGTAGAATTGTTAGAAAATTCTTCTAAGTCAAAGCCCAGCTTCCATCAGTCAGGCCTTGTTCTGGCCTCTTGACCCACACAAAGTATGTGTGATCCTTCCTTTCCGTGGCAGCCACGTGTGGATGCAGGCAGCTTGTTATTTTCAATGATGTCACATTCTGGTCCAACCTACCAGTACCTTCTCTTTATAGCAATGTTGACACACATCTGCTCACATCCAGGGTGATCTCCTCTTGTTGGTTTCCCAGTGGTTTGACATCACCAAGTGCTGACTGGACCAGGGAAGTAGGGAGGGGCTTCGGGAGGGGTGTGGGAGAGACATTTTACAATCCATCACAAAAGTTTTTAAGTCACAAAAAAAGCACTGCAGACAGCTAACACAGGAAACACTGTTTTCTCCAATTCCAACATTCCATTATACTATAGCCAACTCCCAGCACTTTAAAAGTCATTTCTGGATTTTTTTTTTTTTTTTGCATTTTACATCCCCAAACGGGCCGGGCTTTTTTTTTTTTTTTTTTTGAGAGCTTTAGGATGGATGCAACGTGTCATTAAACCTGAAAAGGGCTGTTACTTATCTGTAATGGTGTTTTCCACAGGCCTTTCTCCTTACCTGTGCGGGCCCAGGTACTACCTGGATGGTGAATGGGGTTGGGGGGTGCTCCAAGGCCCGGGTAGGGTGGGTAAGCGGCATGTGAGCCCAGCAGGAGGCGGCTGAGGGATCGCTGGAACCCAGCCATGCCCCAAACGGACACCGAGGCCCCGTCTCCACAACCTGGAGGCAGCCCCTCTTTTGCCCCGTACGGTGCTGCACCCCGGGCAGGATTCTTCCTCCACAGCGGCCCGAAAGAGCATTGTGTTAGGGGGCCCCTCAGAAAGGCTTCCCCCGCCTTAGCCTGCAAGAAATGCAGCCTCGGGCTTGGCCATTCTTGCAGCAGAAAGGCCCCGTGTGACTCCGGCACTGGACGGCCCTTCTCTGGGGCGATTTCCCATCTGTCTCTCGGGGAAGCAGGATTGTCTTCTGCACAGGACTTATCTTGTTGGGAAGCAGAGCTGTGAGCTAGAGGCAGGCCCGGCGAGAGGAATGCTCACTCGGCCTTGTGTGTTCTTAATGACCCAGAACAGAGTCCTCAGAGGTGAAAAACAAAACCCTACACCCCCTTAACCCTTCCATGCCCAACCTGGCTGAGAGATTTCCTCATCCTGCTGTGGTGGCATGCAGATTCCTCTCAGGACTGCATCCAGGGGCTGCCTCATGGACCTCAGCCCCAGCAGATGGAAACTTTAGTCTGGCCTGCTACCACTAGGGGTTGGTGGGTGGGGTGTTCACCCTGGTTTTGGAGGGTTTGGAGGAGGGAATTGTCATGCACTGAAAGCTTGGGGAAAAATTTGAGTTGGTAAGCATTTTTCTGAGAGGAGGGTTCTTAAAGGGATCTGAGATCGCCCCAAAGGTTAAGAACCACCTAGCAACTGTTTCACCTTGCTCGGATCTTATCTCTGAGCCCAGCTTCATTATCAGGAAGAATGAGGCTGCTCCAAAGCAGTTGTTGTGATCAAAACAATGAGATAATGCTTTAATATTTGTAAACTGTACAGAGTTCTACAAAGATAAATTATTAACGATGCCAAAGATGGCTCTGTATGTGCGCGCGTGCGTGTGTATGTGTGTTTTGTGCGCGCACGTGCATTCATTTGTGAATGGGCAGTGTGTGCGCGAGGGGGGCGTTGGGATTATATTCTCCATTTTAGGGGACTTCTGAACCCCTCATCTCTCTACCTCAGGGGTGGGGGATGGAGGGAGTGGACGGCAGGGTCTTCCTGCTCCAGCTGCTGTGGTACTCAGGAGACTCGTGGCCTCTCTTGGGCACAGAGCAGGTACTTAGTACACCTTTGAGGAATAATCAAATCAACGGGTAGCTGAGTGGTCTTTTGGCCCAACGCACCTCCCTTCTGGACTTGCAGATACGACTCTGGACCCTTTTTCCAACTTGAATGTAATTATCTCTGGGGTAGAGGCCCCTCAGTCCCCAAATCCTTTCTGATTTCCGTATCTACCTTCGAGGAGCTCAAAGATGAAAATAACCAGAATCCAAGGGTGTTCAGCATCCCATAGAGACGAGGACAGATGAGGTGACAGCTAATTCTCTTCATCCACACACCGAGACAAAAAGGGGGGAAAGTTTGTCTGCGGTCAGGAGACCAGGGTTAGAGCCAGTGCACCGCACCCTCCCATACAGCCTCTTGCTTTGGCACAACAGCACTGTGGCAGCCATGGGGGGGCCCTGCCCAGGCTTCCCTTCGGTGGAGAAGGTTCTGGAAGGAGTGCTCCTAGCTGACAGCCCCCAGCTGCTGTACCTCCAGGAGCCACAGCAGCTGAGATCACAGGCTCCCCAGGCTGCCCCACCCAGCGACCGCGAGATGGGGGCACCATAGCTGGGCCATTCTGCCGGACGCGGGACGTCTCCGATGGGCGGTCTTTGCTCCGGGGCTCCCCATCGGCCTGGTGCAGCCTTTCTCAGAGCTGCGCTGTGTCTGAGGCTCTTCCCACCCCATCCTCCTTCCTTCCCCCTCCTTTCCCAGGGATCAGACCTGTATCTTGGCCTGAAGGCTCTCCCACCTACTCCTGCCCCCTCCCCCTTGATCCTTCACGCACATCACCCCCAATACATCTCCTGAACTTCTGATTCCATGTTGGTGTCTGCTACCTGGAGGACCCGGACTGCCACAGGGACCAACACTCAGACTCCCGTGCCCTCCATCATTTTAGGTAGAACGCTTGTGTGTGCCGGGTCCTGGAGAGTCGAGGGTGAAGCTCGGAGCTCTCGGCTACTCCTTTGCCCCTGTTCCAGAAAGTTGTAGGCACCAGACGCTCTCCCACGCGCCTCTAAGCCTAGGTGGCGCGCTGCCACACTTGGGTGGTCGTGATGCCTGTGACTCGTATTGATTCTTTCAGTTGCTCCTGGGTACAGTCGGACTCATCTCTGCCCAGGGCCCCTGCTGCCAAAGAGGCTGGCTCTACCCACCTGCTTGCCCGGCTGCTCTTGGAAAGTCAGTCCTCAGGCCAGGCTGTGCTCTGAGGCCCAGAGCTCCTTCCGAATGGCCACTCCGAGCATGAATCTGAGAGTTGAATGCCAACCCTGCAAATCTGTACATCGAATCAGAGGCTCCCCTGACCGCCTTCCACCTGATGCCAGGGTGAGCCAGTAGCCTGGGCAGCCCTGCTCTTTAGAGACATGGACTAAAATCAGATTGAAAGGAAGGGAATCAAGGAGAAAAAACATCATTGGAAAACAAAAGAACTGCTAGACTCTCCGCCCGCTCCTGGAAAGGCAGTCACCAGCCTAAAGACAGATGAAGTGGAGGGCGGGGTTTTTTTTTTTTTTTTTTTAAAGGGGGGGGGGGGGGGCGCTAGCTCGG
>NW_006778821.1:2110827-2117512 GCF_000442215.2 Lipotes vexillifer | reverse complement strand
TTTTTTTTTTTTTTTTTTAAAGGCGGGGGCAGAGGTCATTAGCTCGGAGAATGTGTTATATTTGACATAAGGAGGGTGGTAATTTGAGGCTGGAAAGTGCACTCTGGTCCGGGAGATGCAGTCCGCAGATACTATTCGCTGGGGAGAACGGACAGGCCCTCAACTAGGAGAGTGGCAGAGAGGGATGCGTCGCGGAGGTCTCCTGTTCTGCCAGCCATTCACAGCACCTCTGTCCATCCCCCCACCTTTCTGAAGAGGATCCATCTGGGAACTCTCACTTCTGCCACCCCTGGCAACTGCGAAGTCTCACGGGACTGAGACCAGCACCCAGTGACCTGAGCTTCCAAGACAGCCAGTGCCACCCCTGCAGGCTGTTTTGTTTTTTGTCCCCGGAGCCAGGCTTTACTTGGCGGTGCCAGGCTGCGGCCCCATGGCCAAGGATTTTGGGGACAGTACTTTCCCTCGGTTCCTGGGAAGCCAGCCTGAAGTGCGCATCCCCTCTGAGGGGCTAGCAGGGTTATCTGCTGCCGGGAACCCCTGGGCACTGTGGTTCTTCCCAGTGAAGAGAGCCAGAGGCTACGGGGGAGAAACTCCTAGAGGACGTGCTCATTCCGCGGTCCTCATCCACTCCTGCCCGTCCCCCAGACATCGGTTACAGATGGAAGGATGCAAGGGGGCAGCCAGCCAAGCCTGCGGAGAGCTGGGCGAGCTGCCTCGGATTGTGGCGCGCTAGCTCCCAGCGCATCGTCGCCCGGGGCCCTCTGGATCAGAGGCCGGCTCCTCCAGCTGCACTCAAACTTCCTCCACTTCTCCAGGCTTTTCCGGGCCTTCGCTTGGGCCGTGCCCTCAGCCTCAAACACTCTTATCTAACTCCTACCCTTCCTTTCGCTTTCAGCTTAAGCTCCAGGAAGTATGCGTAACCTCCACTGTAAACAAAGCCAAACGTTTTCTTTATCTGGAGGCTTTACTATGCTAATGTACATTGTGAATCTTCGGGGGGCTGGGGGGAGCGCCAATCTTTTCCAGAGTGTTTGGCCACAAAAGGCCTCCGCCGACCCCCTCATATCTATTAACCCTCTCCCTGAGAAGGAAGAGATTGGGAAAGGGTCCTCTGAGAGAAGCTGGGGCCAGGGAGAGCCGTGCGTTTCTCTGCTAGATCCTACTTCTTAGGTAGCAGCCCAGAAACCCCTCTTTCCCCTCAAGACGCGGGGTGGTGGGAGTAGAGTCCCTGTCCCGTGGCCTGGACATTAAGCTTATTAGCGTCAAGGTAAAATCCACACCTGTGCAGATGCTTAATTATGGGCATACGTGTAGCTAAGACACGTTCACATGTTTAGCGTGGGTCAAGTGCATGGTCTGGGACAGCTCTTCTTTGGCCCTTTGGGATAGCTCTGCCAGGCCACGGCCAGCCTGTCGTTTGTTCTGCTGGGCCAGGCCTCAAGCGGGTGAGTGGTCTCTGGCGCGTCCTTTTGGGGCCTGCAGCCCGGTGAGCGCAGCACCACATTGGTTGGGCAGATCCGTTTGCCCCCCCAGATCTGCTGTCTGTGGATCCCAGGAGGCTGCTCGTCGTGGACCAGATCAGTTGGGTGGCCTTGGCCACTGACTCCCGGTTGGGTTAAGGTTTGGCCAGTGAGATGCACCAACGGGCAACCTGGCTGGCAGGAAGAGTCAAGAGGTGGGAGTTTTCATTTCCCTGGCTGGGCTGCAGTTTGGTGCGGGCTACATTTCTATGCCTACAGCAGCCTTCACCTATAGCTCTCTCCTGTTCGGCTAACAGCCCTCAGCCCTCGCCTCTTCAGCCCGGGGCCTGGTAGTAGCTTCCCACTGTTGCTAGTCCCAGGGCACTTCCCTGTCCATTGTGGTTTCTGTAATCTTCCCACACCTCTGTAAATAGCCCCTTTGCTAAACTCTTCCCCATCAACCGGCTTGTTGAGTGCGCCATCCGTTCCCGCTGGGGCCCTGACTCGGGACAGCGAGAGCTGTGCTGTGGGCGGCCTCAAAGTCATCTCACCAATCACAAGACAAGATAGCTTGAGGTCCCTATTGGTCAATTTGAATATGCAAATGCTAGGCGTCAGTTACCTGGGGTAAGCTTTCCGTAACAGTCTAGAGCCTGGCTGTGGACCCCTTGACTCACCCCTGTCGTGCCATTTAGCACTGAACTGGCTTATCTGTGCAGGGTCCCCACTCCTACTTGTCTAGGTGAGGTTATGGGAGGAACATGAGCCCTTTCTCTCCCAACTCTCTGTTTTTTTGAGGTGGGGGAGGACATCGTCCTTTTGGGGGAATGTGATAAAACTGTCCAAAGTACATGAAAATTGGCCACCTAAATTATGAGCTTAAATTCTGGTTTCAGCAGTGTGCTGGTAAATGCTTAACGACTGGCTGCCCCACCCACTTCCTTTCCTGAGCTGCAGCATCTGTTGATTTCCATGATGGAAATACTCCAACCCCGGCCAGTCTCATGCTACTCAGGCGCTGGCTCTGACTGTGGAGCTGGGGAGCGACGTACAATAGCACACCATTAAGTAGCATTTCCACCACACGGAAACACAGATTAGCTAATCTCAGAAACACAGATAATAGAAACGGCAGCAAAGTCATCAGGAAGGCGTGAGTTTTGAGTATTTATCACCGTTGCTTTTTAATATGGTTTATTCAATGTTCAGTTTTTAGTTACTTTAATTGTAATTTAATTTTAGTGATTTTAATTTCATTTGTATTGGGGGTTGCGTTTAACAATTGGCTTACAGAACTCCTGAAAATTTAATGATCAGCTCTCACAAACTGGTACTCTCCAGCTCCAGCACACCATGGAAGCCTTCTATTTGCTCTGTGGCAATGGAAAGAAAAAATTAATTTTCATCAAGACAGAAAACAAAAACAAAGAAAAGCTACGAGTATTTCAATTGCGCCACCTTGTGGCACAACCTAACACTACCACACCCCCCTTGTCCGAACTCCCCCACTTTGGACATGTTGGATCTATATCTGGGGTGACCAAGGGTCCTGGTTTGCCTGGGACAAGTCCTGCCTTATGCCTACAACCTTGGTTTAACTATTAATCGCACACCCTTTTGTTCTCAAAAGCGTCCTGGCTTGAACAATAAATGTAGTCACCCTCCCTGTGTCCCGCTAGACTGTAACTTCCCTGAGGGTAAGGGTTGTCTTGTTTGCCACTGCATCCCTCTGGCCGAATAAGTCTTTGACTGGGATCTGTTGAATGTGCAGTGAAAGTCAGGGCTACAGAAAAACTTGGTTCTTTGGTTCCGTTGACAGTGACTGGGATTTGGACATCTTTTCGTGTTGCAGAGATTTTTATTGTAATGTGGTTGGCCCTGTAATCTCTGACCCTGCAGCCCTCCGCACATAAAAAGCCAGGCGGATAGACGTCAGAGCCTCGTCTCCCAGGGGCGTGTGGCAGCCAGAGGGTGTTGGTCTGGCCATCTGGTGCAGGAACAGTGGAGCCGTGTGGGAGCCCAGCTGGCATGGGAATCCTTGGCTGTCCCCGGCAAACAGCACGGGCAGGCGAGCTGTGGGATCAATAGTAATTTCCTTCAGAAGAACGGCAATGTAGCGCGCTTGGCAATGGTACTGGGCTTTCCCTGGCACGGAGGTCTCTAAATGCACTTGTGCACTTGGTCCTCTTAGCTAGGAAATGGACTTGCAGCAGAATGCTGGACAGGGAAGGAAACAAGGACAGGACTTTCTTGGCTTGGGCCCAAGAGAGATTGCCAGGTTGGCCGTGGAAGCAAGCTTTCTCTGTGCCTGCCTGTCATGGGCAGAAGCCACGTTGACACTTTGAGGCATTGACAGAGTAGAAATCGTGGAAGCTGGAACATTCCCATGGACCTGATGGTACCTCCCATGCAACATCCATCTACTCAGCACTTAGGGAGAGACTTCTGTGTGGCAAGAACAGTGCTCCAGGCTCAGGGGCTCCCTGGGAAGTAAAGGTGATCCCTGCTTCTCCCTGTGTAGACACGGAGAGTAAGGAGTTGTCTGACTTTTCTGAAGCCCGGTGATCAGTACTGAAATAGTGGCGAGTCCCAGGCACCTAGCGGGTGGCTAGAGTCTGGCAAGGATGGGGCAGGCTGGAGCTGTTAATGGAAAGCTGAGCAGGAACTTTGTAGGGATGGGGTACTCGATGCGGTGGTGTACCACCTAGATCCCCCCTTCAGGGGTTAGGGGGGGACTGCTGTCCACTTGGAATTGCCCTTAGCTGAGGGGTGCTGAGCTGCCTTACCCAACGTAATGCCCCCCTACCCCGGGGGGGCCAACTTGTACTCAGTGACTGGTCTTGGCGGGGGGGGGTGGTGGTGGTGGTGGTGCTAGAGCACACACCCTGGCCTCAATTTGAGACACCTCTGAAGGGCCATCCCAGCTCCAGAACTTTTGGTCGGCTGAGGCCTTTGTTGCAGCTGCACGGTAGTTCAACTTCTCTGCCCCATCCTGTGGCCCTCACTCCCTCTCGGGCATTGTTCCCGAGAGCACCCTCCAGCCAACCTCCTAAATACTGGTCTCCATCTGGGGGCTCATCTCCCAGGCAACCTGACACAAGACTGGGAGGGAGGGAGGAAGGGAAGGAGGGAGGGATGGACAGTCCTTCTGAGGGAGAGAAACAGTGTGCAGAGGGTCACGGAGCATGGAGAGCAGGCGTTACCTGGGGCAATGCAGGAGAGTCCGGATTTCCTCCTGCGCATGGGGACCGGGTCTGTGATGGGCTGGTGACAGAGACGGACAGTAAGTCCTAGGAAGGTCAGAGGAGGGAGGGAGTGTTAGGATGGGCGTAAGGAAGATTGGGAAGGGGCTGTGGGCACAGAAGGTATCAGGAAAGTCTGCAGTGCACATAGTCAGAAGGAAAAAAAGATAATCCTGGGAAGCAGGTTCTTGATCCCTAATTTCTGGTGGTCAGCGAGGATTCATGGCCCAGAGCTCTTGCATTCCTGTGCTTCTGACCGAGGTGTAGCCCGTAAGCGTTACTTTTAGCTGCCTAGTCAGACTTTGGGCTCTTCTTAACATAATTTATGTGTTCCCGCAATGAGCCACGTGTCCCCTGGCCTCTTACTTTCTTAGGTGGGTGCTGCGCCCCGTTTGATCTGGAAAAGTGAGGCTTTGAAAGCAGGTGGGTGTGGGTCCAGATCCCTCCCACTACAACATAGTAGCCGTTGTGGAACTAGGGGCAAATGCCTTGACCCTTTAGAGTCTGTTTCCTGCAAAATGGAGATAATGCGTCTAAACGCTTAGTGCGAGGCCTGGCACATGGTAAACGCTCAATAGTTACCTTCATTTTCAGTCCTGCCATTTTGGATTCATTTGCTCTACTTTGTACCCCTTTATCAGAACTGTTTGGTGTATGGGTCGGGGGAGTCACTGCGGGGGCGTGGTGTTGGTAGGAGTGGGAGGGGCAGAATACACAGACAGACCCCACCCCCCCCCAGATAAGTCCTTTAGAGATCCGGCCCTCTCCCAAAGCCATCCGGCGTGCGGGGCAACCTGACAGTGGAAGCGGGCTTGTCTTTATCACCTCCATTTTCCAGAGGGGAAGACTGAGGTCTGGAGGAAAGCTGACTTGGGCAGGTTTCAAAGGACCTGGGGGGCCCCAGCCCTTTGCCCATCAGGTCTTGTGACACCATGTGCAGGTTTCTGTAATTCCCAGAGGCTTACCCTTACTGTTTCTGCAGCTGGTTCTCCCGGTCTCCCCAAAAGCTGTGAAAGAAGCTGCAGCTTTGGGGCATGGGCGGGGCTCCCCATGGAGTCAGGACCCGGGCCAGGAACTGCTCTTGTTTGTTCCTGAGCTCGCCAGAAGGACACCTCCTTCCTCCCCACTGATGTCAGCCGATGACGTCTGGGCGCATTCAGGCCATGTTGTCATTTGTCCCTTGCTCATTCAGCTGATTAAAAGTCATCAATTGTTTTTTAAGCCGGCAGCAGGCGAGCCACCAGGCGCCCTTTGTTATTGCTCGGCCATGCTGTGAGATGCTGTTTAAACTCATGGAGCAAAGCTTTCACCAACCAGAGGCCAAAAGCGTTTTGGGGAGGAAAGAAAATAGGAGAGAAATGAGTGGGCCCACATCTCCGCCAGAAGGAACAATCGGGCCAGCCAGCTGAGGGGCTGGTCCCCCTTTTAGCAACTCCCACGCGGTTCTTTTCAGGGCCTTTCTTTTGGGGTCAGAGCTCCCCTTCATCTCTCTCCCCGGCAACATCATCACCGCTGTGGCTGACAAATGGTTCATTTGGGGACTTTTTCCCTTGTCGCCCCACCTCGGAGTTACTCCCTTGCTTTTTGGCCAGGTCAGTGTTCCCCAAACACAGCTCAATGCCACCCCTGCTCCAGCACCTTCGGTGGCTCCCCACTGCTTATGAATGAGGAGTAAAGCTGTTGCCTGGGACAAAGGCCTTGCCTTCTCCACGGGGTCACCCAGGTCCCCCTCCGACCTTCCCAGCCACTGCGCTTCAACCAGGTTGCACCTCTCAGCCTCCCGCAGACATGACCCTTGCTTGGCTGCCATTATTCGTGGAGCTCCATCTATGTGAAATGATGCACCTCTTCCCCACCCCCCCTCAATCAACATATTGGATTCCAGAGGATCTTTCGAGGACTATTTCGGGAACCCATCTCTGTCCTGGTGTCTTTACTGAGGTCACAAGTCCATGTCCTCTTCTCTGCCCCCCCCCCCGCCCC
>NW_006778821.1:2104680-2110785 GCF_000442215.2 Lipotes vexillifer | reverse complement strand
TCCCCCCCCCCCCGCCCCCGTTTCAACCACATGTGCAGCAGATGTTATGCATGCCTCACCCCCATCCCCTTGTGCTCACATTTTTTTCTTTTCTTTCTTTTCTTTTTTTTTTTTGGCCGCACCGAGGTATGTGGGATCTTAGTTTTCCGACCAGGGATCGAACCCGCGCCCCCCTGCCCTGGAAGCGTAGAGTCTTAACCACTGGGCTGCCAGGGAAGAGCCTGTGCTCACCATTTCTGTTCTCAGCTGCCAGCAACTGTGTCTAGCCACCCAGGAGCCAGGAAGTGCCAGGGGATTAATGCTGCCTGGGAGCAGCCCTCAACCAATGACTTCTGGGAGCTGGTGGATAAACACCCCAGCTCCCTCACCCCGTGGTGGAACATTCTGGAGTGACTGTCCTGTGCCAGCTTTCAGAGGTCCCCAGTGGGACTGAGCCTCGATTGTCCACAGGGTGACCTGCTCACTGGCTGCTTTCACTTCCTGGCCTCCTACCAGATAAACCACTTGTCTTCGTCTCAGTGGCGGCTACCGGGAGACCCAAGTTCAGATGACATGTCACTTTGTTCCGATCCTTTGTCCTTGCTTGTTCGGTCCTGGTCTTGCTGAACCAGCCTCAGATCCCCTGCCTGACCCACAGCAGGTACCCTGTAGTGGGTGCCTGGTAAATGCTGAGTGGCTCCAATCTGTATCAGAAAATCCTCTAAATGAAGTAAGCAAACGCTGTTTCTCTGTGGATCGTTCTCTCTGCTCGCACAGGCCAGGGGCATTCCCACCCCTGCCTGGCCCTCCCCTCTCAAGTGGGCCCACCCCAAAAGCTTTTGAATTGCTATTGAATTTAAATAGAGCCATTCAGCTTTGCCCTTGCCCCTTATTTGGCACACGTGTTAATTTTCTCTCTCCTCTGGGCTCTCCCATTCCCAAGGGTGAAGGCCCACAATCCCAAGGGTTTCCTGTTTGTCACTTCTGCACCCGTGAGGAATCAGAAGGTCTGACTCCATATGAATCAGAGAAGTTCAGTGTCATCGGCAGAAACATCTGTTTTGCCAGCCATAGCTCAGACTTTCCCTGAGTAAGAAACTTACAAGCCAAGGCAAGGCCAAGGCCGATTTTGGTGTCCACGGGGGCAGGGGAGGTGGGATGCAGAGAGACGGGAAGGAAGAAAGGGTAGAACGGCCGGTGGCTATGACCTGCCTTGGCCCCATGAGCTTTATCACCCTGTTCTTGGACTTCAGTGAGAAGTCATGAGTCCCACAGGGGGCGTCTATCACCGGCTGAATGCACCCCCCTTCAGCTGTCGGGCCAGAGCTGGGCTGGATTAGGCAGCGCAGAAAGCTGACAATCACAGGGGAGAAAGCCTTACATGGACAGCGGTTCCCACTGCTCGCCTGCGGGCCTCCCTCTTCAGGTTTCCTTGTCAGATGGGGGAAATGTATCTTGTTCAGGCAAGAAGGACACTGATGCTTTATCTTTGCACCAAGGTCGAAGGGGCACAGTCCAGCTCTCTGGGCCTGGAGTCACTCAAGCACCTGGAAAGAGCATTCCTTCCCCTTCGAGGCACAGTTTTCATTCCCACCTTTTGCTCCAAACAAAAGCCAGGCAGCTGGCCTCCAGCTCCACAGTGGAAAAACAAACTCCAAGCAGGAGTCCCTCTCACATCTCTGCCGGCTTTTCCAGACCGCAAATGGGGACGTGCTGATGAGCAAGAACGGGTGGATTTATGGCAAGACAACAGGAAGAGGTATGGGAAGCAGGAGGTATGGCCTTAAGTGCACCGGGACTGGTGGTGTGTCCTCACCGTGGGTGCTGGCTCGTTGGGCCAGGACCAGGGGGAGTGTCCCTCAGGCTCCAGGCCTGTGTCTCTCCCCAGTGGCCTGGACTCTGAGAGACGTGCAGGACAGGAAAGGCCTTGCTTTCTTAGTGTGGAGCTGCTGTTACCCTGGAAACGGCCCTTCTGGCCTACAGGGCCTAATAACATTCCTCAAAGTTTTTAGGAGTTGTGAGTTTTGGAATGATTACATAAACGTGGCTTTGTGGGCGCAGAGCTCTACACGGGTAATACCCTTGGAGTTGCGGAGAAAAACGCAGCAAAACAAAGGAGAAAATGCAGCCTTGTGGTTTCGAAAGACTGGGGTTGCAGAATCGTAGCTGCCGGATGGGAAACTTCCGTGCGTTTTTCTGCGTCTGAGATGGTAACTCTTTGAGGTGCCTTAGAGCAGTCGGAACTGGGATATAGATGCGGGTATTTTATTTTATTTTATTTTTTGTTTTTGGCCACGCCATGCGGCATGCAGGATCTTAGTTCCACCCGTGCTCCCTGCAGTGGAAGCATGGAGTCCTAACCACTGGACCTCCAGGGAGGTCCCCAGATGCGGGTATTTTAGAATGGCCTTGGTCACGTGCAGGGGTTCCTCTTTCTCCAAGCATTTGCCCTCTGGGTCGCTGCAGCTGTGTGATTGGGCAGGAAAGCAGAAGTTGTCGTATTAGATAAACAGTCAGTAATGAACTGACCACATGAAATCAGTCCCTACTCAAGCATCCCTCCCTGCTTAGCAGCCAAGTCCCTCCCGAGTCCCTGAATCTCCAGGATGCGGGCTACAGCCCAATACAGTGCAGTGCAATTGCGAAGTGAAGTCAATAGCTGCTGGGTTTCTTGAAGTCAATGAAAACGATGCCAGAGAGTTGCTCCCATCACACAAGAAGCCTCTAATTGAGGTCCGGTTGAGTTGACCAGATTCTCAACTGGAGCGACTATTCACAAACAGGGAGCATGATGGGAGTTTCCAAAAGAAGACCCTTTGAAGAACAAAGACTCAAGAGAGACTCGGGCTAACTCATGGAGGCCTTGAACCATTTTGCCAAATGACCCTCTTTACGATGGCATGTGAAATTTAAGGGTGAATTAGAGGTCGTTGTGCCACTAGACGCTTTGGTGGGGCGGGGGGAGGGAAAAGCTTTGAACTCCCAACCAAACTTGTCAGTACTTTGCTACTGTTAAGAATTAGAGCACAGTTGCACTTAGAAGCTCTCTTTTGTTAAAGATGAAATAACTTGTTTTTACGATTCAAGTGTCATTTTTGAGGTGGAGTCCCAGTTAAAAAAATTTCCCCCTATGTACTTGGGAATGTTGATGTCTATTTGAGTGGTTTCAGGGTAAGTGGGCTTTCCCCATGTTGGCTGACCTCAGGTGCCAAAGTCTCCAGTATTTCCAGGAGCTGATGAGCCTGGGGGCTTTGTTGTTCTTTGGTGGGGGGAGAGGGCAAAGACTCAGGAGGATGGAGGGATGTGGGCTGACTGTGCCCCAGCCCAGGGAACACAGCAGGCTGCTCCTGCCTCAGGGCCTTAGCACTTCCCCATTTTAGGGTCCAAAGCTCAGAAACAGGGCATGGAAGCCCAGTCATCTACCAACTTCCTTGACATCACCAATGGGATGTCAGAAAGGCCCCTCCAGCGTGGCCTGGTACCCCCCTCCCCAGCGCCTCTGATCTCCAATCTCCCTCCATCTCAGTAAACAGCTACCCCGTTCGTTCTGCATCAAAGGCCCAAACCCTTCGAGTCCCCCTTGCCTCTCTCTCTTTCTTTACTACTCCACATCTGCTTGGTTAGTAAATCCCATCGGCCTCACTTTCAGAACACCCCCAGACTGTTTTCATGGGTGCCTGCCACCAGCCTGGGTCGAGCCCTGATTTTCCCTCTGCTTTGATTCCCCGCTTGCCTCTCAGCTTCACCCCTGCCCCCTGCAGTCCCTGTCGGGTCATATCATTCCTCTGTTCAAAGCCGTCCAAAGTTTCCCAGCTCACTCAGAGGGAGAGCCTTGCTGATGGCAATTCCATTGTCTCTTGGTGGTATCTTATAAGGCCTGCAGCACCCAGGCTGCCACCTGTCTGACCTCATCTTCTAGTCTCTCTTCCTTGTGTCTCTGCTCTGGCCACACTGCCCAGAACACAGAAGGCTGCTCCTGCCTCAGAGCCTTTGCACTTCCCCTGCCCTCTGCCCGGAATCTTCTGCCCCCTGACACTAGCTGATCCCTTCCTCCCTTCAGGTCTTTATGCAGATGTCAGCTTCTCAGGGAGGATTTCCTTGGCTGTTGACTCCCGCACACCCTGCCCCCCCCCCCCCCCCAGACGCAACCCCCTTGACTTCATCTTTTCTGTTCCCCTCACTCATTCTGCTCCAGCCACACACACACCCTTGCCGTACCTTTGTCTGGAAGGCTTTTCCCTCGAACACCTACATAGTTTCAGTCTTCACTTCCTTCAGGTTTTTGCTAAAATGCTATCTTCCCAGTGGGGCCTTCTAAGAAGACCTTATTTAAAATTATACTCCCATTTTATACTTTACAATGGTGTGTTAGTTTCTGCTTTATAACAAAGTGAATCAGTTATACATATACATATATCCCCATATCCCCTCCCTCTTGCGTCTCCCTCCCTCCCACCCTCCCTATCCCGCCCCTCTAGGCGGTCACAAAGCACCGAGCTGATCTCCCTGTGCCATGCGGCTGCTTCCCACTAGCTACCTATTTTACATTTGGTAGTGTGTATAAGTCCATGCCACTCTCTCACTTCGTCCCTCCCCGTGTCCTCAACTCCATTCTCTACGTCTGCTTCTTTATTCCTGGATGTGGACCATTTTTAAAGTCTTTCTTGAATTTGTTACAATATTGCTTCTGTGTTATGTTTGGGGTTTTTGGCCGCGAGGCATGTGGGATCTTAGCTCCCCGAGGAAGGATCGAACCCGCACCCTCTGCATTGGAAGGTAATGTCTTAACCACTGGACCGCCAGGGGAGTCCCTACTCGGTTATTTTGTTTACTTGGTTATCTTATCTCTGGCCTTACTTTTACCAGAATGGCAGCCTCCGTGCCGACAAGGATTTTTGTTTTTTTAAATAAAAAGAGCTGTTTTGTGGTTTCTTGCTGTATTTTCAGCATCTAGTTCAGTGCCTGGCACAGAGTAGGCCCTCAATATTTGTTGAATATGTGAATGAGTGGGGCTGGGGGCAAATACTGGACTCGTGCGTTGGTAATAAAGTGGGGCTGCCCACACGCAGCCCCTCAACTCCCATGTCTTTGACCGAGGCCTTGCCTGGCCACCCTGATGGCCCCGGGAGTCCTGTACGCAGTGCTGTCAGGAAGGCCTCCCCGCTTCCCACCATGGCTGGAGGGCCCCTGAGCAGAGCAGACAGCTCAATGCTGGGTACCTGGGAGGCGCTCTGGGGAGCGGGTCTCAGGAAATACCCAGGGGAACTTTGGCTAGCACTCAGCTGAGGGGGAGGGTGGAGGGATGACTCGGGGGCATCTTGCTGTTGCTGCTAAGGCTGTTTTCTTTATGCACACTGGCAGGTAAAGCTAGACATAGGCAGACCCTTTTATATCTACCGCAACCCCTAGACCAGCTGCTTGGGCTCTTGCAGATGTTTTAGCTCTGTTTTTGTTGAGTGAAAGGGAAAAAGACACAATAGCAGGTGTCTACACTGGCCGATCCCGTGAAAGCAGGATGGGCAGTCTTACCTCAGAGAGTTCCTAGAATTCGCGTCTCATCTCTCTAGCCCGCCACCGGCCTGCCTGCAGGTTTCTTCTTTTGGAGAGCCTTCTTGCCCTGGCAGTGCCCCGCCCATGCCCGCAGCTGGAAGAGGAAAATTGTTTTCCCAGTCTGCTGCTGTGGGGTATCACTGCCAGCTGGGGTCCTCAGTCCTGGTCCTCTTTTCCAATCATCGGGGGAGAAAACAAACAAACAAAAATCCCTATGCCTGGACCTGACCTCACTCAAATTAAATCCTAATCTCTGAGGATGGGACCCAGGCAGCACTGACTTAATAAAGTCAAAACAAAACAAAACAAAAAAATCACCCCAGGTGATCCTGCGGTGCTGCCAGGCCTGAGGCCCAGGGGGGGACCAGTGTAACCGGTGGAGAGATGTACCCTTGCGCCCTGGATCCGGGCCTACTGATCTTTGCCATTGGGCCCCCTCCCCTTGGCCAGTTTACATCTTGCCGGCTCTCAAGGCCCATCTCTGGCCCTCGCGTTTGCAGAAGGCTTCTGGACACAGGGTCTGATCCCACCGAGGGTTCCCTCTCGCCATGTGCTTGCTTTTTTTTTTTTTTTTTT
>NW_006778821.1:2101776-2104530 GCF_000442215.2 Lipotes vexillifer | reverse complement strand
CCCGTGTCCCCTGCATCGGCAGGCGGACTCTCAACCACTGCGCCACCAGGGAAGCCCACGTGCTTGCTTTTGGATGTGGGTGCTGGGTAATTAATCACTCCTTCCTGGGCCTGATCTGACCCTTGTGTTATTATTTATCTTCCCCGGTGTTTATTACTTTGACTCGAAGCCGGGTTATGTACTCTCTCCTCTCACTTAACCCCACTTCCGTTGGGTGCAGAATCAATGCGACAAAGAATTTGGAGCCGCAAATGCTCCCGCTTGGGAATGAAGGGCGTTGAGAGATGAGAAGGACAGTCCTGGTCCTCTCAGGTCGACTGCGGAGGGCGAGAGCCGCCCATAGATCATTCGATTGCAAGGCAGGCGGCAATAAGGGTTTTTGGAGTCGCACCAAACTCCTGGAGGGGAGCTGGCCAGGAAGAAAGTCTACATTTGGGGCTTTACGCTAGCGTTCAGGTTCGGGAGGGGAGGCCCGATTACATTTGGGAAGCAGAGGGGCACCCCTCAGGGGTCTCCAGCCTCTTAGCACAGGGTGTGCCCACATTAAACATGTATCGATGGGTTGAAGACAGCTCCAGAGGCAGCCGTGGAGCTTCTGGGGACAAGCACACAGCCAGAGGCTGCAAAGAGTGCCTAAGTGCGACCTCCTTTCTTCCTCAGAGTGGACCGGAGCCAGAGGGAGGAAGTAAGCTCTGGAAGGCCACCCAGTGAGCTCCTGATAGAGCCAGGCCCCAAATCCAGCCCAGCTGCCCCTTCTCCTTCTAGGGCCTCCGGCTGCTTCCTGGAAGGCAGGATTATTAAACTGATAGACGCCAGAAGGTCCGTGAACTTGGATGAGAAGAAAATTTACATCTTTCTTTTCACTAACCGCTAAGCGAAATCTAGCATTGCCTTTAATGGACGTAGGAAAGAAACCACAGTGAGATTGGCAGTCGCTGTAACTTTGTCACCAACAGAAATCACAGATATTTTCGTATCATGTTACCGTTATTGCAGATAGTTGCAGATATCATTTACACTCATCATTATTTTGAAATTCTAGTAGTTATTTTGCCTCTCTATTTAATGCATTAAATAAGCACATATATGGCTATATCACAAGATACTTGGATGCCTCTTTCAGTATAATTGGCTTGCTTTGCAATCCATGGTGTTTTATTGTACGCGTTTAAAGCATTATTCTGAGAAGGGGTCCATAGGCTTTGCCAGCCTGTGGATGCCACAGGGGTCGATGATGTAAGAGAGTCCCACCCCTTCTTAAGGACCACCGTCCATAAAACACACAGGACACCTCTTGTGGTAGACTCAGTTTGATGGGAGGGTTAGCGCTCAGCCTTGGTGACAAGAGGGCTGGGTTCCATTGTTAGCTGCTACTCAAGCTCTCTGAACCTCAGCTTCCTTGTCCATGAAATAGGATAATAATTGTCCCCATATTTCCAGGCTGTTACGAGGTGAGGGCACACATGCAGTGTTGGTAGAGGCTTGGTCCAGGGTAAGCGTTCAATACATACTAGTGGTGGTTGCCAAACTCCAGTGTGCTGGCCCATGGGGTCTTGGGTTGGCGAGAATCATTTCTGCTCCGGCTTGCTCTAATCCCCTCCAAGGTACGTCAGGCCCCTGGACCTGGCTTCTCAACTCCCTTTGGAAGTTCTTTCCCGCGTGTCTATCTCGAATTCACCCTCACCTGCTTCTGCACTGCAGCCCCTTTCTTGGACTAAAATAGGGAGCCACGCTTGGCAAACAAAGGCTGGTTATTAATGACAATAATATCAACTTTTTAAAAAAACTTCAGGACTGGAATTCCTGTTGCCTTGTGTCTGGAAAATCACCAGGTGAGACTGGGGAGGCAGGTATGGGGAAACCCATGGTTCATGAGCAGCTGTCCCACCTAACGCACTATCTAAGCCTCGTTCTTGATAGAATCCATCTTTTTAAAGGTAACTGGAACTAGACAGAAACACACGAAAATATTCTGACCCAGGAATTCCACTCCTAGGAACACCCAAGAGAAAGGAGTACACACACCCTCACAAAGTCACGGATGCGAGCATTTGTGGCAACTTTCTTCATAAGGGCCAAAAAATGGAAACAACCCAAATTGCCATCAACAGGAGAATGGATAAATAAATTGTAGTGTATTCATACAATGGAATGCCACCTAGCAGTGCAGGAGAAAGAGCTAGCGACACATGTAACAACAGAGATGAACCTCACAGACATTCGGACTGAACAAAGCCAGGCATGAAAGAGTACCTACATTCTGATTCAATTTACGTGAAGTTCCAGACCAGGCAAAATTAATCAATGGTGGTAGAACTCGGGATGGTGGTTTAAAAAGTGGGGTAGGGGGAGTTCCCTGGCGGTCCAGTGGTTAGGACTCTCCAGAGGGAGCCAGCCCAGCTTCCCCTCTCTCTTATTCTTCCTCTGCTTCCCTGCCCACCCGGCAGCAAATTCCTCAAGGTGACCAACTAGGGCTGACCAACCTGACCTCTGTCTCCGGGTATGCATTTTTAATTAAGCAGGTGGCACATCACAGCTCAGTCGCCTTTCACTAGCAGAGTCTCCTGCCTCTTCCTCTCAACAAATAGCTTCTCCACGGGAGGGAGGCTTTCTGTAAACCCGAACTCCAGGGCTTCCGATTAAGTAACAGCTTTATACCTTGCACCTTCTTTTTTTTTTTTTTTTTTTTTTTTTTTCGTTATTATTATAAAAATTGGAATCCAGAGAAGGCTCTAATGCAGTGTTTACAAAAGT
>NW_006778821.1:2089620-2101307 GCF_000442215.2 Lipotes vexillifer | reverse complement strand
CGTGGCATGTGGGATCCTCCCGGACCAGGGCACGAACCCGCGTCCCCCGCATCGGCAGGCGGACTCTCAACCACTGCGCCACCAGGGGAGCCCACCTTGCACCTTCTTAATCAGGGTGAACCCCAGGTGGTTGACGCCAGGCAGGTTTTTCGAAAACACTGGATCTCAAAGTGTGGTCGCTGGACTAGCAGCCTCAGCATCGCCTGGGAACTGGTTAGAAATGCCAATTCCTGGGCCCTACCCCAGGCCTCAGGATCAGAAGGTCGAGGCCCAGGGCCCAGGAATGGGTGTTTTGACAAGCACTCCAGGGGATTCTGATGCACACTAAGGTTTGAGAACCACTGATCCATTGAGGTTTACAACCTTGGCCTCACATTGGAATCACTTGGGGATTTAAAAATACTGCAGCCTGGTCCACCCCCAGGGATGCTGATGTAATTGGTCTGGGATGCGTAGTCTGGGTCTATGCATTTTTAAAGCTCCCTGGGTGATTCCAGTGTGCAGCCAAATGGAAAACCTTGCATCTAGGAGAAAGCTCTTTTGTTCTATTATCTCCCTGGGCTTCCCGGGGCCCTGGCTTAATGCCTCAAGGATTCAGAGGCCAAGTGGCATTGCACAGGCAGCGCTCACCTGCACACACAGCAGAGAGTGGGCATCTCTTTTTGAAATTGCCTGTGGTGGGAGTGTTTACATCACCGAAATGGGCACATGCTACAGATCAGGGCTGTCACCCCTGGAGAACTTTTGTTCATCATCGGCGGGTCACCACTGGGCTGGTACCCTGATTGGAGAACCCAGGCATGGCTGCAGACGGGGAGGGTCAGGACCCAGGCCAGAGGGCCCAATACGGATTGAAATCAGTGAGGGGCAATCTAGAATCTGCGTCAGCACTCAGGATCAAAGTATGGGTAAACGTGGGGACAGGACGAGCTACGTAATTTGGGGGACATGGAACAAAATGAAAATTCAAGGTTCCTTATTCAAAAAGCAGGAAAAAGGGTGCCGTGAAAGGTACTAACGTAAGAGCCCATCCCACCTCAGCCCTCCTACCAGGGATGGAGAGCCTGGGTGGTTGCTGGGTGGATGGGCAAGGAATGGGGGAGACTGTCATGAGCTGAGCCTCCAAGTCCCCTTTATTATCCTATTAGACTTCACTTACCAAACAACAATCCAAAGATAAAATTGTTCAGCATTTCAAGATGGCCACCGCAGAGCATTAAACCCCCAGCACAGGACCCTTCTGAGCCCAGGGCCCTGTGTGGTCAGCCATGGAGCCGGCCCTGCCTGACGGTACGACTACTGCTCAAAAGGCTTAGTTTGACAAGACTTGCCACTAGAGGGGTTGCCTATGTGTCCTCAGTATTTGACCTCTAAGTCAGAGTACAACCCGGCCAGCTGGACACCCACCCTGGGCGGCGGGAGTCCAAGAGAGTAGATTCAGTGCACGCCTGGACCAAAGTAGGACATGATGTAGCCATTATTGATTTTCCTATAGAGAGCGAACTTTTCATTAAAACAATCACATAAATTATTTAATGCACCCCCGCATAGCAGTCTCCGGTAGTGTATATAACCAAGAGGGACGAGATCAGGCAGGGCCTTGATCCAGAGCATGTGGTCCATGACTTGAGGGGGTTGGGGTCATGACTTAATAAAACCATTTTTGTTTTTTTTTTTTTTTCTCTAGAGCATTGGGATCACACATGGTCCTATCCCTTCCATCTCTGGAACTGCTTTCATGGCAACTTGGGTATCAGGAGCCACTCTTCTTGAAATGAGACCAGCTTCAACTCCATCCTACCCTTATCACCCCTGTTTTAAAAGAGCAAAGTGCTCCTAGGCGCTTTGTCAGTTGTGGGCCACCCCCGCTCTCTTTTTTCTGCCTTGGTCAGAAGAGCAGGGAGGCTGGGGAGCGCAATTGGTAAAATGCCACCCTTTCCCAAAATGTTGCATAAACCCTCCAGAAAGCGACCTTCCGGGGAGCAGAAGGATTGCCTTGGAAACTCTGTTCTTAACTTCTTTCAGTAACTCATTCTCCACTGTTGTGCCAGCCTGGATAGAAAAGTGATTTTTGCATCGAATAGCTAATTATGATCGTTAAGTACCCAGCAGCTTCAAACCTGCTTTGGGCCTTTCGGATTTTTAAAGGGATTTTTACCATTTGGCCTCTAAACATTTCAAATTACAGTACCTTTGAAGGAAACAATTTTTTATTTTTAGACAGTAGGTTATAGGGTAATTCCCTTGCTTGTGTGCTTACTATTTTGGAGATCCTGGTGTGAAAAGAAAAGCCATTCACTTCTGCCCAGGCGGAGGAGGGTGGAGCCCTGCTTGTTGACTGAGTGGCCCCCATCTCTGCCTTTTGTCTCTAGCTGTCTTGTGGGGAGGGCTACTGCACATGGGGTTAATTGCCCAGTCGTAACTCTGGTCGTTAAAATTCAAGAGGTGTGCGCTGTAAGACACTTGAGGTAGATGAACAGTCCCGTAACTTTTTATATATGGCACTCCCCCCATTTGGGTTCCCACACTACTGTTGGCCTAAGCCAGTTAGGACTCAGTGAGCAGGCCCCAGCCAGTCCAGGAGGCCTCAGCCAGGTCCCTTCTTGTCTTCTGTTAACCCTTGTTTCCAGCCACAAAGGGTTTGTGTCTTCAATTACAAAATACACCACCTCCTCCTTTCCCTCTAGTCACAGTTCCAACTTAAATTAAGATCTAATTTTTTTTTATTATCGTTTTTTTCTCTTTCCCAGTGCCTTTCACGCTCCTTTTGGAAGGTTCCTTTTGGAATTTATCTTCTTTGGGTCAATACTACACAGCGGTCGAACTGGAAGATTTTTCACCAATGCAATATAACAAAAGCCACCCCCCCCCCAAAAAAAAAAGAGCCCAGATGATTGACCCTTCTGGTTAAGATTCTTCAAACTGGCCAGCAGCGAACGGCTTCCTCATTGGCTCTGTCGCTTGGAATCCTCCACTTCCTTGTGGTGCCATCTTGTGAACATTCGAGAACGAAATGGAGAATGAGGAAGCTTCATCTGCTTGGGCCATCTGTGGGTCCGCCATCTGTGGGGACGCTCTAATTTCACGGGTTGGGTTCCTTCCCTCATGCAGGACTACAAGCCACACAGATCAGGCTTGTAGGAGCCTTCCAATGATGTGGTTAGCACCTCATTCTCTGTATCTTCTATTCCCTGCTGCGAACTCTGTCATCTCCCTGCCTCTGGATTCTGCCCCTGCCATCCCTCCCCTCCCTCCTGCCCTGTTAGAATGTTCTGCCCTCAGCTTCTCACATACCCCCAGACTCCTTTCTCACTTGTAGAAATCCTATCTCTCCTTTCCAACCCTTTCCAACTCCTTTTCGGCACACAAACAAATCATCTTCCTTAATAGATTGTAAATTTCTTGAGGACAAAAACCAGTGATATGAGCCTTTCTCACAGCGTAACACACCAGAGGAAGCTCTAGAAAGGACCAGCGACAGTGAGCCAGGCCAAGCACACTGCTTTTTTTCTGCCTGATAACCCTTGGGTCAGCCTGACTGACCCCTGAAGGAATTGGAAAAGTTAGGGGAGCAGGCTTCTGGCATCTACAGGAGACCCGCTTCTCTCTTAGAGTTATTTCATTCTCTCCCTACTTTGAGAGAGAGAGTTTTTCCTCCGTTGGTAGCCAAGCATGGGTTCAGGGCCCTGTTTTTATAAATGAGGGACTTATTTGCAGCTTGTTTGACACAGCTTACCAGCAGCTAGAAACACTCTAGCTGGGTTAGTGACATCACCTCCTGCATCAACAAAGAAGGTTTCAATAGAAACTGATGAGAAAAAGCTACCCAGACTTCTTGGGCTCCCATGAGTAAAAAGTCAACAAGGAGAGTGGGGTTCCAGAGCAGCCAGATTCAGGAGTGTGATGCTACCACCAGCCCAGTTCTTGGCTCTGCTCCCTTGGGCAGGCTCCATCTCTAGATCTCTGTGGTTACCCTTGCTGGCTTCCAGCCCACCTTTCCCCAAATCCTGGACAAACATTTCCTTCCATTTCACTGGCTCTGGGCTGCAGCTGGACATCAGAAACATTCATTAGCCTAAGACCCTCAGGGCTGGGGATGTTGTGAGCTGAATTTCTAGGAATGGCCCTTTAAGATCCCATGTCCCCTCACAAGCTGTAAATTTAATGAGATTTCACTCCTATGATTGTGTTATGTTATGTGGCCCAGCTGACCTTGAAAAAGGGAGATGATGGGCCTAATCGAACCACACGATCCTTTAAAAGCAGAGAACTTTCTCTGGCTGGTGGCAGAAGCCGACAAAGAAGGAAAAATCCTAGAGATTCAAAACAGGACAACTTGACGTACCCTGGCTGGTTTGAAGACAGAGGGGGCCCGGTGGAAAATGTGAGGAGGAACTAGGTTCGGCCAACAACCTGAAAGAGCTTGGAGTGGATCCTTTCCCAGGGTTTCCAGAAAGGGACGCAGTCCCGCCGACACCTTGATTTTAGCCTTGTGAGATTCTAAGCAGAGAATCGGGCTGAATGACTCTGTGCCGGGGTTTCTGACCCATGGAAACTGTGAGCTAATAAATGGATGGTGTTTTAAGCTGCTAAGTTTATAATAATTTGTGATGCAGCAAAAGAAAACTAATATGGGGTTAAAGCCAACTCCATGCCAGACACGTAGTTGAGAATGGAGGCAGTGTGGTCTCCTGGGTAGGGTTGCCAGATAAATAAAAATACAAGACTCTCAGTTAAATTTGAACATCAGATAAATTTACAATGTTGCGTTAGTTTCAGGTATACAGCAAAGTGATTCAGTTATGCTGAATATATATGTATATTTATACTGAATATATACACATATATAATATATACATTCTTTTAAAAATTCTTTTCCATTATAGGTTATTACGAGATTACTAATATATTTTTAAGTATAAGTATGTCTCCATTTTGAATTTCAGATAAAGAATGATTTTTTTTTTTTAGTGTAAGTACATCCTGAGCAATACTTGGGATATACTTATACTAAAAACTGATTCATTCAACAATTGAAAAATTAAACAATTAATTGAAAAAAAAACCAACTGAGATTCAAATTTCACAGCCCAAGTCCACATGTAGGCACTCTGGTCGACAGCTGACCTCCTAGATGACAGCCAGCATCCACCGCCAGGCCTGTGCGTGTGCCATCTTGCATGTGCAGCCCAGTTGACCCTCCAGAGGACTCCACCTCCAGGGAGCACCTGATTGCAATCATAAATGGTTGGTTTATGTCACCACATTGTGGGGTGGTTTGTTATACAATAATAGATCATTGAAACAGGGAGAATGTTCTCTTCATGGATATGACAGCTATTTTCAGGGGGATAAGCAGGACTTTCTTCCCCTTACCACCGCTCCCTCCCCACCTTGAAACTCATTCCTTAACCATTCGACACCACTGCTGGTGAGCTGAACTTTTCACATTCAAAAATGTGGCAGCATAGCCGCTGAGGGCAAAGGCAGATCAGTCAGACAAATCTTGGCTTCTATTTGACTTCCTGCAAATTACTCCACCTCTTTCAGCCTTGGATCACCCATCTGTAAAATGGGAATGATGGGCTGCTCCCCTCAATTACAGCACGGTTGTGAGGCTCCCATGAGAACATAGAGTGCCTGGCATATAATAAATGATTAATAAATGTTAGCTATTGTTATTATGACTAATGACCTGCAGCAGTGATTTTCATAAAAACTTTATCTAATTATTGGCAGGAAGAACCCTAGTTTAATTGTCATGTATCCAAAGCCATTGTTGGCGGCAGCGATTTCCCAGCTTGTACCTGGTGCTTGGTTTGTAACCCCCGACACTCATCACCTGGGTCACCTTGGGGCACGTTTGGCACTAGTTGAGCTTGGAGGATTCATTAGGAAGTCACACTATCAAAGGTGAATAGCTTTCTTTTTTTAATGATTTAGGTGGGTGTTTAGTTATAGTTGTCTTAAATTAGAAAAAAATTCTCCTGGTAGAGATTACTGTAGCCCTGCTTGATGGCCTGGAACCATGGTGGCACCTTGGTCACTTTGTTATCTCGAAGTTACCCTGTCCCTGAGGGATCCCCGAGCAAGTCTCTGAGCAGGGGTGGGAGTGGGGGTCTTCTAGTTGGAAATTGTCCTGATCAGCTCAGTTTCATGGGAGGATCCCTTCTATCCCCAGTTCCATTCAATGTTAAAGCTACACTTCCACCCCTCACCAGCAACCAGAGAAGTTACACGCCAGGAGTCCGGGAGAAGTAACGTCGATGGAGAAGTTTTTCTTAGATTGAAGTTTAGTTGTTTTATAATGATGTTTCCGGTGTACGGCAAAGTGATTCCGTTATACATATATACATATGTATATTTATTCTTTTCCCATATAGGTTATTACAAGACATTGAATATAGTTCCCTGTGCTACACAATAGGACCTTGTTGTTTATTTTATATATACTAGTTTGTATCTGCTAATCCCAGACTCCTAATTTATCCCCCCCTTTCCCCTTTGACAACTATAAGTTTGTTTTCTATGTCTGTGGGTCCGTTTTTGTTTTGTAAGTTCATTTGTATCATATTTTAGATTCCACATATGAGGGATATCACATATTTGTCTTTCTCTGCCTGACTTACTTCACTTAGTATGAGAATCTCTAGGTCCATCCGTGTTGCTGCAAATGGCATTATTTTGTTCTTTTTCACGGCTGAGTAATATTCCATTGTATATGTGCACCACATCTTCTTTATCCATTTACGTGTCGATGGACACTTAGGTTGCTTCTATGTCTCAGCTACTGTAAATAGTGCTGCAGTGAACACTGGGGTGCATGCACCTTTTTGAATTATAGTTTTGTCCGGATATATGCTCAGGAGTGGGATTGCTGTGCCAACTACAAATTGGCACATGCCGTCTGCTCTACAAGGATTAAATCATGAGCCGCTGCAGCTGCTGACCTTCAACACCCCCCTGAAAGGATTTCAGGGTGGAGATCAGGAATGAGGCCCTCTGTGCTCTGGGAAAAACTGGCAGAACAGCTCTTCAGAGAGTTAGATATTTTCAGGAGAAGATTTGATGAGCCCAAGTCTTGCATCTCTTTGTATCTAGGAAAGCACTAGAATCCTTCATGGTGACGTCTGCTCCTCGTGACTAGCAGCCAGCCTCTGCCAACATGTGTGCTTCACTGCACGTCCCCCTTCACTAAAGTCACACAGAACACTGACCTTCCGCCTGCCTCTCTGGAGCACTTCCTCAGAGCTCTCTGAAGTGCCGTCTCCTGGGCTATTGTCCTCATTTTGCCCCCAGTAAGACTTAACTCACAATTCTCATGTCGTGCATTTTCTTCATTCGACAGCTGGATCATATGGTAACTCTATTTTTAGTTTTTTAAAGAACCTCCATGCTGTTCTCCATAGTGGCTGCACCAATTTACATTCCCTCCAACAGCGTAGGAGGGTAACCTTTTTTCCACACCCTTGACAGAAGTTTTGGAACCTGTGCTGCCTCTTTTTGGGGGTGTTCTTCACTTTCTTTGGATTCACTGACACCTTTGTGAATCTAATGAAAGCTATGGACCCATTCCCTGGAAACAATGCACACATGCATGCACTTTTGCTGATAATGTCAAGGAATCCTGAACCCCTTGAATTCTGGTGCATGGCTTCTAGGCTACAGATCTTTGCTTTGGGTATTCTGAAGTCTGTCCCATGGGAAGCCACCCCAGCGCGGAGACCGCTTTTGGTCCCCACAGAGTGAGTTTCCTTGAACGGCATCTAGAGGTTCTCCATCAGCCTATTTCGAAAGAAGTTGAGAAAGTCTCTATGGTTGTGCAGAGGTGTACCTTGCTCGCCCTCATTGCCGTATAGCAGTGCGCGTGTGGGTAGAAAGCCTTGTGTTCTGTTGGCTGTGTGTAACGTGAGAATATTGTTCATGATATTATATTTATGCTAATCCATGGTGGAAACTTGCCTCCTTGATCTGCATGTTAAGAATACTTGTGCTTCTCCTGATTGTCGGCTTTGCTTTTACATCACCAGCTCTGTAAACCACAGTGTGACCCAGCTTCCTTTTTCGCATGGGTTGCTAGGGAACTCAGCCTCAAACTTGTGTTCTGCTTCCAGTATTTTTGTATAGTCTCCTCACTCTTAGCTCCATCTTACTTTCCTTTCCTTGTTTTCCCTTTATCTCCTTTGTTCTTATTTGTCTCTTATTTACTTGTAATTTATTTTATGCTGTTCTAGTGTATGCATCTTTGCAAACCTTAAATACATCTTTGGAACAAGGCAGATATAAATCAATAAAAATGCATAGTGGCTAATGGAAGCTCTGGACAGCTTTCTCTTTGTGAAAACAATTGTCCCTGAATATAGAGGTCTGTTTCACGGGGATGTGGAGGGCAGTTGAGGAGGGAGGTGAGAGAAGAAATGAGGAGAGCCTTGAGGAGTCTTTAAGCAGAGAAGTGCACATGGCTAGGAAATCTACCCTTACTGGACTAGAAAGAAGTGCAGGTCATTGAATTTGGACTTTTTCCCCCTATCTTCCATTAAAAACAATAATCACAGCCCTCCCCCACCCCATGCTGGAAGATATGTATTTTAAAAATAAGGTGATCTTAAAAAAGGTATTTTATCATGGAGAATTTCAAATATACCTGGAAGTAGATTAAACAGAATAGTGAGCCCCCATGTACCGCTCACCCGGCCTCAATAACCATCAATCCATGGCCAGTCTTGCCTTATTCATGTGCTTCTCCTGTGTAGTTATGATTTTTAATTTTTAAATGAAATATATGTGTGTGTGTATATATATATATATATATATATATATATATATATATATATGTACATCCTGTAAGTAGACACTGAGTTTTCTATCAAGTAAAGAGTGTGGCGGCTCTGGGCTCACAGCAGCCTCTGAAGGCTGGAGTGTTGGTCCCAGCCCCTCACCCCCGCATCCCAGCTTCCGCTGTCTTCACCTGACAAAGCCGTCCGCTCCATAAATTGTCTCAGGCCACACCGTGATTGTCAAAGACTCTTTCAAACGGGGGAAAGGAAGGCGCCGCTCTCCCTGCCCGGCTGTCTGATAATCACTGGGCTAGAAGACAGCCGCAGAAACAGCTTGGAGAAAATACTTTATTCAGTAGCATTTATTCTTCAAACACTGAGTTTTACTTTCTTCAAACACTTTTAATTATGGAAATTTTCAAACATAGTCAAGAGTAGAGAGAATAGTGTAATGAACCCCCGTCATGAATCCATGACCCAGCTTCAATAGCTCCTCCCCCCCACATTGTTTTTTCTGGCCGCCTCACGCGGCAGGTGGAATCCTAGCTCCCTGAACAAGGATTGAACCCTCGGCCTCCGCAGTGGAAGCACGGAGCCCTAACCACTGGACCACCAGGGAATTCCCTCCTCCAGCATTCACGAAGAAACGAGCTTGAGTTTCAAGATTGCCGGTTCATCATTTGTCTTCCCTCTTCAAACTCCATCATAATGGTCAAAAAGTAAAAATAGAAAACATAAATATGTTGGGGGGTCCTGAGGGGAAGTGTGACTACAGATGCACCAATTTTGTAGTCATTAAAGCTGGGTGATGGGTCCATGGGGGATTCCTTACAATATTAAAAATACGTAATTGTAGTAAGATACACAAAACATAAAATTTACCACCTTAACCATTTTTAAAAAAATTTTTATTTATTTATTTTTGCTGTGTTAGGTCTTCGTTTCTGTGCGAGGGCTTTCTCTAGTTGCAGCGAGCGGGGGCCACTCTTCATCGCGATGCGCGGGCCTCTCACTGTCGCGGCCTCTCTTGTTGCGGAGCACAGGCTCCAGACGCGCAGGCTCAGTAGTTGTGGCTCACGGGCCTAGTTGCTCCGCGGCATGTGGGATCCTCCCAGACCAGGGCTCGAGCCCGTGTCCCCTGCATTAGCAGGCGGATTCTCAACCACTGCGCCACCAGGGAAGCCCCACCCTAACCATTTTTAAGTGTCCAGTTCAGCAGTGGTAAGTAAGTAGAGTCACGTTGTTGTGCAGCCAATCTGCAGAACCTTTTTCATCTTTGCCAAACTTGAAAACCTTTCATCTTGCAACTCTATTCCCATTAAACACCAACCCTTGCACCCCCTACCTCCCGTCCCATTCTCCCCGCCGCCCAGCCCCTGGCAACCACCTTCTTTCCACTTTCTGACTCTGTGATTTTGATTACTAGGCACCACACGTAAGTGGAATCTTACAATATTTGTCTGTTTGTAACTGGCTTATTTCACTTAGCGTAATGTTCACTCTACATTTTGTCTACTTTTGTACATACATGAAGTTTTTCATACTGAAATGTTACATGAAAGCGGGAGCTTAGCTGGGAAGCTGGGAAAGGTGTTATCAGTTGCTCAGAAATTTGGGGAAGATGTAAAGGAGGTAGGACCCTCACAGTGGTGCTGAAGATCCCAGAAATCTACACAGGAGAAAGAGAGCTCTCCCTCTAAAAGGTGAGTTTTCTGGAAAACTCTGGAACAATCCCAAGACCAGAGGCAGCAAGGGCTGGAGGAGGGAGGATGAACTGTGGGACTATTGGTGAGGCTGTGAGTTAAAGGCTACTGATGTTTGCCTCCAGGCTAAAGCCGTGAGAACAATTCTCCAATATGGGGGTTGTCACCCAGGAAACAAGCCCCTCCCGCAGTGGCTGGAGAAAAGGGCACGCATGGCCCAAGTTGGTGGACGGTAGGCAAGGCAGTCCCTACGCTCGGAGAACATGCTAGCAAGTGTCAGCAAGGAAAGGTGGCTTGATCCAAGTCCTTCGTCACCGAAACAGTCCTGAGAGTCCAGGCTTCCATAACCAGAACTGGCTTTCCCTGTCTTGAGAGCGGGCATTTCTCACTGGAGCTTAGAAAATGCCCACCAGCCTCCACTGTAGATAAGCCTAGAGCTTCGTGTATAATAGGAACAGACAGTACAGAATTATCAAACGTATTCGAGGAAAACCAACATTGTGAAAGAGAGGCACCAAACTAAACAAACAAGAGGACTAATCCCCACAGAATTCTCCCAGGATATGGAGAGAGATTTCAATTAAGTAAAAGTGCTATCCATAAATAAAGAGCTGATTGCTGTCAAAAGAATATATCAGAGTTCTGGGAATGAAAAAAAAACCTGCTAACATCAGAAGCTCATTGGATGCGGTAGCTGATTGGCCATGGGCAGAGACTGAACCGATGCCTAGGCTGAAAGATTCTCTCAACAGGTACAAAAAGATAGGGAGATTTAAAAAAAGAAGTATCAGAGAAAAATTAAGAGACATGGATCAGGACCTGAAATTCACATATTGATCTAATAGGAATTTTCAGAAGCAAAGAACAGAGAGCTTGTGGGAGAGGAAATTATCAAAGTAATACTAGAATAAACAGCTTCCCTGAGCTGGAGAAAAACTTCAATCTTTAAATTTAGAGAGCAGACCAAGTGCCCGACAGGAAGATTTATAAAAGACCTGTGCCTAAAGGCATGGCGATTTTGAACTCCGAGGGTAATTACAAAAGAAATCCACATTTTCCAGAAAGATAAAAAATAGTAACCTAGCGTGAAACACCTCAGCTGGAAAGCTAGAAGGCAATGTTGCATTTTCTTCAAAGTTCTGAGGGAAGATTATTTTGAGATTTGAATCCCATACTTAACACCAGCCAGGGTCTAACCAGGGAAAGA
>NW_006778821.1:2072093-2089451 GCF_000442215.2 Lipotes vexillifer | reverse complement strand
GGAAAGAGGGACCAGGGGCTGCATCTCTTTGGAGGCGGGAACGTCAAGTTTCTCCCTTTCTCCTGCCTTCTCACCTCCCGCCAGGGCCTCCTATTGGCAGAACCTACGAGAAAGGCAGCTGAGAAATGTCGTTTGCTCTCTCCCAGCCCCGGCAGTACACAGTTGAGTTTAAAGGGGCGGGTATAGTGCTGAGACAAGTAAGTGTATTCAAGTGTGGGATCATACGAAGGATGTTTTCGGATACAGAAGGACTTGGGAAGTTTAACACTTTCTGAATGAATTATTCGAGGTGTTCTCCATCAGACCAATCCAGTGAACCAATGGAAGAAAGAAGACAGAACTGTCGGACACAGCAAAGACCAAGACAAATGTCCTGTGTCTGTGGCGTCCCCTGTGAGGGAACCAGTGTCGTGCAGAACGTCCCAATTCAGCTGCCTGTTCACTTTCTGTGGAGAAGCTTGATGGGCGAGGGAGGGAGAGCGGGTGAGTGAATGTGCGGGAAGGTGGCCTCTCAATGTTGTTTCATCAGAGGTTGAGATGCGGTGGAGGTATCGGGTCTTCCCTGGGAAAATACTTGATCCTGATCCCATCGCCTTTCCCCTTTTAGCAAAGAAGGATGAGCCCAGCAGTGTTCAGGGACCCCTCTGCTGGTAGCATCCGCACCTGGGCCTCCTGTGCTCTCGTTCTGGCCTCTGGCTCTTTGGTGCCCACTGCCCAGCCAGCCTCTCTGGCCCTGCCCTGTGCTCTCCCCAACACAACCTGCTCTGGGCTGACCAGAGCTGCATCATTTGCCATTTAATTTGCACTTTCATAGGAAATAATAGATTAACCAAAGGAATGAAGCACTGACTTTAGACTTTCAGGCTATTTATGGCCAGTGGAAGGGAGGGAGGGCTATTTCGGGACTTTGCAAATTGTTCCAGAGAGGCCACGGTTTTATATAAGCATTTCCAGGCAGGAGAGTCATGCAAAGACAAGAGAGAAATGGAGGTTGGTGGAGAGCTGGTTAGGGAAGGATGGGGACGGTGCAGGCCCTCTGGATGCCACCTGATGAAAACCACCTTAAAAAAGGATCTTAAGAAGCTCAGGTAATAAAAACACGGATTTCCCAAATGTGCCAGGTATTGGTAATTGCCTACCCCTGACCATTCTTCTCTTTTCCTTACTTCTTGTCTTAGTCTACTCAGGCTGCCACAACAGAGTGCCACACACCAGGTGGCTTAAACAGCAGCAGTTTATTTTCTTACAGTTTGCCAAGTCCAAGATCAAGATGGCGGCACCTTGGCAGGGCTGGTTTCATTTGGAGATCTCTCTCCACGGCTTGTAGATGGTCACCTTCTCTCTGTGTCTTCACATGGTCTTCCTTCTGTATGTTGTCCGTGTCCTAATGGTGTCTTCTTCTAAGGACACCAGTCAGATTGGATTAGGGCCAGTTCTAATGACCCCATTTAACTTAATCACTTCTTTAAAGACCCTATCTCCAAATACAGTCATACTCTGAAGCACTGGGAGTTAGGACTTTAACATATGAATTGTAGGAAGACACAATAAGCCCATAACATTCATAGAGCTCCGATTTTATGGATGACGGCAATGTACCCAGCTAAAAACTTAGATTTGCCAGGCTCGACTGTAGCTACTGGTCAGTGAAATGTTAAGCTGGAGTTCTTGGGTGGGACTTCTCAGCTTGGGAGCCCCCGTCTGCCCTTTCTCTTTACCCTGCCTGAAATTCTGCTGTGATGGCTGGAGGTCCAGTGGCCATCTTAAGAGCCTGGGGTGATGGTAACCCCCTCAGAACGAAAAAGAAAAGGGCTGGGTCCTTGGTGGCTTTATGGAGCAGCCATACCAGCCCTGGATGGCCCACCTCTGGACTGATATTACAGGAGAGAAAAAGAAATCCCTCTCTTTTTTAAGCCACCAGTTTTCAGGCCTGTGTTACTGTAGTTGAACATAATATCTAATTGTCAGGGCAATAAGTACTTTCATTTTCCAGTCCTAGAAACGTGTTCCCTGCAGCTTGACAGGGCAATCTGTAAGGTGGGGCCGGGCTGGAGAAGCATCAGGTTGGGGAAACCGTGTCTCCGCCACTGATGGAAAAGAGACAGAGAGCGACGCTCCGCGCGGGTGACTCCGTAGCTGAGAAATTGGCAGGCGGCGTTAGCCCCTCTGAGGATCTCGAAACAGACGGCGTTTGAAGTGGGTTGGGGATGCCATCCTGCGTCTTCTGAGAAGCACCTGAGGATAAAAGCTCTGGAAGCTGAGGTGTCTGTAAAAGTGACATGCCGAGAATCACTGAATGGCTGTGAAGGCTCCTCGGGCCCTTTACGTTCCCTCTGTGTAGAGCAGAGGGCCCCTCCGCTCAGGCAGACGTTGTCCTACTCTCGAGGGGTCAGTGTGAGTGGCGTTCGTCTGGTGGGGTGTCACCGGTGGGGAGGGAGGGCTGTCGCTGCATGGGGCACGTGGGCAAGGCTTTCAGTGGCATCTTCTCCCTGGGCATGCACTCAACATACCAAATGAACCTGGGATTCGTACATGACAGCAGGGAGATAAGCAGGGAAGAAAAGGCACATGAGGGCGATGATGAATATTCTATTTGTGACATTTTTCCTGTATTCAGTCAAATAGAAGAAAGTGTTCAAATAACGAGCAGTCACTTTGGTGGCTAGTGTGGCAGTTCCTTGGTAACGCAGCACTTAACTCGCTCCCTTCTGAGGAGGGGCGGCCTTTCGTGGGGTGCTGGGGGCAGGTGGGGCAGGGGCGTGGGAACAAGGTAGAGATTCTGGGAGAACGTTCCACGCCCAAGTCTGCCCCTGACTTTTGCTGGAGGGGGGCCCTGAGCCTCTTTCGCTCTGCTCTTCCTCCCATGGAGAGAATGGAAAGGAAGGTGTTCTGCGGTGGGTGGGAGGAACCAAATAGGGCCCTGGTGTGTGAGGGGGATATGAGTCCTAGGATGGATACAGGGATGCCCAGTCCTGGGCCTGACCCCTGGCCCTGAGCCCTGGTCTGTTCCTGCTTTGCCACAAAGGCACACATACCAGCTGTGCGTTGTTCTGAGGCGGCGTCTGTCTAAGCTTGGATGAAGGAGTTGATTCGTGATGGGGGTAGGTATGAGAGAGAAGGAAAGGAAGTCGACACGGAATGTGGTACAATGCGCAGATGTCCCACTGAGGACCTCTAAGAGATAACATAAAGCTTGCTCACTGGGTCAGGGGCACGAGCCACCAATTCTGTCCAGCAGCAGGAGCGCCAACCCTGCAGCCCTTCAATTTCCCCAGCACGCAGCCCAAGCGTGCTCCCGTGCACAGGAAAAGCCCTTGGGCAGAGCTGCAGACGTCTTCAGTAAAACACTGGTGGTGTGGGATCAGCCAGCGCCAAGGGGTACGGATGGGGCGTTGGGAGTGACTGCTTCTGTGCTTGGGCAGTGTGTTGCCTGGGTGTGCGTACAGGTCTGGGCCAAGTAAATGCTATCACATACACCAGTTTGTTTCCAGATCCATCCCTGCCTTTTCTAGCCTGCTCTGTCTCAAGGGGAACTGCATTTCCCTGCCCCCTTGCTTTCTGACTTCCTGGTATGTTTGGCCAACAGGAGACACTGATGGAAGTCCCAGGGCAGGAAGAGGGAAGACACCAAGGTATTTCTCCCTACATCCCTGCAGCAGCTGGGTCTCATCCACAGCTTCAGTTTCTTTCATAGACTGTGGCTGCAACTTTTGCCAGGTGGCCCCAGCTTCTAAAGCTGTATTTCTACCACCCCCTCCTTTTGACTTTCTAGCTGGAAATGTGGTTGCATGGCTGGTCTCGCCCTTTTGCGCCTCTGTCATTGCCATGAGAAAGTATTTCCCCCTGTAGCTGCCCCTCGTCCTGGGACCCAGAGTCAGACTTGAGCCCAATCTGTGATGAGGAACCACACCCGGGCAAACTAGCAGCCAGAAGCAGAGCTTCCCAGTCGAGCCCAGCTGAGATTAGCTGACCTAAAGACGTAAAAGCAAGCATAAATGAGTGTGGTTTTAAACTACTAAGCTTGAGGTGATTTGTTATGCAGCAAACGCTGACTGATAAACACCACCCATTCTCAGCTTCCTTTATAACAAGCACTGCTGTATCATCAGGGAAAGCTGAAGCATGAGAGAATCATCCAGGGTAGTTAGAGAGTTCAGGGAATACGAGATAACATTTTGCTGAGGGGCCATTACGTGCCAGGCACTGTGCAAGAGACTTTGTGTGTGTTTATGTGTTCTTCAATTCTCGTGAAAACCTTGTGAGATGTACACTGTTTGCACCGCTTTACAGCGAGGAGAATGAGGTTGAGCACCGTTGATTCTCATCACCTCTCACCGGCTTGTCACACAGATGCCCATTCGTTCTTTGGTCCAGGTCTCTGGCCACGCCCACTTTTCGTGGCCATGCCCCGGAACCACCCGCCATCCCTCACCCTCTGTGGGTGGATACTCAGCAAACGTGGCTCCGTTAAGTCTCTCCCTGAGAGCTGCCAGATCAAAACTGCTTCCCAGGGATTCAGCCATTCCTGGGAAACTTTGAGTGAATTTATTTCCCCAGGATCTGTTCATCATCTCTCTTTTAGGACATTTCCTACAAGGATGAGATGAGGTCCGTTGAATGCTAATCACATCCAGTGATGTCTGCATGACATCAAGACTGTAGCTTTGTCTGATGCTTCACATTGATTAGTAACTCAAATTAATTCACTTGGCAAATAATTACTGCTCTCCCACTTGGAGGCAGGCGCCATGTGAGAAGCTGGGAAGGCAAAGATGCATAAGTCACAATCTAACAGAAATTAGAATTTTAAGGATCTCATTTTTCATTGGGTATGGCTACCTAAAATATGCGTATGGTTTTTAGTTCCCTCTGAAGAAGTAAAACCAAGTGACATTTTGGGGCCACCCGTGTCTCTTTGGGGAATGATAACCCAAAGGAAAAGTCTGCTGCAGACGGAAGATGGGCATTTTCTCTCTCTCCGCTCGCATATGCATATGGTCCTCTGAGTAATCAGTAATGGTTGGATGCTTTTCCTGAAAATTCTGCTTAACCTGTAATAAGAATAGTTTCTTGTTTGTTTTCTCTGTTGGTTTTCAAATAGAAGATGAGGCAAGTTCTGTATGGGCAAGTCTTATCTTTATTCCAGGTGACCTTCCCAGGCCATCAGCAAGTTCTGTAATTCGGGGCTGGGGAGGGGGTAATGGGAATCTCCTGACTCTGAAATCAACAGCCCGTTGCCAGTGTGGATTAATACCCTCTGAAGCAGCATTCTGCAAATTGCAGACCACCAAAAGCCTCCTCCAAATCATGAGGGGAGGGCTTGGAAAAGTACAGATGCCTTGGCCATACCCCAGATTTACTGAATCCAAATCTGGGGGGCTGGAGTCAGAAGAGCTGCATTTTTAATGTGTCCCCAATCCCCCTGCCCCCGCCCCAGTGAATCTCAAGCACACTAAACTTTGAGGTCATACTCTCCTGCTTCATTGCAGCTTGAATCTCACCCTAATATTGTCCACTTAGCGTTCTGATTCTTGGGGGGGAAAATCTAGAATTTTCTCTTCAAGGTCTAGAAGCACACATTACGAAAGGGAACGGATACTGTTGCAGTTATCTGTTGCTGCCGAACAAACCATCCCAAAGCTTAGTGGAATTAAACAACAGTTTATTATTATCGCTCATGATTCTGTGGTGGTTTTTGCCTGGGGTCTCTCACAAGGTTGCATTTAGAACGCAGCTGGGGCTGGAGTCATCTGAAGGCTCGACTCCACTGAACCTTCAAGGTGGCTTCTGCACTCACGCGTCTGGTGCCCCAGTACTCTTGCACATGACATCTCTCTCTCTCTAGCAGAGTAGCCTGGACTTCTTTCCCAGTGGCTCAGGGCTCTAAGAGGCAGGAAGTGGAAACCTCCAGTTCTGTTAAAGGTAAAGTGTACAACCAACAAAGCTCACGTCTATGGAGTTCTACTGGTCAAAGCAGTCACAGGTCACCTAGATTCAGGAGGTGAAGGAATAGACTCAACCCCTCAGTGGGGAATGGAATGGACATGGCTGGCTCCACTCCACAATTTGTGGAGCTGAGCGCAAAATAAAAATGTAGGGCCCCTTGTTCGAAGAAGCAGGAAAAAGTGCTGTTACAGATACTTAAATATAAAGCTTTTCTCCTTTCTCTCAGGGTCTTTCCCTTGACCTGTCATGCTGTTTTAAAATTTTCTATTTAATGTAGTTCTAAGTAAAGAAAAATTAAAAATTTAAATGATTAACATGAATTTACCATTTATCTATATCTTGTGCAATGTCAGTTTTACGTGCAAATGTAAGAGCATCGAACTCACGCAGAATCGGTGAAACTACACAATTTGTGTTTCGAAGCTTGTACACCCATATGCATTTCGTTCTTAGCCGAACAGAGGAAACGCTGCACAAAACGAACTCGACTGTTTTACTTGATACGCACGCATTCTGCCAGCACTCTACCTTCTGCTCACTGATAAACAAGGAAGGGGAAGGAGTGAAAGAAAAGGAACTCCGAGGTGCCTTGTCTTTCCCTTTTCTTCTACGTACATCACCATTTTCAGGGTGAGTGGTTGGCTAACACGGAAGTGACGCAAGAAGGAATATGATAGGGCTCCTTGGTCGTTTGTGTTTCTTCAAACGCCGGTACTTTCTTTCTGCATCTGGAGCAAATACTGTTTCAAATGGAAAGCATGGCCTCTTAGGGCTGTCAGCTCCCCCACTTACTCAGCTGTAGACGTCACATACTCACTTTGCATTTGCGTTGAGTCTCACTGAACTCCCACGCCTTGTGGGTTCGCCAGAATTCTGTGCTCATGGGGCATCGTGAACCCCAAGGCTAACGGGGCAATAAGAAACGGTGGACACACATCTTTTTACGTATTTCCTCTCGTCACGTGACGTTCTATCGGCCCATCAGACTTCACTGACAAAACACAATTTCAAACATAAAATTATCAAGATTGCTCGTCCATGAAGTTGGCCGTGGGCGTATATATACACAGTGGTATACTGGTAAATGTTGAATAACCAGATATCTGGGGAAAGAAAAGCCCTGATTGCTAATATTTACCACCATGGCTGATTTCAAGCTATCAACATGACGTCACTTAACACAGAGTTGGGAGGAAATGCCCACTATCAGCTCTGGAGAGTTGGTACGAGCTGCTTCCAGAACAGAGGGGAAGGCATTGATGACGGCAGCCACCTTTGGAGACAAGCTAGCACATATACAGTGATCCTAAAAAAATAGAGATAGAGAGATACATATACATACCTGTGTGTATAGAATGAAAAAAGACTGAAAGGGTATATACTAAAATGTTAACAGTGATTATTTCTTGGTCATAGGATTAGAGGTGATAATAATATAATAATTATTTTTGCTTATCTGTAGTATCCACATTTTCTAAGATAGATAGGCATTACCTTTGTAATAAAAACATCCACAAAATGTCTCCAAAAAGTTAGCACAATTTTAAAGCATAGGTTTAAAGGAGAGCAACTCTGTGATAGTTGCTACACGCCATGAATAATTTACAAATTAAATTGATTTTAAAGCACAGCTAAAATAAATTTGATAAGATGGGCCACAGTTATGTTCTTTCTTGTCATTCACATCTGTACCTTTTATAGTCAACGAGGAGTGACAGCCATTATTTAGAATTCCAGCGGAGAACAACCGTAACTGTCTCCTACTCAGCATCTAAACAATGGCCTGACTGCTCACCTGCCTGGCCTGGGCCGGAGGGAAGGGAACCGGAGTCCACACTGAATAACCAAGTTTATGACCGCTGAGCCAGAAAGGAGAGGATGGTCTCTTCGCAAAACTGATGAGAACAGTAAGGAGGGTTGAAATATGTCAGCGAGACCTAAGAGGAGGGGAGAATGGAGGGGGATATCAGCATGTATCAAAATCTCGCACCGAGGCCGTGACATTGAGTTTCATAAAGATGGGGAGATAAGGAAACATTTCAGGCCAGGAGCTGGGGAAGGAGAAACAAAGCAACCAGGGGTGGAGGAAAAGGACTCAAATGACAAATCCCAGAGAGCCCCTGGGGAGTAACCAGCCTGTAATGAGCCTGCGTCCTACGTCCATGTGAACGTTGAATGAGCACAGGACCGGCCAAAGATATTCCTAATTACCTTGCGGGTGAATGGGGAGCTGCAGCATTGTAGTAAAAATGAACTGTGGTCACAAGGAACCTAGCTGGATCCTGCTAAGAGGTTCCTTTCTCCAAAGGAGAGTCCTGGGAGGAAGCCCGCCAGCGGGGGAGGGGCAGCCTCTGGTTTGTTGGAAGGGGGGAGAAGTGCGCATCTGTTTGGCGCATTCGGTGCAACATCAAGGACTCCACCCGCTTCTCAAGCTCTAGTGTGCCCATGAATCACCCTGGGAGCTGGTTAAAATGCAGCTTCCGATTCAGCAGGGCTGGGGTGGGGCCGGAGAATTTGTATTTCTAAAAGGTTGGCGGGTGATGCTGACGCAGCTGCCAGCGCGTGGACCACAGTTAGCAGCTGGGTCACAGTGGCTAGATGGGACAGTCCCCTCCTCTGTGCCCAGGTTCTGATGAACTGGCGGAGCATCCTGCCCAGTGCTGTTGGCTTTTGCAGCCTGCCTGGCCGGGCATCGGTCGGGAGAAAGGAGCCAGGACAATTTCCCCACATCCCTTCTTCCTGTTTGGGTATCCAGTCTCTCTCCCGCCTCCCTCGGTCTTTCTTTCTCTGCACAGCCTTCCTCTTTGCAACAGCCTCGTCATTACTGCAGGAGATTTATTTTTAGAGTCAAGGCCACAGAGTTGCAGATTCGGCAAGGCCTAAAACAAATCGACAAACGGAAAGTGTTTGTCTTTGAAGCGGTGTGAATGAGGGGCCCGCTAGCCCAGCTTGTCGAGAAGCTCTTATCTCTGCTTGTTTCCCCAGTCACCCACGTGGGCTGCCTCTTCCCCCCTCCCAGATCAGAAAGGAGGTGGAAACAGAAGAAGCAACTGAAATCTCCTAATCATTCCCCTTGAGATTTTGCCCAATCCCCCTTTTAGCCAGCCACCCCGACAGAGGTGGCGGCTTCCAGAAAAGGGGCAGCACGAAATAAGACCGAGTTCGGCCATGTCTGAGCCCCAAATCCCGAGTGAAGGGATCAGGGTCAAAAAATAACATTCATAAAAATAAGTAAATACGAGGTGGAAATGATGGAGGTCGTGAGAATTTTCTTTCATTTTCCTCGAGCTCCTAAGTGGGGACTCAGTGAAGGACATGGAAAAAACAGCCTCGCTGCGTGACAACTGTCTCAGAGCCTTTCCAAGCCCCGCCCTTAGGGACAGAACAGCGACTCAGCTGACTCTTGTTCACCCTCCCAGAGGCCTCACCAGTAAATTTCCTCTTGGTTCCCTCCTCTGGGTTCTGGGGGCCACGTCCCCCCAGCTCCATTGCTGTGCTCACCTTAGGTGGTAATTACTTGACAGTCCGTTCTTAGAAACCCGCTCAAGACCACCTTTCCCAGGTCCTCCAGTGTGCCAGGCACTGCGCCACATGCATCCTGGTAATAGAAGAAAAGAGTCCTAAGCTAGCATTTATTGAAGGCTATCATGCATAGTGTACAGTGCTGAGTGTTTTTATGTGAATTTAATTAGCTCCCTTAGTTCTCACAGCAGTGCTCTCAGGTAAGTATTACACCCATTTTACAGAGGAGGAAACAGAGGCCCAGGTGGGGTTAGAATGGATTCCTTCTAAGTTTTGGCACTCCTGATTTGTGTGAGCTTTGGATTCGGCGTACAGAGGTATTCCCCTCACCCCCACACACAGTTTCCCAGCTCAAGCTTCTGAGTTCCTGGTTTTCAGATTGCCTTTTTTCTGGGGGGGCCTGGCCTGAGAATCCCAGAGGTCAGTGATTGCTTAGGTCAGAGGTTTATGGGGGGTTGGCAAGGTACGTGGGAGGGGGTGGGAAACAGTTTTAAAGGCTTTACTTTTTAGAGTAAAATGTAAATACACTAGCTGTCTATTTTACATCTGGTAGTGTATATATGTCCATACCACTCTCTCACTTCGTCCCAGCTCCCCCTTCCCCCTCCCCGTGTCCGCAAGTCCATTCTCTATGTCTGCTTCTTTATTCCTGGATGTGGACCATTTTTAAAGTCTTTATTGAATTCGTTACAATACTGTTGTATGTTTGGGGTTTTTGGCCGCAAGGCATGTGGGACCTTAGCTCCCTGAGGAAGGATCGAACCCGCACCCTCTGCATTGGAAGGTAATGTCTTAACCACTGGAACTCAAGTGCATTCTCTACATCTGCGTCTTTATTCCTGTCCTGCCCCTAGGTTTTTCAGAACGTTGGACCAACCCCCCACCCCACCCCCCACCCCACGTCCAATTTCCTCTGCTTTGTATGAAGAGGTAAATACTCCTAAAATCAGATCATGAAGGAGGTGGAGATGCCCTGGTCTGTTCATTTAACCAGTATTTCCTGAGTGCCTGCTATGTGCTCAGGAAATCACACTCCTGTCCTCAGGATTCGTCCACTGAATGGCAAGCCGGGCAACAAACAAGTAAATGAATGAATGTCTCATGTAACTTACACGGAAAGGAGTCACACTGGGTAAGGAGAGGGTGGTGGGGGGCTATTGTAGACAGGCTGGTCAGGGAAGGGATTTGGAATAGAGACCAAGACAAGGTGAGGCAGACGGGGAGCAGTGGGGAGCAGTTGGCTGGTGGGAAAAACAAGTGTCTAGAGGCAGGACCAGGCTTGTAGGGCTCAGGAAACAGGCCAGCACGGCCTAAACAGGGGCTGCCAAGTGTCGGGGCAGGGAGAGCTGGGGCTTGATTGGTAGGCAGGACCAGATCAGGAGGGTCTTGCGGGCCATGGTGAGGAGTTGGGATGCTTTTCTTTCTTTCTTTTTTTTTTTTTTCTCTTGCGGTACGCGGGCCTCTCACTGTTGCGGCCTCTCCCGTTGCGGAGCACAGGCCCCGGACGCGCAGGCCCAGCGGCCATGGCTCACGGGCCCAGCCGCTCCGCGGCAGGGATCAGGGTCAAAAAATAACATTCATAAAAATAAGTAAATACGAGGTGGAAATGATGGAGGTCGTGAGAATTTTCTTTCATTTTCCTCGAGCTCCTAAGTGGGGACTCAGTGAAGGACATGGAAAAAACAGCCTCGCTGCGTGACAACTGTCTCAGAGCCTTTCCAAGCCCCGCCCTTAGGGACAGAACAGCGACTCAGCTGACTCTTGTTCACCCTCCCAGAGGCCTCACCAGTAAATTTCCTCTTGGTTCCCTCCTCTGGGTTCTGGGGGCCACGTCCCCCCAGCTCCATTGCTGTGCTCACCTTAGGTGGTAATTACTTGACAGTCCGTTCTTAGAAACCCGCTCAAGACCACCTTTCCCAGGTCCTCCAGTGTGCCAGGCACTGCGCCACATGCATCCTGGTAATAGAAGAAAAGAGTCCTAAGCTAGCATTTATTGAAGGCTATCATGCATAGTGTACAGTGCTGAGTGTTTTTATGTGAATTTAATTAGCTCCCTTAGTTCTCACAGCAGTGCTCTCAGGTAAGTATTACACCCATTTTACAGAGGAGGAAACAGAGGCCCAGGTGGGGTTAGAATGGATTCCTTCTAAGTTTTGGCACTCCTGATTTGTGTGAGCTTTGGATTCGGCGTACAGAGGTATTCCCCTCACCCCCACACACAGTTTCCCAGCTCAAGCTTCTGAGTTCCTGGTTTTCAGATTGCCTTTTTTCTGGGGGGGCCTGGCCTGAGAATCCCAGAGGTCAGTGATTGCTTAGGTCAGAGGTTTATGGGGGGTTGGCAAGGTACGTGGGAGGGGGTGGGAAACAGTTTTAAAGGCTTTACTTTTTAGAGTAAAATGTAAATACACTAGCTGTCTATTTTACATCTGGTAGTGTATATATGTCCATACCACTCTCTCACTTCGTCCCAGCTCCCCCTTCCCCCTCCCCGTGTCCGCAAGTCCATTCTCTATGTCTGCTTCTTTATTCCTGGATGTGGACCATTTTTAAAGTCTTTATTGAATTCGTTACAATACTGTTGTATGTTTGGGGTTTTTGGCCGCAAGGCATGTGGGACCTTAGCTCCCTGAGGAAGGATCGAACCCGCACCCTCTGCATTGGAAGGTAATGTCTTAACCACTGGAACTCAAGTGCATTCTCTACATCTGCGTCTTTATTCCTGTCCTGCCCCTAGGTTTTTCAGAACGTTGGACCAACCCCCCACCCCACCCCCCACCCCACGTCCAATTTCCTCTGCTTTGTATGAAGAGGTAAATACTCCTAAAATCAGATCATGAAGGAGGTGGAGATGCCCTGGTCTGTTCATTTAACCAGTATTTCCTGAGTGCCTGCTATGTGCTCAGGAAATCACACTCCTGTCCTCAGGATTCGTCCACTGAATGGCAAGCCGGGCAACAAACAAGTAAATGAATGAATGTCTCATGTAACTTACACGGAAAGGAGTCACACTGGGTAAGGAGAGGGTGGTGGGGGGCTATTGTAGACAGGCTGGTCAGGGAAGGGATTTGGAATAGAGACCAAGACAAGGTGAGGCAGACGGGGAGCAGTGGGGAGCAGTTGGCTGGTGGGAAAAACAAGTGTCTAGAGGCAGGACCAGGCTTGTAGGGCTCAGGAAACAGGCCAGCACGGCCTAAACAGGGGCTGCCAAGTGTCGGGGCAGGGAGAGCTGGGGCTTGATTGGTAGGCAGGACCAGATCAGGAGGGTCTTGCGGGCCATGGTGAGGAGTTGGGATGCTTTTCTTTCTTTCTTTTTTTTTTTTTTCTCTTGCGGTACGCGGGCCTCTCACTGTTGCGGCCTCTCCCGTTGCGGAGCACAGGCCCCGGACGCGCAGGCCCAGCGGCCATGGCTCACGGGCCCAGCCGCTCCGCGGCATGTGGGATCTTCCCGGACCGGGGCACAAACCCGCGTCCCCTGCATCGGCAGGCGGACTCTCAACCACTGCGCCACCAGGGAAGCCCGGGATGCTTTTCTTGAGTAGTAGGTCAAGATGGCCTTTGGTGGCCATCACTTAGCTAGAGAGTGGGTAAAAAGTGTCCATTCCAGCCCCTCGTCAGGTACTCAAGCTGAAGGTCTGCACGGCTGGGGAAAAGCATGAGTCACACTGGTGATTCCCGAGTGGAGGGTCCTGTACCACACTTTGAGAAGCTTGGCTCTGAGCTCTGATCCCTGGTGGAGCAGTAACTGCTAGTGCCCTGCGCATTGCTTCCCAAGTCTTTCCTCTTGAGGGCTGTGATTGGCTGCCTGCGGTGGGAGTTAATCCCCTCAACCAATGACCATCAAGGAGCTGACGGATGGGTACTTTGCTTCCTTGCCCCTTGGTGGGCCAATTCAGCGGTGTGTTCCACATGGTCGCCAGTGATTTTGAGTCCCAGTTGCCCACAGTGGGAACCAGCTCATAAACTCTCCCTGTATTGCCTTTCCTCCTCTCTCCATCTCACTTCCTCATTTCCGTGCTGATGCTCCCTGGGCTCACCTCCCAAGTAAACCACTGACATCCAAATCTTTGTCTCCAGGTCTGCTTTGGGGGGAACCCAAATTAAGACACCTGGTCGGGGCTTCCCTGGTGGCGCAGTGGTTAAGAATCCGCCTGCCAGTGCAGGGGACACAGGTTTGAGCCCTGGTCTGGGAAGATCCCACATGCCGTGGAGCAACTAAGCCTGTGCACCACGACTACTGAGCCTGCGCCCTAGAGCCCATGAGCCACAGCTACTGAGCCCGCGTGCCACAACTACTGAAGCCTGCACGCCTAGAGCCTGTGCTCCGCAACAAGAGAAGCTACCGCAATGAGAAGCCCGTGCACTGCCACAAAGGGTAGACCCTGCTCACTGCAACTAGAGAAAGCCAGTGCACAGCGATGAAGACCCAACGCAGCCAAAAATAAATAAATAAATAAATTTATAAACAAAACAAAACAAAAACCTAATTTAAAAAAAAAGGACATAGGCAGAACACTCTATGACGTAAATCATAGCAAAATCCTTTTTGACCCACCTCCTAGAGAAATGAAAATAAAAACAAAAATAAACAAATGGGGCCAAATGAAACTTACAAGCTTTTGCAAAGCAAAGGAAACCATAAATAAGACGAAAAGACAACCCTCAGAATGGGAGAAAATATTTGCAAATGAAGCAACTGACAAAGGATTCATCTCCAAAATTTACAAGCAGCACATGCAGCTCAATATCAAAAACAAACAAACAACCCAATCAAAAAATGGGCAGGAGACCTAAAGAGACATTTCTCCAAAGAAGATATACAGATTGCCAACAAACACGTGAAAGGATGTTCAACATCACTAATCATTAGAGAAATGCAAATCAAAACTACAATGAGGTATCACCTCACACCAGCCAGAATGGACATCACCAAAAAAATCTACAAACAATAAATGCTGACGAGGGTGTGGAGAAAAGGGAACCCTCTTGCACTGTTGGTGGGAATGTAAATGGATACAGCCACTATGGAGAACAGTAACGGAGGTTCCTTAAGAAACTAAAAATAGGGCTACCATACCACCCAGCAATCCCACTACTGGGCATATACCCTGAGAAAACCATAATTCAAAAAGAGGCATGTACCACAATGTTCATTGCAGCTCTATTTACAATAGCCAGGGCATGGAAGCAACCTAAATGTCCATCGACAGATGAATGGATAAAGAAGACGCGGCACATATATACAATGGAATGTTACTCAGTCATATAAAGAAACGAAATTGAGTTATTTGTAGTGAGGTGGATGGACCTAGAGTCTGTCATACAGAGTGAAGTAAGTCAGAAAGAGAAAAACAAATACTGTATGCTAACACATATATATGGAATCTAAAAAAAAATGGTTCTGAAGAACCTAGGGGCAGGACAGGAATAAAGACACAGACGTAGAGAATGGACTTGAGGACATGGGGAGGGGCAAGGGTAAGCTGGGACGAAGTGAGAGAGTGGCATGGACATATATACACTACCAAATGTAAAATAGACGGCTAGTGGGAAGCGGCCGCATGGCACAGGGAGGTCAACTCGGTGCTTTGTGACCATCTAGAGGGGTGGGGTAGGGGGGGTGGGAGGGAGACCCAAGAGGGAGGAGATATGGGGCTATATGTATATGTATAGCTGATTCACTTTGTTATAAAGCAGAAACTAACACACCATTGTAAAGCAATTATACCCCAATAAAGATGTTAAAAAAAAAAAAAGACATCTGGTCTATGTGATAAGCAGGAAGTCCCCATTTAATAGTCTCTCTCTCACAAGTGATGGCACAAAACAGTTGTCCAGATATCCCGTAGGTAGAAGGTGGGGGCCATTAGCTGGGGAAAAGGACAGAAATAGCAGTTGGGAGGGCCACAGGCCAGCACTATCACATCCCATACAAGGACCGCAGTGGACCTCAGGAACATGGGCACAAAGAAGAGAGAAAACAGTTTGCATAGAAAATTGAACATAACGTCAGCTCCATGAGAGCTGGGATGTGGTCTGTTTGCTTCACTGCAATAAAGCCTGGTCTGGCATCTAGTAGGTACTCAATAGTATTTGTTGAATGAATAGATGAAGCAAAGAAAAAGTAAAAAACCACGGGGTCCCACAGAATGGGAAGCTATTGATGATCGTTACTCTCTCGTCCAGCCCCTCCTGAATCTCCTCAATCAACTTTCTTTTGGACTCTGTGAGGTATCCAGCATCCTTTTGGTCATCACCATCCAATATTTTCCTGCCCCACTTGAGCTAGTGTCATGTGCAACCCAGTAGTGTAACATTAATGACCATGGCCATGTCAACACTGTTCCCATCATATCCACCTCCTCATCTTCCTGAGTCCACAGCTAGACTACATTTCCCAGGCTTCCTTGCAGTTAGGTTGGGGCCATGTGACTGAGTTCTAGCCTATGGAAAGTAGGCAGAAATAGTATATCTGAACCATAAAAATCTGTCACTCAGGAGCCTCCATTTTCTCATCTTGTTCCACCTTGATCTCGGAAGCCACGTATTGAAGTTCGTAGTGCTGCTTCCCACAAGATGAAGGGATCCTGGATCCCTGAATCACCATGTGCAAGGCCGTCCCTGGAACGCCTGATTGGAATGTGCTGTGAACGAGAAATAAGCCTTTCACACATTCCGCTAAGCGACAGAGATTTGGGGGATGTTCGTTACAGCTCCTTGCCCGTCTCCACTAACTGAAAGACCTGGTAGCTCAGGCGTGACTGTTGACCTGAAAGGCAGTGGGGAAGATTCCCTGGGCAAAGGAGCAGCTCCACGCCAGAAGCATCCTGAAAGCGTTGTCTGTGATGCTGATGGAAAATAGGAGGGATCCACCCTTCACCCCACACTTCCAGAACTCCTCAAGGGGTCTTTGAAAATAAAAACAAACAAGAATTCTGCACAGAACCTTCGGTCGTACCAGGTACAGAGAATCTACTGGGAACACAGAGCCCCCTGGAGCAGCAGTAGCCCCAATTCCCCCGACTTAATCAAATGGTGATTTTGTATAGGGATGGATTTGCAATTTGTTTCCCTGACCTGAGACAGATGGTTACGATGCCAAAATCTTACATTATTTATGAGGCTGTGCAACGTTGGGGAAAGGACTGGCCGGGTGGTTCCAGGTCTGTGTCACAAGGGCAGGTCATGCTGCCTCTCCCAGCCTGTGTCCTGGTTTGTAAAGCGAAGGGTGGGGCGGGGACGGGCGGGATGTGCGGAACAGACGATTTTTGGAGGTGTCTTCCGGGACAAATAGCTGAGAATTCAACATCTGCATATGCCCAAAGGAGGGAGAATAGATGCATTTTGAAAATGAAAGGAAAACAGCAAGGTGAGCCCGAGGACCGGGGATGTAGCCTGTGCTCCGTGATTGAAATCTCCAGGCTGTCTTTCTCCCCCATGCTGAGGCTGAGAAACAGGCAACCAGACGCAGCAGTAAGATATCCATGAAGCCGGCCTTTCAGGCTCCTGGGGGACAGCACGGCAGAAGGGCAGGGCTGCTAGAGGAGAAAGAAGGCTGGAGTCAAACACGGAGCTGCTGTGTCTGTGACCCAGACTGGCCATCGCTGTGGAAGACCAAACCGGGGAGGCCTGGCACAGGGGCCAGAGCTGTCACCGTCTGGGCATCTGAGCCCAGGGAGCCCCCGAGGTCAGCTGTCTCCCCAGAGTGGAGAGCGGCCAATTTGCACTATCTCAGCTGCCAGTTGCCGCCAAGTCACAGCAAAGCATTCAAGGTACCAAAGACAGCCCATGTTGCCCACATCCGCTCCTGTGACTGAAGCCGAGGCTGGGAGGCGCCCTGGCACACGCAGAACTTGCAGGCAGCCAGCTTTGGCGGGGGGGGGGGGGGGGGGT
>NW_006778821.1:2062215-2072004 GCF_000442215.2 Lipotes vexillifer | reverse complement strand
GGGGGGGGGGGGGGGGGGGGTTAACCTTTTGTGGACCACGCACCTCAGAATAATGGACTTAAATGCGTCATATAGGATCACCGAGGAAACCAATTCTATTGAAACGCAGTTATCCAAATATTTAAAAACAAGTTTGTGAGGGAGTCATACGTGTGTTTCTTTATTAATGCATTCAACAACAAGATTTAGTGGCAGATCTAATAAGTACTCTCATTTCACCCTAGTGAGGCGTGTAAGCGATCTTTAAAGATATCTGCAACAGCTCTGATGTGCTGTAAAGATAGCTGTGGTTTCTACTGGTGACAGTCACAGGGTCTGCTGATGCTACTATGGTTTCTTGTCTATGTTCGTGATGGAAGGAAGTGCTCAGTTTCAGTTAGAGGTTAGTAAAACTGAAGATGTGATTTTTTTCCTGTCCGAGTTCACGGACCCTTAAACGTTATGCACAGACCCCTTTGCCTGGTATGGAATGGCTGCTAGGGGACGGGAGTGCTCTGGGGACACAGGCAGGGCTCTGGAACAGTTCTTTTCTCATCTGTAGGCAGGGCAGGTAGGACTAGATCGGGGTTGGCTAATCGGTGCAAAGTGCTGCCTCCCCGCTCCCCTGCCCGTGGTAAGCCTCGCTAATTGATCGAGGCTCGACTCCCCACAGAGCCCCGAGATGGGCAGCCCGCTTCTCAGCCCAGCGCTTCAGGCAGCCATCGCTAAACGATTGGAGCTGGCACCGAAATGAAACCGATTTGCCATTCCAGGGCTGGAAGCTCTCTAAGGCCCATTTCTGCCCTGACATGATATGATTACCCATGATTAAAATATGGTCCCTGCCCTCAAGGAACTTCGGAACCAGTGAGCATCTTAAAGGTCGGTGGGGAGTGAGGAAGGGGGACATCCCTACACAGTTCCTCACCAGGCATTCAGTCATTTCACAGTCAGGGCATCGATTTTACTTTTCGACTTGTAATTTCCACCTCCTGGATTCCATTATCACTCGCTCAATATCCGACGACTCGCCATTTCTCTGGCCACCACTCTGAGACTCATGCATTGCTGAGCATAGCAGAAGACATTGCCTAAAACACATTACTACCTGGGAGTAATGATTGGGTTTTACACAGCCAAGACCTTGATGCTTCCGTACATAAGCAATCATTCCACCTTCCTCTTTCCCAGTCACGTGGACTCCCCGGAGGGAACCCAGGATTAACCTGCTGTGCTCAAGCCCCAGACCCGGGACACCCCAGCCTCTCTCATCCACGCTCCTTCCCTTCATGTATGAAATACCCCGCAGCTGGAAGCTACCGCTCCTGCCTTATGTTTTAGATATGCTGCCATTAACAGATTTTTTGGAAAACACCCAAATCTGTCCAGCCATAGCTGCTGGAAGCATTTCTTTATTAACCCGATGGGGAGGTATAACGTAGTGGCAAAAGTTTTAAGCCAGTGGTTCTCCAAGTGTGGACCCCCGCTCTGAAGCGTCAGCATCGGCTGGAAGCTTGTTAGAAAAGTGAGTTCTCTTCAGGATACTGATTTCATTTCCTTTGGATGACTGTGGCGATTATTTCACAATGTATACATAACCTGTGCTCTAGAGCCCACAAGCCACAGCTACTGAGCCCGTGCGCCACAACTACTGAAGCCCGCGCACCTAGAGCCCGTGCTCCGCAGCAAGAGTAGCCACTGCGATGAGAAGCCTACGCACCGCAACCAAGAGTAGCCCCTGCTCGACGCAACTAGAAAAAGCCTGAGTGCAGCAACGAAGACCCAACGCAGCCAAAAATAAATAGAAAACAAAACAAAACATCAAGTGTGACTCCTGAAATATGCACACTTTTTAATTTGACAGTTATACCTCAAATAAAGATGGGCGTGGGGAGAAGAAAGAAGCAAAGCTAATTCTCGTCCACAGGAGAGACCCACTACTCAGAAACTCTGGGGGTGGGGCCAGCCCCTGAGGCCCCCAGGGAATTCTAATGCACTAAAGATGGAGAACCCTTGGATTGAGGTCCATTGCCATCACCTTTTTTGGCCTCAGTTGATTCCTCTGTAAGATGGGAGCAACGACACTCACCTCCCTCACCTCATGAGAGGATGACTCAAACAGTGAGTGCGAGAACCGTTTGCAAAGCCAAGGCAAGGCCAGCTATTATTATTATTAAGCACTTTGTTGCAGGATTTTGGGGGTGATGGGGGAGAGTTAGGGGAGATTTCACCTTAAGCTGAGAGACTTGAACTCCACCCTGGTTGGAGGAATGCAGGGATTGGGGATCGTTGTTTTCCACAGCTGGGATACTCTGGGGCTCAACCCCAAGGGCTTGCCTGGCGGAGGCCATGTCACTACTCCCCATTGACTGGCTCTCTGGGGACTTGACTTCCCCACCTGAAAGTCACAGGCATTTGAATCCCCCTCAGATCTTTCTCCAGTGACTCTGGTTCACAAAGTTTCTAATTCAGGTCAATTAAAATTCCTGGGTCTGAGCCGCCTGGTGGGGAGGGAGATGACAGGGCAGCAGCTTTGGCAGTGGAGACCAAGCGACAAAACAAGCCGGGCTTGTTTGCATCCACCGGCCACCTCCTTAGGGTGAAAAAACGCAGACAAATGACAGGCTCTGGGCAGGTAAGCCGGCAGATGGGATGAGCTTACTGCCCCAGTTTAGCGGGCCAGGTGGTCTGTCAACCTCAGAGCAAACCAAAGAGAAGGCAGGAGAAAGAAGAGCTGGCAGAGAAGCCCTGTGGGCCCAGCGGGCTGTCCTCCCTGGCTCCCTGCTGCACCTGGCTGGGACCTGTCGGTGGCCTGCTCTTTGGGCAGGACCAGAAGGAATACCAGTCTCATCCTTCTACTTTACTTGCCATGGGAGATCTGAGGCCCTGGAGATCCAGAACTTTACTTAGATAAACTTAGATATACTTAGGGTACCATTTAATTTTCTCAACAACCCTATGAAGGGGGGGGTACCATTATTATCCCCATTTTACAGATGAAGAAGTTGAGGCACAGAGAATTAAGTAACTGGCCCACTTGACAGAGCTAGGATTCAAACCCAGCAGCCTGGCTCCACAGCCCAAGCTCTAAAGTGTGAAGCTAAACAATCCCCCCTCCCCAGAAGGACCTTGCAGACAGGAAGAAACCAATGTCATCTAACCTGTCAGAGGGATTTTGCAATTTCTTACGCGCTGGAACATTTTCCTCTGAAGGATCTCATCTTGAAACCATGTTCTGCCCCCAGGGAAGGACTTTTTAAGTTTGGATGTGACAGAAGGAATCAGAAAATAGAAAGTAAAAGTTAACTGCACAGATAATCAAAGATGCTTAACAGAAAGACAAAAAACTCAAACCACATTCCAATCAGCTTATAAAGAGAAAGCAGATTGAGGACAAAAAATATGGTTGATATAGTTATTTCAGGAAAGAGCTCATCCGAATTGATGTGGAAATATTAAGAAATGAGCAAAATACCAGATAACTCTTTAGTCATCTGTGTATAAGTATTGGTATAGCAATACTTAAGAGGTCAGAAGGGTAAAACTGCATACATATGTAGCTTGTGGTGGTTTAAAAAGGGGCAGCGACAAGAACTTCTGTTCTCTTTGTCCAAGTGATCTGATTCCTTGGAATTTATTCAAAAGAAGGAAAACAATTACAGTAAGTCCCCTACACATGAACAAGTTCCGTTCCGAGAGCAGGTTCGTAAGTCCAATTTGTTCCTAAGCCCAACAAAGGTAGCCTAGGTACCCAACTAACACAATCCACTGTATAGTACTGTACTGTAATAGGTTTATAATACTTTTCACGTAGATAATACGTACATAAAAAACAAACACAAAGAATAAAGAAAACATTTTAAATCTTACAGTATAGTATCTTGAAAAGTACAGTAGTACCAGTACAACAGCTGGCATACAGGGGCTGGCACGCACGTTCGCATCTTTGAAAGTTCGCAACTTGAAGGTTCATATGTAGGGGACTTACTGTAGATAAATTAGCTGATATATGTCCGTCCTCTTCTGCCTCCTCTTCTGTGCCAACGGAAGCCACTCCTCCTAGCCACTGCACTGTCCCCACATTCTGGGCCCTGGAAGTCATCTAATGACTCTGATGTCTGACCAAGGGATGGAGGCCCAGGGCATTCTGGAGTCCCCAGTCCTACTGGCCTCAGCCCACTTTTGTGTTTTGGTTTAATTCCAAGGTAATTATTACTGGGAATGTTTGACACCTTAAAAAAATATGTGGGCCAATGAGCACCTGAAAAGATGCTCAACATCATTAGTCATTAGAGAAATGCAAATCAAAACCATGACGAGACACCACTTCACATCCGTAGGATGGATATAATATTTTTTTTAAAAAATGGAAAATAACAAGTGTTGACGAGGATGTGGAGAAATTGGAGCACTCCTACATTGCTGATGGGAATGTAAAATGTATAGCCACTGCAGAAGAGAGTTTGGCAGTTCCCTAAAAAGTTAAACACAGAGTTACCATACGACCAGCAATTTCACTCTTAGGCATACACCCAAAGGAGTTCAAAATGTAGGTCCCCACAAAAAAACTGTACACGAATGTTCTTAGCAACACTATTCATAATAGCCGAAAAGTGGAAACAGCCCAAATGTCCATCACCTGATGAATGGGTAAACAAAATGTGGTCTCTCCACATAGTGAAATAGCTTTCCGCCATAGAAAGGAATAAAGGACTGACACATGCTACCACATGGATGAACCCTGAGGACATTGTGCTAAGTGAAATAAGCCGGTCACAAAGGGCCATATAGTGTATGATTTCGTTTATATGAAATGCCTAGAATAGGCAAATCTACAGAGACAGAAAGGAGATTAGAGGAGGAGAGAATAGGGAAAGGCTGTCGAATGGGTACAGAATTTCTTTTGGGGTGATAAAATATTCTAGAATTAGATAGTGGTGATGGTTGCACACCATTGTAAATATACTTAAAGCCACTGAAATGCACGCTTTACAATGGTGAATTTTTATGGTACGTGAATTTTACCTCAATAAGAAAAAATATGACCTGTCACCTCTTTTGTGGACCAGGTACTGTGGTAGGAAGACCACCGTGTTACTTCTAACTCTTAGACCAAGCCTTTGGGCATTGAGGCAGGTATTAATATCCTCATTTTATAGGCACCGAGGCGTCCAGCAACCTGTCCTGGGCCCAAGGTCACACGGTGGTAAATTTGCGAATTGGATCCACTTTGGGAATCTGCTCCCAAAGTGTGGGACCCTTCTGAGAGGGTCCCCACCTACTTAGCCTGTGCGGCATCAGGGATTCTCAGGGGTGCCCCCATTCTGAAGCTGGCACAGAAGCCCAACCCCATTCTAGTGGCACACGCTGATACATGCGTGTGTACCTGTGCGTACGTGTGCGTGGGCTGGCTGTTCCTACCCCATCTCCCAGCATCCCCTCCGCTCCAACTCCCGACAGGTTGACTTCCTCACAGAGCAGCTGGAGGGCCTTGAATATTCTGGTCTCAGGTGCCAGGAGGGGCAGCTAGTGCAGGGAACCCAGTAAGACCCTGGATTCACAGAGAACTGTGGTCAACTTCTGCAGCAGACGCTCCTGGTGCCAGGCCCAAAGTCCCCTGGCATTCATCAGTCTAGAACATTCTCAAAGGGCATGAGATCCCCACCTGAGGGCTTTGAGGCAATGCCCCTGGGAGCATCTCCCAGGCACTGATACATGGGAACGAGAGGACGAAGACTCCAGCTTTGCCATTGCCCAAGTGGGGTTATGCTGAGGCATCTTATACAGGGTCTCTCAGAGAAGCCCAGTGGGCTGACTCCCAACGTCTCAGTCTGGGAACTGGCTTGACAACACCTTCCTTACTGCCCACTTCCCTTCTCTGCCTCACTTTCCCGCTCCCAAAGCAATCACTTGGCCCCAGATCCTTGTCTCAGGTCCGGTAGAGCCCAGCCTAAGACATTTTCCCTTGGTTACTCTTGCTGTATGTCCTTGGGCAAGTCTCTCAGTCTCCTAGAGCTTTTCAGGGGTGAAGAGGCCGACCCAGGGGACGAGCTCAATTACGTCTGGATTATTCATCTGACCAGGGAAGACCTAGAGGGAGGATTAACTATGATCAATTCTACTCCTATACCTCTGAGGGGTTCAAGATAAACCAGATCACAACAGCAGGGGGGAATTTTCTAACCTAAATCTGACCACTCAGGGGCTGTCATCTAGAAAATGTAGCCGGAGGCTATGTGTCCCTTCCACCCCTCGCCCAGCCCCCAGGACAACTTCTTGGTCAGCCCAGGAGGTTGGGGAGAGGTATGAGTGGGAGTGGGTATCAAGAGTGCCTGGAGGGACAGAGCCCCTGACCACTCAAAAGACAGTGACTTTGGGCTGGCCTTGCTTGGACTACCCCTGGCCTGCCCAGAATGTTCCAGAGCAAGGCTGACAGGTCTGGGGGCTTCAGCTGGACCGCCAGTGTGACAGATGGCTTCCCTTGGCTGGACTGGGACTAGGCTGGCCTTGGGGCCGGGGCGCCTCTCGTCCCCCTGCCCCCGCCCCCCTTCTTTGTCTCCAGGCCCACTGCAGCCCTGGCTGTAAGCATGTTCGCTTTCGGTCCTATGTGCTTGCCCCTCGTCTATACAGCTGACTGACCTTCTCAGAGGGTGTGTGTGTGTGTGTGTGTGGTGGGTAGGGGGGGGGGGGTGTGGGCTTGTCTGTAAATGAGAAAGCAGCAAATGAAATACCTCGGGAGGGTGGGTCCCGTTCCGTGCATTTAGGCCGCCAGCCTGGCACCTGGAAGAGCAGGGCTGCCTGGGGAGGGGAGGGGGAAGGGTGTCTCTGAGTCTGTGACCTTGGCCTCTAGGCCTTTGGGTGACTCTCCTGGGTGTCTGGCTGGTCTTGGCCGGCTCTGTAGCTGTTGAGGCTGCCTGGGCTGCCCGAGGCCGCCTTCTGCCTCTGCCACATTCTTTTTCGCAGACAAACAGATTCCTTTGCTCCCTGGAACAGCCGAACGGGGGGGAACAGCTGTGAAAATAAACACACGGCAGCTGATTGGAGGGCTGCGGGCTGTTTTCTGGGGTCTGCCTTGGTCCAGAACTCTCCAGCCCCAGTGGGTGCCCTGGCTTGAACCCAGGAAGGGGAGGGTGGGCCTGTCCCTTTGCTGCCTGGGAGTAGGCCAGCCCTTCTCCCTGGGTTTTCCTCACAGAGACAGTCATCAGGAGGCTCTTGGCAGGCCTGGTCCTCTCTCCAAGCCCCCTGACTGGCTGTGACGGTCTCCAGCCAAACCCAGAGAGAAAATATTTAGAGAAGGGCCTTTCCTAAGCAGAGTCGGCCCTTGGGTCATTGGAAGCAGTCCCGGGCCTCTGTCCTGAGACACCCTGGGGTGCCTTGAGTGGGCAAAGCAGGCCACATGGATACTCCCTGAGTTTGTGGGCTGAGAGGACAGCTAGTTATATCTCTGATTCTATTCCACAGTGAGTGACGAGCCATATGCATATTAGAACCGGGAAACCTTTCCTCAGAGGTAAGGAAACAGATGCAGACAGTCGTGGTGGCCCAGAGCTGGTCAGAACATTCTCTCTTCTCCCCTTCATGGTGTGGAGCATACACGGTATGCTCCACGGTATGCTCCACAGCCACAGCGTCAGGGCCGCAGCTAACAGCTCTTTGCTTTGCAATCAGTGCGCACCTTTGCTTCCCGTGCAGCCCTCCCAGACCCCGGCCGTGTGGTAAGCGGGGGGCTTGCCCAGCCCGGAGCCCAAGCACACCAGCTGCAGATGATCAGCCAGGAGTCCCTCAGCAGTGCCTGGGCCTCCCCATATGGAACAAAACCCTCCAGGGCTAGGTTTGGAATTGTCTATACATTTAATCAACCAGTGTTATTAGTCTGCTCTGCTCAGGCTGCCATAACAAGGACCACAGACTGGGTGGCTTAAACCACAGAAATGTACTGCCTCCCAGTTCTGGAGGCTGGAAGTCCAAGATCAAAGTCCCAGCAGGGTTGGTTTCTTCTGAGGCCTCCGTCCGTGCCTTGCAGACGGCCGTCTCCTCCCTGTGTCTTCAAGTGGTCTTCCCTGTATGTGTGTCTGTGTCAAGAGACTCCAGTCAAATTGGATTGGGGCCCACCCATGTGACCTCATTTTACCTGAGTGACCTCAGTAAAGTCCTTATCTCAAATACAGTCACATTCTGAAGTCCTGGGAGGTGGGGGGCAGGACATCAATGTATGATTTTTTCTTTTGCAGGGGGAACAATTCAGCCCTTAACAACCAGACTACCACTGACCTCTCTGAAAAAGAGAGGGGCCACCTCCCCTGGTAAATTCCGCCCCGTTTGCTCAGCTCTCTGGGCCACATGCACGAGGCCCAGGGCCACAAATGCAGCCTAACACGAGGCCGGAATGTCAGGGCCAGAAGGCCTCAAAGGCCACCTGAGCCACAGGTGCACATTCCTTATCTGGCAGGTGAGGGGTCGGGCCTGGAGAGAGGATCCGTTCAGTGGCCCCCAGCCCAGCCCGGATGGGAGGGAACTTGTGTCTCCCAATGGCCAGGCCAGGGTCCACTCCCTGCACTGCACCACTTCTCTCCACTGATTTCTTCCCGCTCTGGCCTGTGGGTCTGGTTCCCACCCTGATTCCTGCCTGTCCTGCAGTTTCTCCAGTCAGGCTTCCCCAGCCTCCCACCTAGCAGGTGCTATTCCCACTGCTTTTTCTCTGAGGAAAAGTGGGGGGAGCAGAGGCCTGTCTTCCTGGAGGGGTGGCTTCCCCTTCCACGGCACTGGAAGTGATGCCGAAAACTCGGCCCCTGTGCACCGGTGCTGAATTGAATCTCGGAGACAGAGTTTTGGGTGAAGGAGAAAAGAATAGCTTTGTTGCTTTGCCAGGCAAAGGGGGCCACAGTGGGCTCCTGCCCTGAAAAACTGTGTCCCAACCTGGGGGTATTTGATGAAGAATTTTATAGCAACGGTTCAAGGGTGGGGTTGCTGGTAAGGATCAGGGTGTGTGTAGGGCCTGCACTCCTTTAATCTGGCCTCAGGTGGTCTCCTGATGAGCTTCTTGAGATTATCTGGAATGAAGAATGCTAACATCTTCCAGTTGTTGGGGGTTTTAGTTCTGTAAAGAGCCCAAAGATATTGTTATATATATCCCTAGACTGGGAACCAGGACCCTGCCCCAAGGCTGCACTATTGTTTCTTTTTTTTTTATTTTTATTTTCTTTTGCGGTATGCGGGCCTCTCACTGTTGTGGCCTCTCCCATTGCGGAGCACAGGCTCCGGACCCGCAGGCCCAGCAGCCATGGCTCACAGGCCCAGCCTTTCCGTGGCATGTGGGATCTTCCCGGACCGGGGCACGAACCCGCGTCCCCCGCATCGGCAGGCAGGCTCTCAACCACTACGCCACCAGGGAAGCCCTGTTTCTTTCTTTCTTTTTTAATTAATTTATTTTTGTCTGCCTTGGGTCTTCTTGCTGCGTGCGGTTCGCGCTTTTCTCTAGTTGCGGAGAGCGGGGGCCACTCCTCACCGCGGTGCACAGGCTTCTCACCGCGGCGGCCTCTCCTGCTGCGGAGCACAGGCTCCAGGCGCGCGGGCTCGGTAGCTGTGGCTCGCGGGCTCTAGAGCGCAGGCTCAGTAGCCATGGTGCACGGGCCCAGTTGCTCCACAGCATGTGGGATCCTCCTGGACCAGGGCTCAAACCTGTGTCCCCTGCATCGGCAGGCGGATTCTCAACCACTGAGCCACCAGGGAAGCCCCTGCACTATTATTTCTTGACTGCTCCTCCCTTGTCTCTGCATCCCGTCCCTTCCCTGATTAGTATCTGTTAGGATC
>NW_006778821.1:2061361-2061641 GCF_000442215.2 Lipotes vexillifer | reverse complement strand
AACCTGGGTCCCCTGCATCGGCAGGCGGATTCTCAACCACTGAGCCACCAGGGAAGCCCCTGCACTATTATTTCTTGACTGCTCCTCCCTTGTCTCTGCATCCCGTCCCTTCCCTGATTAGCAACTGTTAGGATCTGCCCTTTGGAACTCAGGGAGGGTGATGGAGGCTGGAATCTATTCCCTACAAACAAGAAATAGGGGGGGACACAGAAAGGCTTCTGTGTCCAGGAGCCCCGCAGGGTCCTGCTCGGTTTCAGAAGGGGCAGGATGGAGGCCAGGC